>NC_143588.1:41365841-41697924 GCF_048544385.1 Mastigoproctus giganteus
AATGATGGCTTAAGATTGTTTCGATCAGTGGTCATTGTTTTTTTATCGAAGTTTTTATTTGAAGAGCAGATTTCAGAAAATGAAAAATAATCTGGCTTTCTGTTTGTTATGGCAATTTTGAAAGAATATTTTTGGAAATTCGTGATCATTATTCAAACTATTATAATTGGCTAAATCTCAGCTATGTCACATTGATATCGAATTCTGAAATTATATTTAAGAAAAATCCATAATTTGTTTCAAAGATTTTATAATTTACTATTAATTTTACTAAAAACTATATCTATATTTTATCGAAAAATTTATTTTGTGGAATACAGTCTTAATACACCATATTAATTAAAATATGAGTTGGCATTGTATGAAATAGCATCGTTTGATTTTGTATTGCGAATATCATCACAACGAGTTGCCATGGTATTGCACTACACCGAATAACAAAAGCTTCCCCAATAGAGAAGACATGTTACTTTTCTTGGCGGATACCACCACTACCCAGACTGCACCGTTTCGATGTTTGTTTAACTCTCAACCCTAAACTCCTTTTAGTATTTCACTATCGCACCCTATCTGCCAGTTAAACTTCATAATGGGGTTGCCACTCATTGTATCACTGGTGGTACGTACCCGCCCACCGATGAGAGGCCAACAAGCTTCGAAACGGTGCCGTTTGGGAGATGGTATCCGCCTAGAAGAGTAACATTAGTCTTCTCTACTAGGGAGGGGGAGCTTTGTTTATTCGAGGTAGTGCAATAACAGGCAACTCGTTGTGAAGGCGTTACAATATGGGATGTAACAAGGAAGATGCCATTTTACCTACTTCGGTGATTTTCTATGAACTAAAATGATGCTTTGCACAAAACAAACAAATCTGTTCAAATAACTTATTCCTTACAGAAGCAACCAAACCACACATAAATTAAAATTGCACATGTCTCGATTCCAAATGTCTATGCTCACAAAGAGCTAGGAGTTGTTTTTGACAGGAATCTTTCCTTTAATTCCCACTATTTATATGTTGATCAAAAATTTCAAAAAGCAAAATGGCCAATCAAATAAGAAACAGCAGCGATTCAAGACAAAAAAAAAAAAAAAAAAACAGTCATGAATCATATTCAAAGATGCATTCTGTTTTATGCTTCCGAAATCTGGTCTGGTGTTCCTCAAGTAACTGTCAAGAAATTTTCTTGCACTAGAGTACTGGATCCTTAGATGGCTGAATAGTAAACTTCGTTTTCCTCATGCAATTTCCAGGCAACAGCTTTATGAAAACTTGAACACAAAGCCTCTGAAAGAGATGATTAACGAGTCTCGAGTCATGCTTCTTGCAAAGTTAATTACTTCTGCAAGCGATTCACCCAACTTAGCCAACATAATAGCTGCTCCGAACAAAGAAAATTCAAGACATCAACAACAATTCAAATCCCTCTCCAGTCTCAAACAAATGGACAGAATGTTCCCCCTTAACCTCATAAATCATCATAACATTGATTGCAAAAGGACACTCAACTCTAAGGCCTACAGGAGTCAGATTTCCAATCTCATGAAGAGGAATAAAAACAGCAGCCTGTACTGTTTTGTCCTAAATTTCTGCCCCTAGCCACGTGATGGATGGATTTGCTGTATTCACTGAATCCATTCTTGAGATGCAAATAGAAATACTGAGAGTCACTCAACGAAATCGCTGCATGAGTGGTAACTTAACCAATCCTAAAAACCTTACAGTTATTTTTCAAAGGATCATCTTAAACAAAAAATAAAATGGTGTCTAAATGAATATTCATTTATTAATTATTAATTCCAAAATCCTCCTTTAAATTCCAAATTTCGATTAAAAATAAATATATCAATTTATTTAAATAAAAGTAATCACATAATTTCTATTTTAAACCAAATTAATAGGAAAAGTACCAAAATCCACCATTTTCTACCTTGAGTATCCATTGACCACTATTTGTTCCAATTATTTTCAAGTTCCCACTTAAATTCCATACTTTAAAAAGTTGTTTTTCTATGCGTGCATAAACCACATTCCTTTTCCTGTGCAGTTTAAAGTCATTACTTTGACGGTTAATTAATTAATTCCTAAACTGGCTACGAGATATTTTATGAGACCAACCATTTCGCTTTGCCAGTTTCATTACAATTGTTTCCAAGTGGGGAGGACTATGATCGTATTGTTTAATGCCCATTCCTGCAAGTTATTTGATTTAATTAACATTGCAGTGACACTAAAATAGACACCCCTGGAAAAGCATCACACAAATCCAATACGGTATGTCATGCGTCAACGGTCGTAAAGAAGAAAATTCATTTCAATGAAGGTATTCCTTTGGCATCGGATTTCTGAGAATGGAGCTACTTCTAATTCGAATAACGTTAAATCCACCTCCACATTTGTCTGTTTACTGAGATGAATGGTAATTGGCGAACAAAGATCAGATATCTGCTTCTTCATTTACATTTACCGTACTTTATTTTGTCAACATTAATTTAATTTAGAAATGTACTTGACGAAACCTGGGATTGTTTATATGACAATCCATTCGAATGCGTTATCTGAGCCCCAGTTTACAGAAAAAATATCGGTTTTGGTATCTAAACAGTAATTGAACTATGGAATTGAATTAAAACTAGTAGCAATAATATGGCTGTTCTCTTAAAGTACTACAGAAATTGAAGTTTACATTTAAATTCTGGAATTTTCATACGCATACTCTCTGATGACGACAATATGAAAATGTTCTCGAAACGTTAATTATAACAGTTTTATTTTAATATTGGGATATCTATGATGCTCATTATAACTAATCTAAAAAACGGCGAACAATCAAAAAGAGGCTGATGAAAAGTGAATGCAGCACATAAACATGTTTGTACATGTACTGACTTGTTTGGTCTTGCTGAACGCTGTACCGGATTTCTCACTTTCAAAACAGAAAAGATATGCTGAATGTGATTTCAGGGTATGAATAGATCTCAGGAAATATTACAAGAGTGATCAAGTCGGGCTCATGACTTGACCATTATGGATTTCATATTCTGACTTCACATACAACATGGCAGTCCACGAATTCTGACCACTGTTTTGTCAGAAAAATGTCACTAGAAACCCCCTGCTGTCTGAGGAAGATGAATGAGTCCGGAAACAGGCTGAAATAGCCCCATTATTCATCTTACTAAAAGGAGTTATAAATCAGACAGTTATAACTAGAAGTTCTTGTTTAAAATAATAATAAACCAAGGATGAATAGTTCTCAAGTTCCATTTAACATTTGATATAGTGAATATCTCATCAAAATATCTTTGGCGCATCCTATTAACGTTAATGCCACGACTCTAGAGAGTCTGTACTATTTAAATTTCGGCTATTTGTTCCGGAAACTGTAATTTGTCAGAGAGGAACAATTCGCTCTTTGAATGTGTTCGCAATTTGGTAACGTAGCAGGTGGGTCTGAAAATGATGGGGTTGTAGTGAATGTGTTCAGTGACAAGTAACTCTTTTCTTTGTTATTAAAGGTGGTAATTACCTCAGCAATATAGTAATGGATGTATCCGGAGGGGGGTTTTGTATATATGAATAGAAATCTAATAAATGTGGCGTTTGTCTGGATTATTGAAAGAAATTCATCAGTCTAATTGAACGATGTATAATTTCCGGTATAGTTCATAAACCTTGACTGGATTCATCAGGTTGAACACAACTTAATCGTGCACAATTTTAGATCTGTAATTTTAAAATAATCATTTAGTAATTCGTTTCAATCTTGTGCACATATAAACAACAATACATCCCATTAATTATGAAAAAAAATTAGAAATAAATTAATCGGCATCCTTTATAATTTTCTAAGTTAAAAAAATACCTCAAAATCGAAATAAGCTAAATACGTACCCTAAGGGGGAAGTTCTAAGATTTTAAATATAAATTTTTTCAATGTTATTAGTTATTTTAAGGGATGTGTGTAGCTTAGCAGGTTGGACTACAATCTTCTTGTAGGATAGAAATTCCCATACATCCAACAGATTCAAATCGAAGACAAGAATCTGTCATTAAAATAATGAGGGGCCAATCCATTTAACAACAAACTTTTACAGTACTTTGAAATCTTCCATCATATTAATGATGGCCAATATACGGATTCTCCCAATGTCGTTTCAGGTGATTTTCTTACGTCTTCCAACTAGGCTAAAAATAACTCCTAAATGAACTCCCAGTTCGCCATCTTTCTTCTGTTCTGCAGTTGCGCATCTTCTTCCTATGAATTATGGTATATTCCAGCAACTTTTCAATTATCGCGCCCTCAATTTGTCCTCAAGGATCCTTAAGGGTCAATAATCCCTGTCTCACCAACGCACAGCATTCTCCATCTTACAGACCTACCTTCACTTTCTGTTGCATACCTTTTTCCAGAGATATTTCCGCAGACACTGTTCGAATTAACACCTATAATTCAACTTCTTTCTTAAGGCTGTGAGATCTTGATCGATAGAGACAACCAGCCGCCACCCCACTCACAGTTAAACTCCAAACTCACCAGACCTGTTTTTTCTACCCTTTTTCTTTCATCCTTTGGAACAACTTTTATTACTTTAAAATTACAACCTAGAGAAATTCAAGATTAATATTAGCAAGTCTCTTTCTTTGCAATCCATCCAAACACCACCACCGTATTCTTGAAAAGTTCAAGAACCTTCTGTGTTTAGAATCAGTAGATTATCTAATTTTTTAAATATTTATAAAACGTTTCCTGTTCTCAATATATAAATTCAAATTACGTGGCGCAAATTTAAAAATGTATTTAATTTTCTACTTTTTAATTTTTAATTATTTTAACGCATTCTTGTTTTTCCTTTGAAGAGCGAATAAAAACTCGAAATATACGTAGGTAGTTCCATCAGGAAAATCACTCTTCGGCGTGATTATCCTTAGCTCAAGGCAACACGTTTTAGTTTGCAACAAGGTGAATAGCCTTAGAACTAAGAACGTATTATACAGATGCTATTAAGTTAGTTAAGATTTTTCGGCCTCTCGGTGTACATTACCCATCACCGGTAATAAAATCTGGCTTTTTAATGGAAGCTGGCACGTGCTGCAGGGATATACTAATCATCCTAAGAAAGCAGCCTCATAAAACCAAAAATACATTTCCATCATATACTGCCATAAAGAATTCTGGAGTGCATCTTGGCGTGAGTTACGTTCATTAGCATGTTCTGTAATTTGAAGCGTACACACAGATAATGAAAAACAGCAAATTTCACGTGTGTGTTAAGCACTAAGGTAGATAAGGCAATGAGGTGCCAGTTGTTTGTGTCTGTAATTACGTACATTCCTCTGTCTGGATGTTTGCTGGATGAAAAACTCGGGTTTTTCATCCAGGAAGTAAAAAAGCATAAAAATTCCTTGAATAAACTTATTCAAGTTTATTCAAAGAGAGCTTTTGTTTCAGTTGAAAATTTATTGGGATGATTTAAATTATTACTTCACTAATTAAGATTTTATTCGTCTTTCTTTATTCCATCTCAATATCATTACACTAAAAATTTAATTTCCTTCCACGTAGATTTATGATCACATTAATATTATATATTGGATTCTTTATGAAGCATTAATCAATTATTCATTCGTCTTGTTTGAGCTAATAGCTTTTAAGAATGTTTAAAACACGCTGGATATATCGGGTTATCGCCAGAGAGGTCTAAATGACGAAAATTGAGTGCACAGCCTTTTATTTTAAAATTAACAACAGCTGCTGTAATTTAAGACTAACATTAGAATGTCAGGTAACTGGTAGCAGAAGCAGAGAATCATCCATTGGAGATTTGGTTTCGTAATATTAAATTCAAGAAAATTATGCTGCAGTTTGTTTAATTCTGAACTAGGCAGGAAGGTGAAGTAGTTTTCTCCTATCTTCTTCCTATTTTAGATAAATCGTATTTATTTTTTATGAAATCTATGCAAATTCAAAACATACGTTTCGTGGTATGATTCTCATTACTTCTTCAGTGTATTGCCACTTACAAAAGAAATACATTTTTATTATAATTAGAAATTTACCTGTTGAAAAGACTTGGGACGTGTGTATTATTCAGAATGCGACTTCTTTTCCAAGACACCGTCTATATAATGAGGCTATGGCCACTGACGAATACAAGGAATTGGTGTTTGGTTGGCACGTCATCCGGCTTCATATAAAGGCGCTGGAATACATTTTCATTTTCTTTTAATTAAAAGAAAACAACAATTTTAGGAATATTAAGATTATTAATAAAACTAAATTAATCACAAATTTACCAATAATTAACTTCCCCTTCTCTAGCCACAATGCCTTTGCAGATTGCATTTTGTTCAATTTTGCGTTCGTAAAGCCGAACTAAAAATATCTATTCGTAAAATTTTCTGCCTTAAATACGGACAAAATTTAAGGCAAAGGTACAGTAAGATACATAAGCCATCCTAGTATTTAGGAGTAGTCTGTGTTTTTTTTGCGTCACAAGTCATGAATCTTATTGGTAACTGGTATGACTGTCAGCTCTTATATATTTCACCAGTACATCTTTAAAAATTGTTTTTTTTTAATAAAATAACATAGCTAAATGTTACCATGCCTAAAAAAACATTAGGAAAGATTACTTCAAATATCTATCTTGTTGGACGCGAAATAAAGTCAAATGAATGGTTGGATTTTAATGGGGAAAACATCTTACTGTGTCTTTGCCTTAAAGATGGTCAGCCAAGCAGTATATATATGAGCAAGGATCGGAAAAAGCACCATTTCTTTTCTCCAAAAATCGGTGGTTAGCCATCATCTATCTTGATATCACCACTAGATTGTTAATCAAAATCAACAGTGCAAAGAAATTCCCAATATGGACATACGAGGAAGATTGGTTTCCCGGAAGACTGGAACCATCTTTTCTATGACTGTGCTGAGTATTGTGACTTGGTGGGGACAATTAATTGAAGAAGCTCCTAATCTCCACTCCCTTACTCCTGAACGCGAACAACTGTTGGTTAGCATAAAAGAAGATTTTTACGCACTTCAAAATTTTGCAGTCCAACTATTCAGAAGAAGAAGAATCTTGTTGCAGTTGGAGGAGCATGAGCCAGATACTGAATGACAGCTAAAATGGCTTGAAAACATCAAGACACATTAGAAGGGAATATTATTATGGTAGATAGGGTGGACGTAGGATGAGTGGTACCGTTCTGATTATACATGGGAGTCTACCTTGTGAACGCTACGGCTTCTTTGGAACCTCACAATACATCCTGCAGATGCCTCTTCCACTAACTGGTGATTCAGAAAGTTGTTGAGGAGGCTGCTGATGCTTTTCGGGCAGGATTGTATTGGAGAAATTGGGGTTCCAGCGGTGGGTTAGACCACCACGATGAGCTTGTTGGATTGCATTGTGGTTACTTCCTAAATGGACGACTTGTGATGTTATTGTGGTTCCAGGGACTGTATGTGGCGATTGATTGAGGTACTCCCTTTACTCTTAACTTCTATACTGTTGGAACGGTTCAGGTTTGAAGAAAAGTTGATATCTTCACCGTGACCATAATTCCTGGTTTAGACATCTACATCCTGGACTGGATTTCTCATTTTGAATCTTCATACTCATTTAAATCTTCATAGTTGACCTGCGAATTGCAATATTGGACCGACAAGGTTCAACTGGATCGTCAGAGATCATTACAACCTTCTGTTGGGACTTTATAGTATCAGACACCTTCATGGCATTGCGTTGTGATATGGACATTACACTGAGAACGAATTGACCATCTATGAGGGACTCGGAGATAATTGTACATCAACATTATTAGTGGTACAGCATTGTAAATAATTGCGGAGTTTCCAGGAAAGCTGGCTGGAACCAAATAGTACAATAAAGAAATAATACGGACATATAAATGTTTTGCCTGTCCATCAGCATCATATCCCACTTGGTATATACTCACATATTTCTTATCAAACGACATGCTGAATGATTTTTGCATGACGCAACAATGTAACAGCTAACACACGAAACCCGATGTCTTACCACTGATATAACAATCGTTCGTTGGCATTGCTAAGTCATTATTACGTCACTTCAAGTTTTTTAAGGAGTTTCTGCTCAAGTTTTCGAAAAAAAAGAGATCAGTATTTTGTTTAAAATTCTTATTAACGATACAAATATCAGAACATACTATTTTATGCACATATTTATACATTTATTTATATTAACGAAAACTGATGAGTGATAGCAAATTAAAAAATGGCAATTTCTTTGTATTGCAAGGAAGTGTTTGGTTATTTTTCTTTAATTTGAGCTCCTTTCCATCGAAGACATCGGGCTTTTGATAATATATTCTTTCACGCTGCTATTTGCACACGCGAACTCCGCTTCGAAACGTTTCTGTAATAATGCGCGCCTTCTTCTTACTAACTTATTAAACTTCTCGATAGAAAAACATCACTTAACATGTTGCCGATCGTTTTATTCTGTCTGTTGACGTGTGTCATGCGTCCCTTCCTCAACCAGGGAATCAATAAGACTTCAGTTTAAAAAGAAAACAAAACAAAAAAACAAGATTTGGGAGGCATGTCACGGTCGAGCAGGAAGACAGACAGATGCACACAGAGAAAGAGAAAGAAAAAGTGTAGTATATACCTTACATACGAACTCATTAAGAAAATGGAATTCTGTCGTAGCTACCTTTGTCAGGTGTGCTTATTAGGGTCTCTTTTGGTGCTGGAAAATCTAATTTTCTCTTTACGCTTCTTTGTTTAAATTATTTTCTTAGCATTAAATCTTTTCGCACTGGAAAGAAACTTTTAAGAATTTTTACTTTAGTTAATAAAATAAGAGTGCATTTATGGTCTTTATTGGATAAACTACAATGGATTGCAAATATGATTTTGATTCATCTTTTTTAGGCAAAAGGATGAATAATGTACTCTTAATATGACGATATTCATTAGAGTCTAAGTCACAGTATTTTTATTCCATGGGAAATTTATCTAATAAAGATTATACGTTGAATCTTGCTCCAAATATCCATGCATTCTTCTTCGGTGGAGTTTTAAATGATTGGTAAAAATATTACCGAATCTTGCTTGTGTTTTGCTATCAAGGGCTTCGTAGTCCTTGATAGGACATTGATATTACAGTTCATATACCAATTACTATTAGAATAAGTAGCGACCTGGAGCGAGGGGTGTTGGGGGTTTCAGGGACGGATGGCAGTCATCGTGAAATAGGTGGGTATATGGGATGTGTTAGGGTAACCAAGAATAGGAATAGGTGCATGTATGCTTGCATGTATACCAATGCTAGAAGTATAGTAAATAAATTTGATGAATTTGAAGTGTTGGTCAAGACATCAAAGGCGGATATTGTTGGGACAGCAGAGACGTGGTGTCACCCAGATATAAGCAGTGCAGAAGTGGAATTTGGGGAAGTGCAATGTGTACAGAAAGGATAGACAGGATAGGAAGGGAGGAGGTGTTATGCTGTTAATTAAGAAAAACATAAAATCAATAGAAGTGCATCCAGTTGATATAGAGGAACAGTGCACTGTTGAGTCAGTTTGGTGTGACATAAGCACTGCGAAAGCAAAAATAAGAGTAGGAGTGTGTTATAGGCCTAATGACTCGAATGAGTACAATGAACAATTGTACAGAGAAATAGAGTGGGCTAGTAAATCAGAATGTCTTATGCACATAGGCAAATGCATATAATTCGATCTTTTTATTATTACTACACTGGGATTGCCTCGGGAATGCCAAAGAACAAAGTCACAAAGGAGGTTAGGCAGGCGAAGGCAGATTACGAGAAATCTTTGGCAAAAAATGCTAAGAAAAACAGCAAGGATTTCTTTACTTATATAAACTCTAAAAGGAAGGGAATGAATCAAAGGTTGGCAGGGTTGTTAATTACAGTAATGGCAGTGTGCTATTGCAACAGGATCTAGATAATTTGGGCAGATGGGCTAAGAAGTGGCAACTGAAGTTTAACATTGACAAATGCAAAGTCATATGGGTAGAAGTAACCCCAGAGAAACATACCAACTGTGTGGTACTACACTTAAGGTGGTAGAGAATGAAAGGGACCTGAGGGTGGTTGTGCAGTCAGATATGAAGTTTTCTGAGCAATGCAGACAGGCTGCCAGGGCAGGTCATGGGGTTTTGTCAATGATATATAGGAATTTTGCTAGCAGAGAAAAGGAGGTGATTATCTCTTTAAATAAGGCAATGATGAGGCCACGCCTTGAGTACTGCGTACAGGTCTGGAGGCCTCATTTTAGGAAGGATGTAGATTTACTTGAGCGTATACAGAGAAGGGCAACAAGATTGGTGAGGGGAATGAAGGGATCCTCTTGCCAAGAGAGGCTTAAGTTCGGCAAATTGCAGTGGCTGGAGACCAGGGCACCTGCGCGGTGATCTGATTGAGGTGTATAAGGCCTTGAATGGGTTGAGCACGCTGAATTCTGGTGGGATCCTTCCACTTGTTTAGAGTACGAACCTAAGGGGGCATAAATTCAAATTAAGAAAAGACAGATGTAGAATTGAAGTGCGGAAATTTGCCGTTAGCAAGAGGGTGGTTAATTGCTGGAACAGACTTCCATCTGTCGTTGTGGAAGTTGATAGTTTGAATAAATTTAAGGAGGAACTGGACAGGCATTTGGAGGGAATGGTGTGATTTTTTTTTTGGCTGATGCTGCATAAGCTCATACACTTGCTTTCTTGCATCACATGCCACTACTACTACTACTAATTCAATTTTCAAAGTTCTGTCCATTTTAAGTTACTCAATGATAGTAGAAGCAGAGAATTATTTAAACAAGGTACGCCCACTGTCTCCTATCAATGATTTATCCAAAAATATCCTGTAGAAATAAGGAGGTCATAATGCCACTGTATAAGGCAAGTGTATGACCACATTTGGAATATTGCATCTCATATGGAGGCCTCACCTGAAAAAAGGCATTGAGCTTCTTGAAAGTGTCTAAAGACAGGCAATACGCCTGTTGATATCGGCAAAAAAGCATCCATATAAGGTTTTGTTTGTGGGCTTTATGGCACAAGGGCAACATGGATCCATATCAGGCATATGTGGGCTGCAGACATCTTAAAGGGGACCTGATTGAGGTCTATAAGGCTCCGAGAGGGGTTTGTAAAACGAAGGTGAAATTTTTATTGTTATAAATGATTCCAAAACTAAGGGTCATAAATTAAAATTACGGGGGAGAAGACGAAGATTGTACAGAGGATTGAGTTTAGACTCGATTGTAAATAGGATTGATTTTAGACTGGATTTTAAGAAGTTTTCTTGTAGCCAGCGTGTTGTTGATTGCAGGAAGTTACCTCCGTGAAGAGTTAAAGCTGACAGCTTGGGAAAATTCAAAAGGTCAACTGGATAATTGCCAACTGAGGAGGGAACGCACAGGTAGTTTATATTGGCCTTTATATTTCTTAACCAATAAAACAGATCTTTCCCTTTCGGATTCAATATTTCTACTTAATCAACGCCACATTTTTTGCCGATAACCAAGACAATCTTTATACAATAATTCTTTACGTTTAGAGTTGATTACTTCCTCAAACTTTACAAGGAGAACAATCTCGGTTGTCTTGCAGCGACACTCCTGTCAGCACTTGTGGTTGACGATGGTCTCTTGTTTTTAGAAGGACAAGTTTTTTTGTGACCGATATTTAAGTGGTCTTATCAAAAACACGTCTCGCTTCAGTTATTAGCAGGTGGGGGTATAAAGTCTGCAGAAAACCACGGTAATGAACCCGGGTCGATCAATAAAACTAGTACTTTATTTGTCAGTTGAAAGTGCATATCACTTCAACATTTTTTATAAAAAATTATAAAAAGAAGTTTCTGATCTCCGTCCATTTTGATTTTCTTCCTGAAAGTAAACAATTACTCTAAAGGGAATTTTATTCAGGGGTGTATAAAGGAATTTTGCCAGCTAAAGTTGCTCTAGTTAACGTGGGTGGTCTAACCTAACCACGAAATATAAACAGTTTTCTTCAGATAAGCTAAAAAGGCCTAGATTTGAATGTGGGTCAGAGCGCGTCATGTTAGGATAATCCAAAATACACAAGGGTCTGGAACAAGTTTCACCTACAAGTGTGTCAGATGCGAAGTATCCTTGGAAATGTAACAGCGCAATGGGATAGTGGTGGAAGGTATCTATTTACGAACTTTTCCTGTGTGTTTAGATCATGACAGTGTCAGATACGTACATAAATCTCTCGTTATTTACATACATAAGCAATCGACTCTTCTAAGATAAAAACCAAAGAGATGTAATGGTGTTTAAGAGAAACTGATTTCGCCACAAAGATGGCATTTACATTATTAAACGACTTTCACAAATGTGTCAAGGTTTTGTCTTCATTCTAGGGTATTTCTATTTAAGAATAATGCTCATCTTCGTCTTTCGTGACTTGTTGAAAGATACTAAAGACACGGTGAATATTATTTGGAGGCGCCATCTTGTTTCAAGATGGCGCCCCCAATAGTAGTGGAAACATTGTTAAAATAACCTAATTTACGGGGTTTTCGTTATATTACTTTACTGATTAACTCCAATTATGAAAAATAAACAAATAAAGAGGTAATTATAGTACATTCTTAGTTTCCTAATTATTAAACCCTGTTAATTCTTACCTGTTCAATAATTATAGGATCTATTTCTTTGCTTCCAGCTTTCGTTCATTCACTCTCGTTGTACTGAATCCCCCCCCCCTTTTCTGATGTCAGTTAATCGAGTTCTCGCAGCAGTTTAACTTTTCCGAAAGTGGCGCCACATACACGATCATTGGACATGCGTATTCTTCTTGTTGCCAGAGGTATAAAGCCGGGTTTTCAAAGCCTTGTGATTTTAGTTTGATGTGTGCGTGGTTATAAGATAACGTTCGTAGACTGTACTTAGCAAAGAGGAAAACGCGACAGTTGTTCACCTGGTAAACTGACTGTAACATAATAATTACAATTAAATTGTGTGGTCGCACAAGTAGTTGTTGTTATTGGGGTTTAGGAGCATCGGCGACTAAGGCAGTATTCTGAGGTCGATTTTCTGTTTGCTGGACGAAAAACCTCGAGTTTACGGTTGAAGAGAACCATGCTTACCCTCGCATGAGAGTGACTTAGCCACGTTATGATAACGGCCCATAAAAATTCCTCAAGGCATACAGGAATAAGACTTCTGTACGTTATAAATTACAAAAAAGTTAAGACATTTTGGGTAAAAGAAAGAGCTGACAAGCAGGTGTGCTGAAGTATACCCAGTCAGATATCCACCTCGTAATTCACATCGGCTTGATTTACGGAAGATTTTCTTTGGAAACAAAGTCTTAAGTTGCTCAGGATTAAGTAGATTTGGAAGTACTTTGACGCTGTGTTTTTCTTTAGTTTCTTCTGACTCTATATGCTAGCCATTTGTGGTGAGTTTTTATTTTGGGGGAGGAAGATCGCATTAAAATGTTACTTTTAAGCCGAAAGCAAGTTCCTGTATGACTACAGCCATCGACTTGATGTTTCTCGTGCCGTCAACCACCCTCTCAGCCTAAGATAGTCTAACGTTCACGAAGTGTCTGCAAAGTTTGAGACAGCCTTAGCTGATGAACTATAATGAAAATCAGTTTATGCTAATGTTGAATATTCTAAAAATGAATGCCTGATACTGTGAAGTATGTTTGTCGATGTGCCATATGTTACTCGGTTTCATTATCTGTGGTATGTTTTGTAATTTTTTTTTTTTTTTTAATTCTGTATGAATAAACTATTTTTCGTGCCTTGGGGTTAAGTTTTCGAATCTCAAACAGAAAGTGCAAGTCATAAGTAGTTTTTAAACACTGATAGTCTTAAGCAATCGGATGTACTACTTTTCATTCTAGGAATTAATTTAGAGCTGCCACGCTCCAATTTAAAGTAAGAATTGGAGTGCTGCAGGCCTTTTTAACCGTTCAGATAAACGCGGAAGTAGTTTGTAAGTGTTAATCAAGGGACCAGCCAAAGCCACACAAAAATAAACAGCACTTGCTTTACTAGGGAACCTAGTATACTGGCGGTGATAACCCAGGTGCGAACCAACGCAAACAGGGGTCGAGGTGTAACACACACCACATGGAGGAATGCTACCCCTCTGTGTTACCAGGCAATACTAGGTGATAGATTACTCACCCAACGGTGCAACAACTGTTTGCTTATTGGAGGCTAGAAGTGGAGAAATCCATGTTTAGTCTCCGGAGCAAATCTGCGGCAACCCCTCCCCCATATCTTCCATCATACGGTATGACTGAGGTTATGATGAACATCTTGGAGATTGTATTCCTTACATTGCGAGTACAGCTCTAAAATGCTATAGGCCACCAAAAGGAACCTATTGGTAACTCTGAGGCTTCGGGATCAGCTAATGTATAATTTCGCTGCCAGATTGCAACGGAGTCCGAGTAGTGTGTATGCGAGGGCATTGTCGAGGCCACGTTATGTCAAGGAGCTGGGTACATTCTTCCGTGTCCAATAATTTCTTACAGCACGTTCTCCCCACCTTTTCTTAATACCGAATGCGTCATCAATTGTCAAACTAACAGAACAATCTTATCCGCGAAAGATCCAAACACTTCTCGTTCATTTCATAAATATGGGGTCTCAGTTCCAATCTCAATGACGTCTATTTCCACTTAGTCTGCGAAATCAGGTGTACTCTTTCCAACAAAATCCCACTGCAATTAATTCTACCATTTTTCTAAAGTAATGGAGAAATAATTTACCCGACTAAAACTATCTAGAAACCTTATCTTCCGTCTGATCATGCCGCGAGTGACTATAGCAATTTGAAAACGATTTTCTTAAAAGAGCGATTGATTGTAGTTGAGCGTTACTTTCTAATTTCCAAAGTTATATAATTTTTCTCTTCTAAAGTAAAGTATTCAGCTTACTCAACAGAAAGGAAAGCCACATTTCTTCTTATATGTAACACTAACAACCTTATCGCTGGTGGCATCGCTCCTTCCTCCACGTGGCGGGACTAAAAGGAGCAACTATGGACAACACAAAACAGTCCAACTATGGATCTCTTGATCCAGATTCAAATAGACATTATGACCATGATAATTTGAATAAATCCCATGCTTAGAGACAAAAAGAAGGGGCAGATTTTTCTGCTCTGCTCTTCTTAATATTTCATTCCTCCACAGACCAACCATTGAGTAAACTCTCCCCATTTTTGATTCAGAAATGTTTCGAAAATGTGGCTGGCCCTCCAAAAATGGTTTGGCGACTAAGATCTGGAGATGAGTGAACACAGACATGCTGAAAGACTCTTGAAAATATCTACCTTTGGTGGAATTCCCACAAAGGTTACCCCACATACTACCTTGAACTCCTCTAAAGGGGTAATATCTGAATGGGATCTTCTAAATGTATCAGAGGATGAACTTGTCTGTGAATTAAGCAACCAAAATGTAGTCCAGGCAAAAAGAATTGTCATCAAAAAAGATGGAGAGCCTGTCCCTACTCGAACAGTCATTGACATTTAAGTCACCAAATCTCCCCACAACCATAAAAGCTGGATACCTCAGATGCCATGTTCGACCGTACATTCCCAACCCATCCGGTACTTTAAGTGTCAAAAATTCGCGAACTGTGTGCAGAGGTATAGTCACTTGTAGTTCAAAAGAACACACACATACGGACTGTAATAATGAAACCCTGAACTGTCTTAACTGCCATGGAAATCATTCTGCCTTCTCTAAGGACTGTATCCAATGGAAAATAGAGAACAAAGTGTCATATCAAGAGGCAAAGAAACACTTTGCAATCCCTTCTAAATCATCTACGTACGCCTCGGTTACTCACCAGCTACACTCAATATCAACTAGACTGACTGCTCCGTCCCTCCAAATATGCAACCCAAGAAGTAAATACACCGGTAACAATACATCCAGATGAGAATCCCAATCAGCAACCGAAAGTACAAACTAAGAGCTCTGAAAGAACTGATACACATTCAGATCTGATACCATGGGCACCGATGAAAAAGCGGAGGAAGATGACACATTTCTTGAAATTCATCCAGAAGGTGACATTGACACAAGCAGACCAGTCTTCTCAAAAGAGGAAAAAGAGACAGGCGTAAGCAAACTACCTCACGGAAGTTATCAGATACTAGCTAGTTATTCAGTGGAATTGTCGTGGGCTCCGTGCTAACTTTGACGACTTTTACGATCTCCTATCTGAATATAAGCCTGTTGCAGTATGTATTCAAGAAACAAATCTCACAAATGCAATATGACAATATGTATAGAAACTCATCTAATTTAGCTCATGGAGGAGTAGCACTCATAGTGAACGCGTTGGTGCTCTCTAGACCTATCCCCCTGCAAACATCTTTAGAGGCAATTGCTGTCCGTGTCACCTTTGGATTTACAATAACATTAGTCTCATTGTATCTATCACCAAATCATACATACACCTTTGCTGATTTAGATAATTTAGTAATGCAAATACCCGCTCCCTTTTGTATTATGGGTGACTGGAATGGCCATCACCCGCTATGGGGTTCTCAACATCTTGACTCCAGAGGACAGATAATTGTAAAAAATTTAAATAAACATAACCTGACTATTTTAAACACTGGTGCTCACACATGCGTGCATTTATCATCTGGCTCAACCTCTGCTATTGATCTTTCAATATGCTGTCCAGTGATATTTCCTCTCATAGACTGGACTGTTACTTATAACCCTCGTGGTAGTGATCACTTTCCTATCATCTGTACAAGTTCTACTGCTCAGAGTAACGTTAGGACAACCTGGAAATTTGCTAAGGCTAACTGGACTAAATACCAAGAAATAGCTCATTTAGATACTGTCTTCATAGCAACTCACACAACTGATTCTGCAGTAAGCTACATTACAGATAAAATAATGAAAGCATCTGAGACTGCTATACCAAAATCATCATCCAAAAATGTGGTGGAACGAAGCATGCAACAGTGCTAAAAAAAGAAAGGAACAAATATTGGAATATTTTTCGAAAACATCCAACCATAGCTAACCTCCTACAGTTTAAGAGAGCCAGAGCTAAAGCTCGTCATATAAGACGAGAGAGTAAAAAAGAAGCATGGGCGCATTATGCCTCCACCATAAACAGATCCACAGATACTTCTACAATATGGAAAAAAATCAGAAGAATTAATGGTAAATACTCGCAGACAACTTCTCCTATTCTACTTGTAAAAGGGAAGGAAATCTCTGAACCTATAGAAATTGCCAATGCCTTAGGTACTTCGTTTGAAACGCTTTCAGCTGTTGCCACATATGAACCAGCATTTAAATTGTTAAAATCCCAGACAGAAAAATACAAACTAAATTTTAATACTGTCATTCTTATAATCTTGTAATGCACTTGTCCGAATGAAAAACAGTACTCCAGGTCCCGATGGGATTTATTACACCATGATCTGTCATCTAAGTGAGGAATCATTAACTGTCCTCTTACAACTGTATAACAGAATTTTCTTAGAGGAGTATTACCCCGCTAGCTGGTGCCATTCTTATGTGCTAGCCTTCCCGAAACCAGGGAAAGACCACACAGATCCCAAAAATTACCGTCCTATTTCTCTAACCAGTTGTCTGGGAAAAACATTGGAGAAAATAATTAACGCCAGACTGACATGGTTTCTAGAGACCCAAAACATTCTAAGTCCAAGTCAGTATGGTTTCCGGAGAAAAAGATGTACGCTTGATCTCATTATCAAGGCCGAAACAAATATCCGGAACGCGTTCCTGAGAAATGAACATCTAGTCATGGTATGTGTTGACATCGAAAAAGCCTTTGATACAACTTGGCGATATGGGATTCTTCAGGACTTGCATAAATCTGGACTGCGGGGTCATCTCCCAAAATTTATTCAGAACTTTCTAGGCAATAGGTCCGATTCCACTCTTCATTATCTCGAGCATATGTACAAGAAGAGGGAGTTCCCAAAGGATCAGTGTTGAGCGCCACACTCTTTGCCATTAGGATTGATTCTATTACCAAGTGCATACCTAACACAGTTGACGCATACTTGTACACTGACGATCATGCCATTCTCAAAATATGAGACTTATTGAAAGAAAACTATAAGGCACCATTAACAAAATAGTCTCTTGGGCCAAAAATAATGGATATTGGCTTTCTAAACCAAAAACGACGGCCCCAGGTGCCAAGCGATTTATTAGTGACTAAGCGATTCCCAGCGATATATAGAGCGTTCTAAAAAATATACAAGTTTAT
The DNA here is from genome assembly GCF_048544385.1 of Mastigoproctus giganteus. Taxonomy (NCBI): domain Eukaryota; kingdom Metazoa; phylum Arthropoda; class Arachnida; order Uropygi; family Thelyphonidae; genus Mastigoproctus; species Mastigoproctus giganteus. The sequence continues at coordinate 41,384,133 of NC_143588.1, forward strand.
TTAATTTTCATCGTTACATTTTTTTGTGAAACAGCTCTTTATCTTACAATCAGTAAGTGAACACACAGAAAGGAAACTCACCTTTCTTTTTTTTCTCTTATTCTCACTTTTACTAATCTAACTTGCACAGCCGCTTGGTCACTAAGAGGCACTGCTCTTGCCTCCACGTGGAGGGGCTGGTAACCTGGGAGAGGAAAGTAACACTCCCAGGGCCAAAAGAGCAAACATGAGTAGTAAAATAACTACTAGTACTATAGGGCTTCAAGAGAAAGCTCTACCAAATAGTGAAACAGAAAACACAAAATCAAAGAGACAGAAGACAGATATGGACCCACCAAAAATACCAACATTCATTGTCATACATGCGACAGGAGATCAGACATTAGGACGTATGTCTCCATTTGTTATTCAGAAAACATTAGAGGGTCTAGTAGGATCTCCCAAGTCAGTTCGACGGCTGAGATCTGGAGACATACTAGTGGAAACAGAAAATCCCAAATACTCCCAGAAGTTACTTTCAACAACAATTTTTGGAAGAATGCCAGTAGTTGTAATACCACACAACACACTGAATTCTTCCAGAGGGGTGATCTCAGAGTGGGACCTCTTAAATGTGTCAGAAGAAGAGCTCATAGAAGAATTAAGAACCCAAGGAGTTACAGGAGTGAAGAGAATTAATATCTGAAGGGATGGAAATATAATTCCAACAAGAACCCTTATCATAACATTTAATACTCCAAAACCTCCAGCAACAATCAAAGCAGGATATCTGAACTGCCAAGTACGACAACACATATCAAATCCACTGCGTTGTTACAAATGTCAGAAATTTGGGCATTCACAAATGGCATGTAGAAACTCAGCAACCTGTGCAAAATGTGATTCTAAAGAACACGAGACTACAGTTTGCTCTGCCAACATCTTGAAATGTACAAACTGTAAAGGGGAACACCCAGCCTACTCAAAAACGTGTGAAAAATGGAAACAAGAGAAACTAATTCAGAAATACAAAACAGAACACAACACAACGTACCAAGGAGCAAGGAGAATAATACAGCCACGGCCTACAAACAAGCCAACATATGCACAAGCAGTAATCCAATATAAATCAGTAGAAGTTCAAACCGAAATTTCCATGATGCCAAAAGAATCATCTACTGGATTGAAGGCACATAAACAGGAGAAAACAGTGAATACCTCAATTTCTCTTCACACAGAACAGATATCCACAAATCAGCATCACAATGAAAACCGACCAAACTTATAAACACCAAAGAAATCGAACAGCTGGAAATAGGAAAAATAAACACAACTGAAGAACCAGTATTAGAAATTTTCACAGAAGAAGATATGGACATGGACCGGCCAAACTATCCTAAAAAAGATAAGACAAAGCATAAGAATCCTCCATTTCGGAAGCCCTAGAAAAACCAAATAATGGATCAGTTCATCCAGTGGAACTGTAGAGGACTACGTGCCAATTACGACGATGTCCAATATTTAATAACACAACATACGCCAATATGCTTTTGTCTACAAGAGACATACCTTAGACAACAAGACACCCTTTCAGTGAAAAATTATAGAATGTATAAGAAAGACAGATTAAGAGAAAGGTCAACATGGAGGAGTAGCCATCTTAGTCCATAACCACATCCCAACCGAACACATTCCTTTAAACAGCAATATAGAAGTGATAGCGGTAAGAATAACACTGAAATTTAGGGTAACCATCTGTTCAGTGTACCTTCCACCAAGACCAGATATACCATTTGAGGAAATAGGCCAACTAATCTCCCAACTCCCATCACCTTTCTGTATAATGGGAGACCTGAATGGGCATAGTCAACTGTTGGGGGAAACACTGATATCAACAGACGAGGACGGATAATAGAAAGAATAATAGACCATCATAACCTTTCTCTACTCAATAATGACAAACATACGTATTTTCACTTTCCTAGTCGTACAACCTCAGCAGTAGATCTAACTATATGCACGCCTTCCCTTCTACCGGAATTAAAGTGGCAAGTAATAGAAAACCCATACAGCAGTGACCACTACCCAGTAATCACCATACTGACCAGAAACCCTCCTTGCCATCCAAACAGATCACCCCGCTGGAAAATAGAAAAAGGTAACTGGGAAAAATTTAGAGAACTGGCAATATTTAATCTACAAATCATCCAAGAAACATCGGTCGAGGACGCTCTGAAGCACGTCACAGATACCTTAATACAAGCAGCAGAACAAACAATATCCACAACCTCAACTCGTTTTCCATTGCACCCAAAATCCTGGTGGGACGAAGATTGCATGAAAACAAGAAGAGAACAAAACAAAGCTTGGAATAAGTTCCGGAGATATCCCACAATGGATAATCTGATAAAATTTAAGCAAGCACGAGCGCTAGCTAGGTATACACGGAAACAAGCCAGAAAAACTTCCTGGATCCAGTTTACTTCCTCTATAAATAGAACAACAAACACAAAAATAATATGGAATAAAATAGGAAAAATGAATGGGAAGTATAAAAACCAACCATCACAAGTATTACATTGGAATGGAGAAAGCATTACCGAACCATCAGAGATAGCTAATATATTAGGTGAAACGTTTGCTAAAGTATCGTCAAAACAATCCTACACTACTGAATTTTTGACCTATAAGGAGAAAATGAAAAAAAAAAACAGAATTAATTTTAATGCTAAAAGGATTGAGCCCTACAACCAACCAATTACAATACATGAATTACGTCAAGCAGTATCACAAACAAAACCAAGTGCAGTTGGATCAGACAACATACACTATGATATGCTTAAACACATAAAGCAGGAAGAGATAGAAAACCTCCTTCAATTGTACAACCGCATATTTCTAGAAAACCAATATCCTGAAGCGTGGCATCATGCAAGAGTATTAGCTTTTCAAAACCCAATAAAGATCAGAAGGACCCAAACAACTATCGTCCGATAGCCCTCTCAAGCTGCTTAAGCAAAGTACTAGAGAAGATCATCAACAAAAGATTAGTCTGTTTTTTTGAGACAACTAAGTGGTACACCAATATGCAGTGTGGTTTTAGACACAATCGATCCACATTAGATCACCTTGTACGAATAGAAGCAGATATAAGAGGTGCATTTATAACCTCAAAGCATATGGTTACTGTATTTTTTGATATAGAAAAGGCCTATGACACAGCATGGAGACATGGTATATTACAAGATATCCACGATGCAGGACTTAGGGGACATTTACCACTATTCATTCAAAATTTCATGAAAAATAGAACATTTCAAGTTACAGTACAAAACACCATGTCAAAATCATAAAAACAAGAAGAAGGAGTTCCCCAAGGGTCTGTCCTGAATGCCATACTATTCTCCATAAAAATAAATAGCATCACAAAACAACTACCACCCACAGTGTCATATGCACTATATGTAGATGACTTCAGTATTTCATATCAAGCACAGAACATGGGAACAATAGAAAGACAACTACAATGTGCAATTAATAACGTCAGTCATTGGGCCCAGAAAAACGGGTTTAGAATATCAAAAGAAAAAACAGTCTGCGCACATTTGTGTAGAAAACGAAATTTACATCCCGAACCTGAACTAATATTGCAAGGTAACACAATACCAGTTAAACAAAGTGTAAAATTTCTTGGACTTATTCTAGACAACAAGTTGACCTTTGTAGAACATATAAAAGAACTACGAATAAAATGTATGAAACAACTTAATATTCTTAAAGTCTTAACAACAACATCTTGAGGGGCAGACCGTTATACCCTGCTCAACTTGTATAAAGCACTAGTAAGGTCAAAAATAGATTATGGAGCACCGATTTATGCATCAGCAAGAAAGAGCGCCCTCAAATGCCTAGATCCGATTCACCATAGTGCAATACGAATAGCAACAGGAGCTTTCCGCACATCCCCTATATACAGTCTCTATACAGAGGCTAATGAATCACCACTGTTCCTGAGGAGAGAACAGTTGTCACTGCTGTATGCTTACAGGATAAGACCCATAAGAGACCATCCGACTTGGACAACTGTATTCTCGCCAAAATGGGAAAACATATATAGGAACCGCAAAAGAGCAAACCTTGGCATCAGACTACAGGAGCTACTGATAACACATGATCTCAGAATATATAACGTTGCAAACCAAGAAGGACATATAGATCCACCATGGATTAACCATACCACAGCTTATGAACTCCTCACACAAAACTGGAATAAAAATACTTTATCAGACAGCAACTTTCAACAACTGCATGCAGCACATAGAATGCAATATCCCAATCACATACCAATATATACAGACGGGTCAAAATCAGAGAACCATGTAGGAGCAGCTGCAGTGTTCCCAGATGTTACATTGTCACGCCAACTCCCAAAAGAATGCAGTGTCTACACTGCAGAATTAGTAGCAGTTCAGGTAGCCCTGGAGCATTTCAGAACCACCTACCACTTGAGAACAGTAATATACTGTGATTCATTAAGTGTAATCCAAACCATACAAAACACAAGCAATATAACCCATCCAGTACTCTGGTAAATTAAACAGATACTAACAGGCTTCACAAATAAAAAACAGATACTTTTCTGCTGGATACCAGGACACAAAGGGATAAAAGGAAATGAAGAAGCGGATAGAATTGCAAAATCAACCACTAACCTTCAAGAACAATATTTCACAGTTCCACATAAGGACTACAAGCCAATCATTAAACATCGCTGTCTAACACAATGGCAAGAACACTGGCAAAAACAAACATGGAATAAATTATATGAAATAAAACCAAAAGTTGAGCACTGGAAAACGAGCATAAGGATATCAAGGAGAGAAGAAGTTGTTCTGACCAGATTGCGGATAAGACATACGCATTTCACAAATGGTTACCTATTACGTGCAGAAGAACCCCCAAGATGCCAAGTATGCAATACTATCCAAACAGTTAAACATATACTTATAGAATGCCCAACATATGAAAGTGATCGACACCGAATTTTTTCATCATTATATAAAGGAAACCAAAACATCACCCTTAAAGATCTTATAGGTGACAAAGAACACGTGTCAGATATTTTTAGATTCATACAAACAATCAACATATACCATCTGCTGTAAATAAAGTATAATACCACAGAAACAGTTAACCTTGTACATTCGAACAAGATTTATATAAAGAGAACATTGCATAACAAATGAACTAGCGCACTATGATCTCCGTTGTCGATGCGCCAATAAACACCAAAACAACAACAACAACAACCAAAAACGACTTCTGTCGCAAACGTTCTTTACATCCGGATTCAGACCTTCAGTTGGATTCTCATTGTATTACCTTCCAACCTAGTATTAGATTTCTTGGTTTAATACTTGATAAAAAATTAAACTTCCTAGAACATATAAAACATATTCGTACAAGTTGTCTTAGAAAAGTAAATCTTCTCAGAGTAATTTCTTCTATGTCATGGGGTGCAGATCGTTACGTGTTGTGACATCTATATCGCTCACTAATCAGATCACGGTTAAACTATGGGTCTCTTGCATATGACTCGGCCAGGCCAAGTGTATTGGCCCCGGGTGCCAAGCGTATTTCGAGGCCAAGCGATATTCTTGTGATATATAGAGCGCTCTTGTAAAGTGATTGAAGTTATTTCCTTTTAAGTTCCTACATTTATATCAACAGCCTTTCTTTAGAACTAGTTCTATACTTGAAAACCACAAGTTAGAGCACAGAAAGGAAACACACCTTTCTTTTTCCTATATTTCTTGTTCTATTAATCAACTAACACTTCAACCGCTTGGCCTCCGAGCGGCACTGCTCCTGCCTCCCCGTGGCGGGGCCGGTAATCTGGGGGAAAAGTTATCCTCCAGGGCTAAAAGGAGCAACGATGGATAAAAATTACTATCCACCTCTAGAGCCTTCAAACTCAAGGCTAGATAAACCAAATGATGAAGACCTTAACCAACCAAAAATGCTCCGAAGAGAAGTGCAGTGCAATGAAATGCCAAACTTTCTGGTGATACACTCTCTCTCCAACCAACCTGTCGGCAAATTATCACCATTCGTCATCCAAAGATTTCTGGAATCGATTGCTGGAACACCAAAAATGGTTAAACGACTGCAATCCGGAGGCCTATTAATTGAAGCAGCCAACTCCAAACATTCCGAGTGGCTGCTCAAAACAACGACATTCGGTGACCTGCCAGTATCTATTACTCCACACAACACCTTAAATTCCTCGAAATTCGTTAAAACCGAATGGGACCTACTTACAATATCAGAAGAGGAATTAGTTCAAGAACTGAGTAATCAAAAAGTAATCAACGCCAAACGCATAATGACTAAAAAAGATGGAAATGTCGTCCCAACTAGGTCAATCATTTTAACCTTCAGTACCCCAGATTTGCCATTCTCAGTAAAAGCTGGCTATTTAAACTGCCGAATTCGGGCTTATATTCCTAATCCCATTCGTTGTTTTAAATGCCAAAAATATGGACATTCCCAACAAGCATGCAGAGGAGAAGCTATATTTGTCCTATCTGTGGTTCCAAGGAACATACACAAGCAGACTGTTCAGCATCAAGTCCCATTTGCCCCAACTGCAAAGAAAGTCACCCAGCATTTTCAAAATCCTGTGAAATGTGGAAAACGGGGAAGAAAATTCAAAAATATAAAATTGAACACAAAGTCACATACCCTGAGGCACGCAGACAGGTTATGTTGACCATGCCCAGTCGTTCATATGCATCTCACACTCGAAGCTTTACTTCAACAGCAGTACAAACAGAGGTATCAATACCCCCCCCCCAGCACATCTATGGCTAATTGGGTTAAAAATACATTATCTAACTCAGGAAAAGACACACATCAAACTAAAACCAGTGAATCGACCAACACTCCAATCAGCATCCCAACTGATACTCGGACAGTCTCGCATGACAAAGAAAAATTAAAAACTACTAAGGACAACAAGAAACCTGAATCATCCACCAATAGTATGGAAGTAGATGTACACTCAGATCTTGAAGAACCCATACTAGAACTTCATGCAAATGATACCATGGATACTGGACGCCCGAGCTTCCCAAAAAAAGACCGGAAAAAGTGCTCAAACAAAAAACAGTCTGATGAATCATCCTCAACTAAACCTAAATGAACCACAGTATCTTACAATGGAATTGCAGAGGTTTTCGTTGCAACACTGACGATATTCAATACCTAATTAACCGATATTCTCCAGTTGCCTTCTGTCTACAGGAAACTTACCTCACCTCACAAATTTCTCCTTCGATAAAGAACTATTGCCTTTATCGAAGAGATCGAAATACCGCTAATGCTGCCCATGGTGGTGTAGCAATCCTTGTAAACTCGAAGATCCCAATTAGACATATCCCACTCCAAACTGAAATAGAAGCTGCTGCTGTTCGTATAGCTCTCCATAGTGCAATAACACTTGTCTCAATCTACCTACCACGAAACCGTACTTACTCTTTAAAAGATCTTGAAGACCTCTTTGTATATTAGGGGACTTTAACGGGCACCACCCATTATGGGGCTCTCCTAAATTGGATAGACGGGGCCGACTAATTGAAAGCTTTTTAGAGGCACTAAATTTCAGTTTACTCAATACTGGTGCACCGACACACGTACAGCTCCCAGCAGGACACACTTCAGCAATAGATCTCTCAATTTGTTCACCAGTACTAGTCCCAACCATAGAGTGGTATGTAATAAACGATCCCATGGGCAGTGACCACTTCCCAATAGTATGCAACTTCCTGAAAGCAAAGACTCCTTCAATTCAACCCTGCAGAAAGTGGAAATTTGTCCGAGCAGACTGGGAAAAATTTCAATCATCAATCGACCTTGATGAGGAAAAAATCCGCCTCCAGCATATTGATGATGTGACAGATTACATCACGTCGCATCTTCTAAATGTGGCTAAAGACACAATACCACTATCAAATCCCCTGGGCCGAAAGCATTATAATTACTGGTGGAATGACAAATGCACCACAGCAAAGAGAGCAAATAATAAAGCCTGGAATTTGTTTCGGCAATGTCCGAGCACAGTCAATCTCATTAATTATAAGAAATTAAGGGCAAAAGCACGCTTCATACAAAAGCAAGCAAAGAAAGAATCCTGGACCCGTTTTGCCTCCAGTTTTCACAGAAATACTGACCCCAAAATAATATGGAAAAAAATTAGACAACTGTTTGGTAAGTTTCCTACCATACCTTCTCCAATCCTCTCCTGGAATGGGAAAGATCTCTCTAATCCTGTAGATATAGCTAATGCTTTGGGCAATACTTTTGCCGAAATCTCAGCAGCAACAGCCTATCCTGCCTCATTCCAAAGAATTAAAAACGCTAAAGAAAAGCATGCTATTCATTTTCAAACTGCCCGTCTTCTCCCATATAACAAACCTCTGCAATATTCTGAACTTTTACATGTCATTAAAACCGCCCGCAATGGTGCTGCCGGGCCAGATGGGATTTATTATGTCATGTTACAACATCTTGATGACAAAGCTTTGCACTGCCTCCTGGTCTTTTACAATCGCATATTTTTAGAAAATGTTTTTCCAGCTTCTTGGCATCACTCAACAATTTTGGCATTCCTGAAGTCTGGAAAAGATCCATCCAACCCCAATAGCTATAGACCCATATCTCCCTCAAGCTGCCTTAGCAAAATTCTTGAGAAAATTATCCACAGAAGACTCGTCTGGATCATTGAGTCGGAACAGCTAATGAGCCATAGTCAATATGGCTTTCGTCAAAACAGGTCATGCTTAGATCTTATGGTCAAGGCTGAATTTGCCATCCGTGATGCTTTTGTCAAACATGAACATCTAGTAATGGTTTCAATAGACATAGAGAAGGCTTTTGATACCACCTGGAGGCATGGTATACTTAGTCATCTTGACCTCGGACTACGAGGCAACCTTCCTATATTTGTTCAGAACTTCTTACATACTAGATCATTTCAAGTTCGATATCAACATGCCCTTTGCGCAACTTTCATCCAGGAAGAAGGTGTTCCACAGGGATCAGTACTGAGTGCCACTCTTTTTTGCTCTGAGAATAGATTCTATCACTAAGCAGCTTCCAAATACAGTTGAGACTTACCTTTATGCAGATGACCTTTCCATCTCCTGTCAATCTCAAAACATGAGGTCTATTGAAAGACAGCTTCAGATATCACTTAATAAAATTCAACAATGGGCGAGCCTCAACGGCTATCGGCTCTCGCAGCAGAAAACAGTTGCCATCCACTTCTGTAGACAACGCAAACTTCATCCAGATCCTGAACTTCAAATTTCTAATGTCTTTATCCCGGTCACCAACAACATCAGATTTCTTGGATTAATCCTTGACAACAAGTTAAATTTCCTAGATCATATTAAAAATGTACGGACTTCCTGTCTAAAAAAGTTAAACATACTGAGAGCTTTATCTGCCCAAACATGGGGTGCAAATCGTACCTCCCTTCTTCGGTTATACAGGGCATTAATCAGATCCCGTCTCGATTATGGTGCTCCAATCTATGATTCTGCCAGAAAGAGTGCATTACGCTGGCTCGATCCCATTCAGCACGGTGCTTTGAGAATTGCAATTGGTGCATTCAGAACGTCGCCAGCACATAGTCTCTACATTGATGCTCACGAGCCCCACTAACTTTACGCAGGAAAACACTGTTACTGAAATACGCTGTCAAGGTACAAAGTTGTGCCTCTCATCCCGTTCAGTCATACCTTTTCAACCCACCGTTAGAAATGCTATACAGAAACAAACCTAGCATAGTAAAACCAGCTGGTCTTCGCCTTCTTGAATTGGTGCAAGTTTAGAATATTTCCGTCCATTCTCCGTAAAGCAGGTAGCAACTATTACTCAACCACCATGGGCTCCTCCTCCTCTTCCAACCTGTGACACTTACCTCTGTCAATGAAGAAAGAATACTTTGCAAGCATCAAATGTCAACCAAATTCATGCAGTTCTCACTCAAAGATATAGTGATTTCTCCCCAATCTATACAGATGGCTCTAAATCTAATTCAAATGTTGGAGCAGCTGCAGTGTTTCTGAATACAACTGTATCAGTTTCCCTTCCATCAGAATTTAGTATATTTTCTGCTGAATTATATGCAATCAAACTAGCTTTAGAAAATCTCTGCTCTGACAGTTCCTTAAAATCAGTTATTTACACTGATTCACTCAGCTCAAACATGTCGTTATGTAATTCCTCAGATAAAGTTCACCCTGTTCTAGATGAAATCAGAAGCTTATTACTGCAAATTAAAGAACGCAACCAACTAGCCACTTTTTGCTGGATTCCAGCCCATTCCGGTATTTTAGGCAATGAACTGGCCGATAAAGCTGCAAAAAATCCAACTGCCTTAGATTTAACCAATATCCCTGTTCCAGCATCAGATTATGCACTAACCGTTCATGCTGCTTGCCTATCACAATGGACAGCACTCTGGCACTCTCAGACTAATAATAAACTCTTTCAGTTTAAACATGATCCAAAAATTTGGCGCTCCAGTATCCGTACATCGAGACAAGAAGAAGTAGTCCTTTCAAGGGCAAGAATAGGACATACCCATCTGACCCACCTTCATTTACTCACAGGAGATGATCCACCACAATGTACACATTGTTCTAATAATTTGACTGTAAAACATATTCTTATTGGCTGCCTCTATTATAAACCAGCCAGAACTTCATCCTTGATCTCACTGGTTAATCTTCATAAACCAATAACTCTTGAAAGTCTCATTGGTGATAAGGCAAATATTTCTGAATTTTTTGACTTTCTCAGGCAAACTGGGCTTTTCAATTATTTCTGATTTCAGATTTTCTTTTGATTTAGGGAAACTCATGTTTTAATAAAATAAGTGAATAGGCACATTATAGCCTTAGCAGCTTATCTGCCATTAAGCCTCCAGAACAAAAACAACTAAACAGTGGCAATCCAGCCTGAGACGAAACAGAAAGGAAGAAACTATTCTAGCCAGATTACGCATTGGTCATACTTTCCTCACTCATAGCTATCTACTAACAAACAGTGACCCTCCACAATACAGTAATTGTTTATGTCCACTAACAGCAAAGCATATCATCATAGAATTCCCGCAATATCAAAAAGAACGCAAAACAGCCTTTTCCTCTAATTTTCGTAATTACAATTATTTAACATTACAGTGTGTCCTAGGAGATCGAGAGAACATAGATGACATTTTTCTTTTTCTAAAATTTATTAATAAATATCACCTTATCTGAACCCCTATCTCCTGTAAGAAAAACGAAGAAAATGTCAGACAGTAATTAGTGCATTATAGCCTAAGTTGCTGATGCGCCAATAAATCTAACAAACAACAACAACCGTCTGATCAACGATCGCCAGTATGGATTCCGTCAGTGTCGATCCACTGGTGATATTCTGGCTTATGTTACCCATTTATGGACTAATTCAATGGAAAGGTTCGGTGAAACACTAGTAGTTGCTCTTGACATCTCAAAGGCTTTCGATCGTGTTTGGCATAAAAAAGTCTTCTAAACAAGCTTCCATCTTATGGTTTGCCCACTGTTTTTTGTAATTGGTTATCCGGTTTTCTCATTGAGGGTGATGGTAGCTGGCTCTGTCTTCTAACTTCTCCATTAATGCCCCGGTGTCCCCCAAGGTTCAGTTCTTTTCCTCTTGTATATTAATGACCTTCTTCCATTGACTGGAAATCGTATCCATAGTTTTGCTGATGATATCACATTGCATTCCATTTTGAGAAACCTTGTCCTGCTCAATCAGCTTCAACTTCTAGAATATCCGCTACCAATGACTCTTCTCTAACAGAATCTCTCCACTCGCTCTCTCATAGACGTACTGTTTCTGCTGCATGCCTTTTATACAGATACTTCCATGGGCACTGTTCTTCTGAATTGGCTTCTATAATTCCCGCTCTCTCTTTCAAAACAGTCCGAACAGGCCAACATCCATTTACTGTCCAACTCCAAATTCACAGAACGAACTTTTCATCTTCCTCGTTTATTCATTCAACTGCCGTTTTCTGGAACAACCTTCCTTCATACGTATATCCTGAAAATTACAGTCCACAGAAGTTCAAGTCTAATGTCAACAAATATCTTCTCATATCTAATACCTCTCGTGCTTGGGGTTCTCATTAAAAAAAAAAAAATAAACAGATTTCTGTGAACCTACTTATGTACACTAACTCTTCATGCTTTGATATTTCTTTTATTTTTAAATAAGAATTCTGAAAGGAATAAGCTAGCTATAGGAGCATGGATTTTCCCCATTATTACCATCCTAAAATCTGACCAAATTACGTTGTAATAAAATACGGATACCAACATGATGTGCAATATATCAGCCTTATAACTTTGTCTATTGGACAGGACCCATCGAAATAATCTATTATCTGCGTGCAAGTGTGCTGCACGCGATATATATCCAGCCTTATCACGCATTAAGTACAGCAAAGTGAAATTAAATAGCGAATGAATTATTAACGCGTGTTAAATTCAAGAAATAAGAATGGTTGGAAGGGGGGGAGGAACCAAAGCCTGATTGGAATGCTAATTACAGTAAAGATAAATGAGCTGTTTAAACTTACGATTGCGGATGTAGTCCAAAGAAAAATATAAATTAGCAATATAAGCGTGTGAAGCCAACACATTAAGGTAAACCGAATTTTTTCTTACATTTTCGCATAATTCACCATCTGTTGTCCCTTTTCTAAAGTACAATGCCCACGCGTTCAAATGCACATTCTGTCCTCCACAATGCTAATACACCCTCCAAATCACTGTTCTGCGTGCCACATTAATATACAAAACCCCGAGCAACAATTTAAAATCAGATTGCATTCTTTCCTCTCCTTTGGAAATCCATGAAGCGTACAAACTGCTTCATATGCTAATGCGGGGATAATGCATTTTAATTATACGGGAATTGCAACACCCGATGAGAAATGCTTTCATGCTCAAACAACTCTATCCTTACAAGTGGAAAGAGAAAAAAGTTGGTTGCACGCTTCCACTTCATACAAGAATGAAACACTTCTGAGTTTCTTTTTGGTGTTCCTTGTGAATGCTGACGTTTTCACTTTCGCCCTAATCAACACCGATATCGAAGTCATTCTTCCATTTGAAATTTATTTTTAAGAAAAATATCTATTATATTGTTAACTGTAACGCAGAACCAGTCGATTTTTACAGGTCTGGAGACTGGTTACTATAGAAAGCAGTTGCTTTGTAAGAGATATATTAGCGATTGCCATAGGAGAATAAAGTCAATTTTATTCCAGCAGCCAAACAGATAAATTAATGCGTCGTTAATTAGTTATTCAAAATGTTTACTAGTAATGTAAATATTGTAAAAAGCTTAGCAGACTTCCTGGAAGAATTGTATGGAAGTGGACAGATCACGTTGCATAGGAGTATATTTTAGATTATATTAGCTGGGGCTTGGTGTGAGCGCTATAAGCCTACTGCCTCTAAAAAGCAACCGGGTCAACCTACCACTAAAACTAAATAATGCAACGCATTTTACAATGGAATTGTCGAGGACTACGTATTAATACAGATGATCTCTGAGGGATTTCAATCCAGCAGGCATTTGTTTACGGGAAACGTATCTTTTCTGCGGCGTCTTCAGACTTCAAAACCAGCTAGCGGAGATCGTGACACCGCACCTTCTCAATTTGAAAAAGGTTGTGTTGACCGTGCATCCTTCTTGACGACTAGCTTGTGATGCTAAGGCTGACAACCGACCAAAAGACGCAGTCGTGAATACGCCGCCCATGACTACGCCCGTCTATGAACGTAATATAGGAACAGAAGATTTCATTGAACATCCCATGAGAGATAAATAATATCTAAGTGTGCTCAAGCTAAACCAAAGAAAACAAACGGTGGTCATGTGCCACCCAAGTTAGCTACGCTCAATATATAAATAAAAATGCTGCATCAAACGCCCTTGAGCTGTACCCAGGAAGTCACACGTCAGTTAGCCCTAAACAAGATCGAACCATTACCAGGCCTGCGACCAACTTGGTGTTGGATGCCGAACTGGGAAATATCCAGACTACCAAGTGCAAAACGGCTGGTCGAAACAGTTTGAACAGGAAGAAAACCACTTGGAGGGGCACCGCACTAGTTTCGAAGCTTCGGTTTTTCAAACGGGTTGGTTCATCACCCAGACTCCACCCTATCAGTTTGTTTGTGTCGCGTTTGGCCCCAGACACGTCAGCACAACTCGTCACAGATGTACTAATTGAGGAACTTCAGTTGGACTTAAAGATTCAGAGATTAAGCACTCGAAGCAAATCATATGCTTCTTTTTGCATCTATTGTGCTAGAAATCAGTTTGAAATTATTGGAACCTGCACCAAATAGGCACCATCATCAGGCCATTTTATGAAGCACAAAGTAGAAAAGAAGTGATATCCTTAAATGTCCACAACAGTCCAGACTCTGACTAAACGATGTATCTCTATCCTTCGGTAATAACCCAACTACTCTACATGGGAATGGCCGTAGAAAAAACAAGGTAAATCCATGCTTCGCCCTTAACGTACCCACAGAAAGGGGGCTCACAACGGTAATTGAAATTGATGAGATGAAAATTACCCAAAATCTCAGTCATCTCTTTACCCGAATTTTACAATCCCTGTCATGGTCTCAACATATCGAAGACCAGCGACGCATCACAGAGAGATCAGACCGCGTACATCCCTCGTCACCGTAGAGAGAACAGCTTCATTCCAACTCCTATTTCAAAATGTGCGATCCATAAGGAATAAATTGAATGAAGTTGAGGAGTTCTTGCTGTCCAGTTTAATGGACGTGGTTTGCTTCGCAGAAACCTGGCTTGACCCCAATGAAGAAACACTTTCCTCTACTTGGCCTGCAAGGTATCAGATGGTGTGCACATCTAGAGAAAACCGGAGATTTTTTTCAATGAGCGGGTATTTTCTATCCTCCACTCAGTATCGAGCCAGTCTGACTCTTTCGAGACAGTTCTATTTGCACTAAAACCTAAAAACCTAAAAACAACGACAGCCAGAACATTTCTCTCGACATTGTCGCAGTGTATATCGCACCAGTTCCAGACGACACGTAGTTGATGAACTCCTTAATTGGCTGCTTAACTATCTCCATTCATCACTGAAACACGTCGTGTGTGGGGATTTCAATCTCCCGAATACTCAGGGGAACCTCAAGAGGAGACCGAGTCAGCGTCTAGGTATATTAGGTCTTAAACTGGTCAGCACACCACCCACAAGAGGCGAAAGCACATTAGACCTCGTGTTCGTGTCAGCAAATTATGTGGCTAATCAACACCCTATAAGCAACATACAGTCTGATCATAATCCCGTCATTCTCTCTGTGCAAATAGAAATGCCCATCACTTCTGGTAGAAGAAAAGTTACAACCAAAACAATTACAGCGCCCAAATACCTCAATCCTGAAAAGTGCGTTTATGCGGCTCAAGCAATCCCATGGGACATCCTTGAGAATTGCTACCCCGAACTCGGGATTGATCTGATGACAAGATGGATAGCCACTCTTTCTCTCTATGCTGCAACGAAGAAACTAACCATCACAGAGCATTCAAAGGCCTGGTGAAGTCCAAGAGTCTCTGAAAGCTTCCACGTTAAACAGAATTTGCACAAAAAGTGGAAAAACTCCGGCTCACCCTCGGACAGAACAGCCTTGTCCCGAGCTAGGGCGCTTTTTATTAGGAACAAGAGGGAGGCGATAAAACTTCACCTAGAGGATACCATAAATAAGGGGCCCATAGAAGCCAACCAGAGGACGCCGTTGACTCATTCAATCTGAGCAGTTGGCTCGACCACATAACTAGGTTAGCCGCTCATTCCCAACAAATCCGATTTCAACAGACCCCTTAAATTCAGTTCACCTCACCTAAATACCAGCTGATCGACGCAATAAATAGCTTAGCGCCCACAGCCGCATCCTGTGACGGAATTCCCCAGTTTATGCTGAAATGCCTCAGTACACTTGTTGTTGATCCTATCCTGTTGGTATTTAACAAGATCCTTAATCAAAAAAATTTTCCCTCCTGTGGCATGTCTATCTAGTAAGACCTCTGCCAAAAATACGCTCTGCTTCTCACCCCAGTCACTTCCGTCCAATTTCTTCTGCATCAAGCCTATTAAAGCTCTTTGAGAAATCTCTTCTGAGAACGTTAACCATCCAAATTATGCCACAACAGCTACCGCAGATCTACTATGCTACCCGGTCAAGTTCCACCGCTATAAATCTAGTCACCAATCACTACCAAGATCCTCGAGGTATTTGAGCACCGTTCGGAAATCACCGTTACGTATATCGACATCCACGCAGCATTTGATGCCATATCCTTCACACGTTGGCAAGGCTACTACGTGAGTACTACCTCATTGGCGGAGACGTGCTCTGGTTATTCAGACAATGCTTGAGAACAAGACTATTATCGTTCGCGATGGCAATCTGCGCTACACCAGGAATATTCAGCTGGAGTCCCACAAGGCGGGGTCCTGTCCGAATTCTTGTCCTCAGCTGTTCTCGTGCCGTTCGTGACGGGCCGAACTGATACCATCACCTTTGCTGATCACATAAAACTGTTTACTCCCATCAGTCCTGGAGATACTGCTGAATACATCAATGCCTTAATCCTTCAGAAAATCAGAAACCTTCAGTTAAGAGGATCAGCGATTTCTTCCGTCCAACAACATACAGGTCTGGGCGTTATTTTTGATCAAAAGCTCTCCTTTCTACCACACTTAGACTACCTGCAAATAAAGTTCTGTCAACTCCGGTGGATGATTAAACAACAACTTATGCACGTCCATGACTAGGCTGTTGGGTGCAGATATATTAAGACATGTGTTTATCCAGTCATACTCTACGGGGCCGAAGTCTGGACTTCAGCTGCTACGACCGATCTTAGACGGATTTTCGCGGAGGAATTCTGGCCATTGAAGTGGGCCATATGGAATTTTCGGCTTCCCCTGCACGAAGGACCACCCAGATGGCGGCAGCTTTCAACATAAGACGTTTTCCTGACATCATTCACGAGAGAGTCGTCGTCTTTGCTGTCAAAATGATGGTCGGCATTATTTCAGTACCAGATTTCTGGGCTAACTGCGGATGGAGGATCCTGTTCCCAAGCCTTAGGGCCAATCCAATCCTTCAGGCCATTCCAAACCGGTTAAAGTTATCTGATCGGTTCCTACCCGTGGAAATGCTGCAGGACATATACTCCTTGGACTGCGCCTCCACAAGTTCGCAGTAGATAAGAAATATAGGCAGAACGTACTCGATTGACTTCCTTCCCAGGACCACATCACAGGACATTAGAACCTGCCCCCGGGGACCTGTCCATCACTGCCATGGATCCATCACGCCAGTGTTCAAACCTTTCTGGAGTTATAATGCTGCTTTTGTTTTTTGTCATTTTATCTTTGTTTATTATGTTGTGTAATTTATTTTATGTAAATCCCTGGCTTATAGCCGTGAAGCGAATTATATACAGAAATGTGCCTTCTGTATATAATAAAAAACATTACTTCTTCTGAACATTACTGGACACACACAATCTAACTCTGCTGAACACCGGTGCACATACTCATGTGCATTCTCCCACAGGAAATATTTCTGCCATATATTTGTCTATCTGCTCCCCCGCTCTGAACCCAAGTATACATTGGGCAGTATTGGATAATCCGAATAATAGCGATCACCTTCCTACTATTTGTAGATTCCAATTTATCTTCACCTATCAGGAAACTCGCAGAAGATGGAAATTCTCAAACTGGACAAAGTTTTCCTTAAGTACATCTTTAGATAAATACGTGATTTAGAATAGATGAAGCCACTAACCATGTCACTACACAGATACTATTCCTCAATCGTCGACTCGTCCACAGAAACTACTGGTGGAATGATGAATGCAATAGAGCAAAAAAAAAGAAAAGAATAAAGCTTGGAATATTTTCCGCAAGCATCCCACAACATTATTTACAAGAAACTTAATGCTAAAGCGCGACAAATAAGAAGGAAAGCCAAAAAAGATTCCTGGATACAGTTCGCTTCCACTATCACAAAAAACATCGATACTAGATTAATCTAGAGGAAAATCCAACATCCAACATCCATTGTCATCTTCTCCTATATTGATATGTAATGGACAGGAACTGTCTTCCCCCAAAGACATAGCAAATGCTTTCGCTGAATCTTTTGGCAAAATTTCAGCAGCAAGCTCATATGATGCTCCATTCCAACGAATTAAAGAGGCAGCAGAAAAGCAGAAGTTAAATTTCAACACCGGTTGCTCTCTTCCATATAACCAGCCTTTTACAATATCCGAATTAGATGAATCTCTTAACAGAGCACCCAATAGTGCAGCTGGCCCTGATGGGATATTTTATATTATGCTAAAACGCTTGAATGATACTGCTTTACAAACTCTTCCAATATTTTTTAATAGAATGTTTCAGTAACCTGTTTGTCCTCGCTCATGTAGACATTCGCTTTTATTGGCCATCCCTAAACCAGGAAAAGACCTCTCTAATTCAGTTAATTATCGTCCAATTTCCTTAACTAGTTGTGGCGGCAATAAACTGCTTCAATTTAAACAGGAACCTAAGTTGTGGCCATCAAGCAAGCGATCAAAGCAAGAGGAGGTGATCCTGGCTAGTTACGCGTATTGGACACACCATTAAACAACATATCAACCAACCAGAAGGCACGTGTTAATGGCTAGAGTAGAAGCCCGCCTCTCAAGGGCAGGGACGGAAACTCTACTCACGGGGATCGGTGGGTGGTATTAACTAAGATCGCATCACTTTGAGGTGATGTTAAGTGACTCTCTCTTCTAATTTTAAGTTGTAAGTTATTGTTTATATTATTTTAATTATTTATAGTTATTTAACGGCTCAATTGCCACTGCAAGTTTAGGAATTATCGACGTATGTACCAAGGTATGGGAAGTGGGTTTTCTTTTTATGGCATTTTAAATGGAATGTCTCAACTTTTGTCAGCTATGAATTTTCTTCAGATCGGTTGTATATCACCACTCTGCATTTACAGTATTTGAAAATAAAATCATGGAAGAAAAATCGCAGTCAATGGATTTTCTTTTCATATAAAATTCGATGACACAAAGTACCTGATAAAATTACTAATGCGTAACCCTGATAAGCTCTTGTAAAAACAGTTACGTCATTACTTTGTTTACTGTAAGAGTAATTTATTTTCGTTATGCTGGTCGGATTTAAACCCTCTATTTCTGAAAGAGTATGTCCTAGTAGCGCATGATATTTTCAGTAAATATCAGATAAGCCATTTGTTTTAAAGTAGTGCAATACCAAGGCAACTCGTCGTGAAATTCTTGCTGTTTTCGTTTGTAGGCGAATCAGAAACTTAGGCCATAATGGATCAAAATTTTACAGTGTTATTAATTTTATATTGTCAATAAGTATTTTAATAATTATTAGCTGGAACCTATAAGAGTTCATAAATCTCAAGTTCCCTCGCTTCAAGACCCCATTTCTTTACTCCTTTCAGGCTACGCGCAATTCCTTGAACCCATTCTCCCGTTGGTATATTAGGTGTTGATAACACTTTCGCTTACCACTCCCACATTTTTTTTTTTAAATTCGTAATTACCGGTGAAGTCACATGTGTTCAAAACACGAGTGCAAAAAGTGTTAATAACGGCAGTTGTGTTGTTGGGTTACTCAATCGCTCGGTACCTCAGCTCTGAGTTTCTTGTTAATGTTTTTCGTCGATGAAACAGAGTAGGAGACTAATGAGAAATTAATGTCCTACGGCCACTTGTTTCTAAGATATTTTCTCACACGTTAAGCGAAGTCTAATCTTTGTTATGAACAAGTTCTCCAACATGAGCTAAGAGGTCAGATGAATAAAGATGAGGCAGTCTCTCAATTTTGCATTCCTTCATTTGAAACGTAATTAGGAACTCAAAAGACATTATCTTTTCAGTTACTCAAACTCATTAGAAAGTAATCATATTGTATTGAACATTTGCATCCTTGTATTCCACCATCAATTGACAATTTGGGTTTGATTTTGTGTATACATTGGAAAGTTCATGTTAATATCGATAATTGCAACTCATGATTGTACTTAAAAGTTTTAGAATAAAAACGCATGTCTATAATGGGTTCGTGGTAAGGAGGAGCGCAAACGAATAAGTAATAATCGAAATAATTGAATAATTAGCAGTTACCTATTAATCATTCGATAATAACATTCCAACGATACTATCGAATGAAATAATTGAATGAAATAAAATAGTGGCCTTCTAGTGGTCCTCTGTCAGGTAGGATACCTGACCTGATACATGAGAGGCGGATCCTCAGAGATGATAGGCCTAATCTCCGAGCCGAACTTGAAGGATACTTGTTCCTGGAGAATTCTCTTCCCCCTCCTCCAGCCAACATACATCGGAGCCCACCTCGAGTTCGTTTTGTTATTCTTTTTATACTGAAATTTGTAAATTAATCTGCTATTTCTATACTATTCGAGGAAACGCTTTTTATTGAGTGAATCAATTTCCTGCCATACCCGTCTTCGAGTGCATTGAAGATTCGCAAATGATGACACGGAACTGTCATCCAGCAGCGCTAAAAACCTGGAAAAATTGGTTAAGGTAGTCAAGAAAAGTTAAACCTGATCTCCCTCACATGAGGATAAGTGAAATTGTGATAGGGAAACGTAAACGGGAAAGATACTGCACGAAAATGTCTGTTTAACAAGACAATTGTCAAAAAATGCGAAGCATTTGAAATGTATATTTTCAGAAATACACCCAGTAGCAGAAAAATTAGAACCCTTGATTGAGTATCTAGTAGGGCCACCTTTTGCCCGAATTACATCCCGTGCGCACTTCTTGGTTCTTATTCCAGTAGGTGTCTGAGGAAACCTAGCTGCAGTTTTAACCATTCTTCAATCAGGATATTTGTTAGCTTCTGTACGGTAATCGGTAGAGAACTACGAAGCCGAATTGTCTTTTCCAACAAGAATTGTCTTTTCTCAACTGGATTCAGATCTGCAGAATTAGGTGGCCAGGGTAGATGTTAGAGATCTTGGGAATGTTCCTAGAACCAATCAGATACAATTTTTGCACGGTGGATACTTGCGTTGTCGTCTTAAAAGAATCCATCGCAATCCATGTAAAAATAAAGCATTTCAGGGTGAAGTTGGTACTATACGACAGAAAGATATTCCTTGGGGGTACCGACAGAACAAATCCCACACCATGATACCACCTCCATTCGCTTGAGAGGTGGACATGAGACAGTCTGGCTGAATGAGGTTCAAGCCACGCTTTCACCCTACCGTTTGTGCAAAAATCGAGTGTGGTAAAACCACATGACCTTTTTCCATTGTTCCACACTCCACTCTTGGTGTTCGCGGCACCACACCACTCAAGTTAAATATTTCGATTTACTACAGAAAGAAGTAACTTTTCTACTGGCACACGATTATCAAATCCCAGATTCCTCAACACCCGCCACATAGTTCGTTTGTAAATGAGCCTTTCTTTGCCTGAATTTAATTTTTCAGTAATTTGCAGCACACTGCAGCTTCATTCTGACGAACGATTCGCTTTAAATTCCTGCGGTTGCGTTTTTAGCATATTCATGAATGGATCATCAACTAAGAACCCCCAGAAAAGCGTACAGTATTCATCTGATACCAAGGAATTTGTGATCATACCATGTGACAAGTTTCAATTTTCATACCCTACGTTGAATTATTAGTTTGTGCCAATTGCAGAAGGTTTCTAATTTGTTTTGCCAGTTAGTGCACAATAGACTGGAACACGCAATGTGTGTGACTTCGAACTCTAACGGTCTCCTGTCTTCTGTGAAACTTGAGCGTATGACAGCATACGATTAAGACAATCTACCCAGTCTGATATTCATCCTTTGACCAACATGGACGCTTAAAAGAGTTTCGCAACGCTAACAGAACCCTATTTATTAAATTGCAATTAATTTTACCTCTATCACTGAACTATCAAGCATGTCTGTCCCCTAAGAGTGCATCCGGAACAATTTAAAATATTCCTCTCTAGAGTTAGTTATATTAGAGGTCCAATTATATTGTAGTTAGGGTTCTCGGGAACAGTTAGGTGGCAATGTTCCAGAGGTAATGCCAGTGCTTGACAGCAACCAGGAAATAAATGTAAGAATAATATTTTCGTAGCAAATCGTGAATCAGAGCGCAGAAGAATTACAATGATACTTCGAGGAGAAAGCCAAGTTCGGACGCTAAATTTCGAAGTCAAACAAGGGTTGTCGTGAATGAGAATAAACGAGACATTGATTTAAGCCTTGCAGGTGCCGTAGACAGGCGTTAAGAGAATGATGATGGAAGAGATAATCAAATGGCCCAGTAGCGTGAAATTATAATTCATGAGGCTTAATGTAGCAAGTGAGTGTGTTGGTAATGCCTAGTAATCAGCGCAGGAGCGCTAAAAAATAAATCCAGCTGCAGCTTCTGTTCCGACGGTATTTTTTTCTTCTTTTTTCCCGCATAGCACTAATGAGAATTTTAAACCAAAAAGGCCTAAGGGGTGAGGGACATTAAGCCAACCAGAGAACACTAGTGTAGAATCTCCCAAAACAACGACTTCTGCTTCGCTGATTTGGATTTGGGAAGCTGCATCTACCCTTGGGTTGTTGAGGGAGAGGGGAGTATTTTTCCAGACAACAGCGATCCCTTTCAACAGCTAGCATTTATTCGAAGTTTTCCAATTCGGAAATGCAGCTGCTAACACCACCTGATGAGACTAGAGGGAGAGAAACAAAAAATCGAATGATTATAAAGTATCAGGTGATACAGAAGCGTATGGTAGACATTAACTAGTCTGTAATCAAGTTACAAAGAAGATTAAGCAAGCTAAGACAGATTACGAAAAGTCTTTGGCTAAGAATGCAAAGAATTCTTTGTTGATGTTAAAACTAAAAGGAAAGGATGAATCACATCGGTCCACTAGGCATGAATGAATTAACTGTTGATGATCCCGTTCAAACAAACTGTATAAATATGCATCATTCACGCATGAAGTTTTAAAAAGAATGGATATACCAGAAATACAGGACTTTATAACCAGGAACTAAATGATTTTGTGATAACTGAGAAGGAAAATAAAAATTGAAAGTAAACCCATGACTGGTAGAATCTATCCAATTATATTAAAAGCAGCAAAATAGGTAAGGAAATCTTTGACCATAATTATGAGAGCATCTTTGGATTCAGAAGTGGTTTCTCGAAGTGTAAATGTGCGAATGTATCCTTAATTCATAAAGGAGCCAGAAACATATTTAAAGCAAAATACTTCACTTTTTTTTAGTCTTTTTTGATAAAGCAAGCTCCTGTTTGGTGTATAAATCGATATTTTGAATAAATTTAAGAAAGGATTAGATAAATTATTAAAAGAGATTGAAAAATAGCGTTTTCATTTATGTATATTTATTTATATGGGTAATGTTTTTTTTTAGTTTGTTTTCTCGTATCACTCATTCTACTAAAAACCGGTAGAGGGCAGCGCCCCCTGCCGGTATTTAGTTCTGCAATTTCTTCAGAAAATTAATAAAATGCACCCGTTATTTTTATAATTATTACTTTTGAATAAAAAGGCTGAAAACAAGAATCTTTAAATAGATAACCCTTACAGCAACATAATTTATAATATTTCAAGGTAATGACGATATAAAATCCAATTAAACACGAAGTTTTAATTAATTCTTCGTAAATTATGCATTTTGATATATCTTATCATATTGCTATGAAGAATACGAGTTCATATTGCTGAGTTAGCGTTTTTTTTCTTTTCTTAATATTATAATACTAAAAGATGATCTCCTTAGGTATGGATACGCAATGTTAATTAATAAAATGGAGAATTTCTTGGAATGACTTTATAAAATATTATTAGAGGTTACGTGAAACATGCAATCCGTACTTAGAAATTCTAACTTATTCGAGAATGCAATTTCCAGTCTTCGTTATTAAACTGGAAATTGAGTTTCGACACTGCTGTAAGGTTCTTGTTCGCATCAAGGAATTTTAATTAGTGGTTCTGTACTGTACAAAAATGGATATAGAAGCATGCAAAAGTCATACTTGGTTTTCTAAGAAAGGGGGAAAGATGTTTATTACCTGCATGAGTTGTACGTGTTTGTCAAGTAAAAACCTGAGTATCCAGAAGAAAACCAAACAATTAAAGTTGTTTACAAACATCAACGAACTCATTTCTGAAGTTAGTAAAAATATTCTGAAATAGTAAACCCGATTCTTTCAGCTCACTAAGCTCATAAGCTACTGCGTCTCCATTTCAGCAAATTGTATATAATACTATAAACTATTTCTAATTAGAATTAAAGAACTATAAAATTATAAATTTCTAATTAATATTAGAATTTATTGCTACACTCATGCCAGGTACAACTCCATTCTGTTTACATGTTTTGGATATATTTTTTAAATCTTTGGACGACAAGTGTTTCCAAAAGATACAAATATATAACTACGTTTGTTGGGAATCGGATTGTTGTATACGGACGGATGGACGGACGGCCAGATATCGGATGGACATTCTAAAGCTAACAGACGCTTACACATGTGTGAATGAGCTTAAAAAGCTAAATACACTATAGGAAAGTTAAGGCACGACATGATATGGTATCCAAAAGAAAAATCCATGTTTTATTTGATATAAATGAGCTTAAAACCTATATACTACAAAATCTAAGAGAGGTTTTCTTCACCTCAAACTAGAACTGTCAATTTAAGTTCGCAACTGAATTAACCAGATCCTTCCAGCCAGTCCCGACACCATTTCCATTCAGTAGAGTCACCAAAGTAGATAACCAATTACTAGATTGGTTGAATATAGTTTCGGGGATTCTACCACAACGTCTCTGAAGGAATATCCAACACAAGAGATTCTTAAACAGTGATTCAACTCAGAGAGGAGGACGACGACAAAATTTTCCTCGAACCATCCGGTGTGGGGAAGACGGGAATTCTACCAACTGTGCTACTCACGAGGGCTTTATTCATGGAGAGCTTGCACAAATTCATTTATCTTTCAAATAAGCCTCTGGAGTTGGGAAAATTATAAGTTGTCCTATCGTTTAACAGTTCCAAGGCTTTGTAGTAGTAGTTGTAGTAGTGGCATGTGATGCAAGAAAGCAAGTGTACGAGTTAATGCAGCATCAGCCAAAAAAAAAAAAAAAAAAAAAACACACCATTCCCTCCAAATGCCTGTCCAGTTCCTCCTTAAACTTATTTAACCTATCAACTTCCACAACGACAGATGGAAGTTTGTTCCAGCAATTAACCACCCGCTGGCTAAAGGCAAATTTCCGCACATCGGTTCTACATCTGTCTTTTCTTAATTTGAATTTATGCCCCCTTAGGTTCGTAATCTGAACAAGTGGAAGGATCCCATCAGAATTCAGCGTGCTCAACCCATTCAAGGCCTTATTCACCTCAATCAGATCACCGCGCAAGTCCTAGTCTCCAGCCACTGCAATTTGTAGAACTTAAGCCTCTCTTGGTAAGAAGATCCCTTCATGTCCCTCACCAATCTTGTTGCCCTTCTCTGTACACGCTCAAGCAAATCTACATCCTTCCTAAAATGAGGCATTCAGACCTGTACGCAGTACTCAAGGCGTGGCCTGACCATTGCCTTATACAGAGGGACATTCACCTTTTCTCTGGTAGCAAAATTCCTATATATCATTGACAAAACCCCATGACCTGGCCTGGCAGCCTGTCTGCATTGTTCAGAAAACTTCATATCTGACTGCACAATTACTCCCAGGTCTTTTTCATTTTCTACCACCTTAAGTGTAGTACCACACAGTTGGTACGTTTCTCTGGGGTTACTTCTACCCATATGCAGTACTTTGCATTTGTCAAGATTAAACTTCAGTTGCCACTTCTTAGCCCATCTGCCCAAATTATCTAGATCCTCTTGCAGTAGCACACTGTCATTAACAACCCTGCCAACCTTTGTATCGTCTCCAAACTTGGACATTAAGCTTAATATACCATCATCAATATCATTGATAAGTATACAAAACAACAGTGGACCCAACACCGAACCCTGTGGGACTCCACTAATAACATTAATCCACGAGGAGCAGCACCCATTGATTACGACCCCCTGTCTTTTCCCACTCAACCACCCTTTTATCCATTGTAGCAACTGACCCTTAATACCATTCTGCTCCAATTTGTACAATAGTCTTTAATGAGCAACAGTGTCAAAAGCTTTCCTGAAATCCAAATTGTGGTGGTAATCTGCTTTGTTGAGGATCACAGTTGACCTCCCTTTGTCTGCGAGTTAGACAACAATACTGTCATCCTGTCTTAACTCCCTAAAGGACCTTCCTCTGGATTGTAGTGAGATTATAAGGCGCTGCACAAGCCTTGCTCAAAACCACCGAAATTCTAGTACGTATTTCATTAGCTATGGCGGCCGGTAACTTCCTCACCTATAATGGAGGAGATTAACACGTGTCACAGCGGATCTCCGAAAATGCGACTACATCCAGATCTTGGATAAACATATTCGACAAACTGAACACGGGCGAAGGGAGGTGTTCTCACCTGTTGTTACCGCATACATTCCCTACTATCCTCGCTTAACACGGCAGATCTCTAGAATATTACGCAGCTGTCAGACGCTGTGTGCAGCTGCCACGGTGGAGATTGAACACGTCGTGTCAAAGTTAAAAGACTTGTACCTATTGAGGATACAATTGGGGTTATACATGAATCAAATGTCCGCACTGTGGAGAGTGCTATACTGGAGACACAAAACGCAGGTTCAAAGATCGTATGGAGGAACATATTAGCGCAGTAAAGACCCCAGACTATGGGAAATCTGCTGTGGCTGAAAGCAGGAGGAGAACCACCAAATTTCTCCAGGCGATGCAGTTATCGTTGATTGTCCGCATAGATACTGAAACCAGAAATAGCTCGAGTTGGCGGATTTGTTCTTCGGAACATAATACCATAAATACTCCACCCAGGCAGTGGAGCCCCCTTTCACGATAACAGAACTCAACATAGCTGCAGCCAAAATGCAAAACAGGAAAACTCCCAGCGAAGATCAAATAGAGCCGGAAATACTAAAAAAGGCAGTGGAAATTATACCGGATATTACATTAACCCTAGCAAATCAATGCCTCACAGAGGGTTTCTTTCCAACTTCGTGAAAGACAGCCCGAGTCAGACTTATCCTGAAAAACCCCACTAAACCCCAGGACATGCCAGGCTTATACAGGCCTATTGCTCTGCTGTCGATGCTGAGCAAGCTCTTTGAGCGACTCATCTACCACAGAATTGAAAACCGTTACCAGAATGCTCAATTGATGTCAAGAAACCAATTTGGTTTCAGGAGGGGATGTTCCACCACTGATGCCTTCGAGATGATCATCGATGCAGTCAGAAACTGTAACAAGAAATATTTCCTCCTCATCTCAATTGACTTCGCTGGAGCCTTTGACTCCCTCTGGTGGCCCAGTGTTCTAGTCAGGCTCCGACGGGCTGAAATCCCATCAAATCTATTTCGCTGCATGAAATCTTACCTGGAAAACCGAAGAATCACTGTCAGCACTCCCTTTACCTCTGCATCCAGACTGGTTTACAGGGGCTGCCCCCAGGGATCCGTCCTGGGGTCGCTCCTGTGGAACCTGGTGCTTGATGAGTTTTTAAACCTGGATGTTCCAAATGTCATTACACAGGCATACGCTGATGATCTGATTATGATGCTTCAAGCAGACAGCAGGGCTCAACTGGAGGCCATAGGCAATCATGCCATACACATGCTACAGGATTGGGCCAAGAGGAATCTTCTAACGATCTCAACCGAAAAAACAAACTCAATACTCCTCAGGAGTCACCTTGACCCTGTTAGACCTCCACTAATCAAAATAAATGAAGCGACCATCAAACTCAAACAGGAACTAAAATACTTAGGAATAACACTAGACCGAAACTTGAACTTCACATCTCATCTCTGTTATCTCAGAACGAAAACAAGAAGGCTCTCGGCCCTGATAACCAAAATCACCAGGAGGGACTGGGGACTAAAGAAGAGGGCCCTTTCTCTTCTATACAAAGCTCTCTTCATCCCTATCCTTTCCTATGGTGCAGGCGCCTGGTATCAGAAAGCAAACACAGCAGTCAACAAGAAAAAGCTGGAGTCGATCCACCGATCCTTACTATTGACAACAACTAGAGCATGCTGCACGGTGAGCACCCATGCACTCCAGGTCCTGGCAGGCTTCCTTCCTCTGGACCTGGAGATTGTGCGCTGTTGGCTGCTACACCAACATTCAAAAGGAAGAACCACAACTTATTTAGGCTATACAACAGATCCACAGAAAAGCAAATCCTCAGAAAATAAAAGGTTAACGGAACACCTGCAATCTATCTGGCAAAATAGATGGAATCTTACCACAAAAGGTCAAGTCACCAAAAAATTTATACCCGATGTCAGCAGGGTATATCCTATTTCCCCTGGCTTGCACACCACCTTCCTTCTTACAGGACAAGGCTCCTTCAGAGGAAAACTCCATGAGCTGGGAATCTCTGACAACCCGAGCTGTAACTGCGGTCAGGAGGAAACATGGGAACATCTTATCCATGACTGCGACAACTACGAGGACCTCAGATGTCAGCTATATACACGCATCAACTCCTTGCTAAAAAACCGAGAAGAAATAATATTGCAAGAGGAAGATAATTACCGGGCTTTCACCATCTTTGCCCGCAAACTCTTTGAAAGACAAAGATCCATGCCACATCATCACTAACCTATGAAAACACAGACGTAACTACCTGAGATGACTGCGAAACTCTGAAATAGTGACCACCTGAAGCAGATAAAACACATGAACGTAACAAACTGGACCTGACTTCTGGACTTGGACCTCCACTGGATCAATGCAAAGATGAAGATTGAAACTTGGACTCGGACCTTGAAGAGTGCATCTTATGATGCCA
The DNA here is from genome assembly GCF_048544385.1 of Mastigoproctus giganteus. NCBI lineage: Eukaryota > Metazoa > Arthropoda > Arachnida > Uropygi > Thelyphonidae > Mastigoproctus > Mastigoproctus giganteus. The sequence continues at coordinate 41,413,244 of NC_143588.1, forward strand.
TATAGCGCTCCGGCTCTGTCTAGCCTGCTTTTTACTCCTCTTTCCCTAGCAGGGGGGAGGGGCCGGCCTGCTGTCTCCTCCCCCTCCTGCCACCCCTCTTTCTCCTCTGGTGGGGCATGGGCATGCCCCACTATTTCAACAGGGGTCATCTTCCCTATAGACCCCTTACTTCCAATTTCCAACCCCCCAGTCTTCCACCTCCCCTCCCATTTTTCTCTTTACAACAGCGCCTGCCCCACACGTCCAAATTTAAAACACCAAAATTCATGCCCGACCTATTTAGGAAATATTATTACCTCCAGCGCTTATCCCTTATAGTCCCTCTAAGTTGCGTGTAATGTACCTACCATCTGTGCCCAAAAGAAAAGAAGATTTTTTTTTTTTTTTAAGGTCCTAGCCACTGAAATCTCAGGAAAATAGGTGGTAAGACCTGACAGAGCAAACTTTAAGGCAACACCTGGCTGGCCTCCACGTGGCGGAGTACGTAAACGACAGGTCCCATCTGGGGCCTGGCGGCTAACAAGCCAGAGGAACAAGGGACACAACATATCACACAATACATGATCCACACACTTTTAAACCTCTGGCCTTGTACTGTCCTCGATACAAAGAACATACGCGGAGATGGGGCAAATCCCTGGTGCCGTTAGACCCAAAAAATACTCTGTACTCTCTGTATCATCAATAGAGATAGGGGTGCCCGTATTCATCCCCTCTTTGAAACAGTAATTCTTGTACGAGACGAATGGTATTATTATTCTATTTTAACAAAGTTGCAGTCATACACGGTTGGTGTATTCTATTGCGTGATTATGATTTTTTTTTTTTTTTTTTTTGTTAGTTGTTGGCGCAGCGGCTTCTGTAGCCATAATGCACTTCCCAAAGTTTTTGCATTTTACTCTGATCCAAGCTGGAGGCGGGATTCGAACTCGAGACCTTTGGGTTGCCAGGCAGGCACTTTGCCCACCTGGCTAGCCCGGTCAGCGCGTGATTATAAGTCAAATTTATTTATCATCTTGGAGGTAGCGGGATCGCAAAATGAAAAACCCAATTCTACACCAACCTGGGCACCATTCCTCCAGATGGGAATGGGCACTCTTACCAAATATCAATATCAACAAAACCTCAAATATTGTAGCTGAGCATATGGAAAGACTCCATCCGAAGGCAGCGATATTTTTCGATGTTACAAAAATCTTCCCGCCCCACTCCAGGGTCAATGCGATGCCTCTCCACCATGACATTATTGTGGTTTCAACAAATCACTCTTTTGGGAGAGATCCGGGAGTTCTCATCCCAGATCTTTCCAAATTGAATTCCATTGGAAAAAAGCTTAAGCTCTCTCTCTTCAATAGAGGCTACAGTTATCTATACCATTTTAGTGCGTTTGATGCACTTTAAGAAGAATGTTTGTTAAACATTCTTCAATTTAAGTTCAATTCAGTTCAATTCAATTCATTCTTCAATTCAGTTTGTCAATTTAAGAAGAATGTTTGTTAAACATTCTTCTTAAATTGACTCACAAACATTCTTTTGAATGTTTGTAAGTGAATGCAGTTCCATAAACCTTATTCATCAGTGCACCCCACAGAAAAACCAGAAAGGAAAAAATACACATTACGTTCTTCTCTGAAAAAAAACCCATATTACACACTGCACTAATCAATGCTGTACTGCTTGTCGAATATTGCTGCTGTCATAATGAAGCTATCTTTTGAAACATATCTAAAATACTTCGGTCCAATTCAAAGAACGTTATGTAGCTATAGTCAACGCCAGATTTAGGTGGTAGTCTTCTTAATGTAACTCATAAACAGCATCCAACTTAATGTCCCGATTTGGTCACTTTCCTAGCTTTTTTCCTACGTCCCCCCAAAAGGGACGTAGAAAAAAAGCTAGGAAAGTGACCTCGTTAAAGGGTCACAACCGTGACTTTCTCATGTAGAACTCCTTCAAAGACGTCCCCACGTGCAGTGGTCTAAACGATGGATAAGGGGTCCTTGAGGAAAACTGATTCAAACTCAATTTGTACTTGTATAAATTTTAAGTTTCTTAAGCGCCTAAATTAAGCAAAGCTACCACTGCCTCTTTTCCCCCTACATCAATTCTTCCACTTTCCTCCAAACGCTGTAACTTAGGAATCTATTTCTCAGAGTTCGCGTTAAGGTTTCAGTTTTATTAATATAAATGGTAATAAGAGACTCAAAAATTTCATTGGGAAAGCATCCTCCAAGATAATTTGATATCCTTACTTTCTCAAGGTTACTCCTCCGAGCTACACATGGACCCTGCTAATCCAAAGATTAAGTATACGCCTTGGAAATTGCTACACGGCTCTATTAAAATTCCAATCTTGAAACGGAGACTTAATACGCAGCCCCTTGGGAATAATACCATCTCTCTCTTGCACCTACCAGCGAAGATAGAGTTCTGGCCACCAAATAAAGTTTCTATACGCATGTCACACTTCTGCGATAAAATAGTAAAGTAGACATCGGAAAACTCTCTGAGGTGGAGAATTGGATACCACTCTCTCGCTAGCTTTAACACACACGGTTTGAGTGCGAAAAAATTGGCAAATATTATTTTACTCTTATATATCAGTGCTCTTATTATGAATGCCTCTACACCCTATATTTAAGGGGGGGGGGGAAAGACAATTTTGTCAGGTGCGAAATTTTTTTTTGCAATTTGTGAATATAAGATACTCGAAAATATGGTCACATGACTTCAGTACAGCGTATGATCCTCTCCAACGGCTAAACAGGCTTGACAGCTGCGAATCATGTTCGATATACCGGTGTCTGTAAAATTCTGTGGCAACACATCCCATTCTAACTCCAGCACAGGCCTTGGCTCACCAAGTGACCGAGGAGTTGGCTATCGGCGTGCAGTTTGACGCCCAAGGGCGTTCAACACATGCTCGATCAGATTTAAGTCTTCTGATTGTTCTGACCATGGCAGACGCTGGATATACTCAGATATTCCTCCACTACTTGAGCTCTATGCAGTGGTGTTGTCGTGCATAAAGAGAAAATTTGGGTCAATCGCACCCCCAAAAAAAAGTTGCACGTAGGGTTCGAGGATCTGTTCTCGGTACTCCTATCAAAAACATGAAGAAGGGTGCGGCCGTTGATGATTATTTCGCCCCACACGAGAACACCGCCCCCACCGTAACTTCCGTAAGTGACCCTTCTCTGATGTTGGAGTGGTGGTACCGCATTCCTCAATATCTCTAGATGAAATAACGTCTAGAATCTGTTTGTAGGCTTAAACGGGACTCATCAGAGAACAACACTGTACCCCCATTTGTGAGGGCTCCAAGTCACATGTTCATGGCACCAGTTTCGATTAGCTCTACGGTGGTTTGGGGTTAATGGGACAAATCACTGGCTTCCTTGCGTGAAGTACACTTGAATTGAGCCTTCTTAACATAGTCCGGTTGGAAATGTTTTCACCTGTGCTGGCAGCAACCTCATGAGACAGTCGGATGACAGAAAATCGTAGAGTTTTGGCTTGCTGTTAGAACCAGATAGCAGTTTGTTCTGGTTGACGAGCGGTCGTGCGACCTTAGTCAGCTCTTCTTGTAATGGTTCCTGTCTCCTGAAACTTTCCATATTGCTGAGACGACGCTGCATGACGCATTAAGCTAACGTCCCATCCCCGCCTGGAATTGCTCTGCTTCAAGTCGTCCAACGGCTCGCCATCGCAGAGAATCATCTTAACGACGATGGTTTGCACTCCTGAGTACTGGAGATGTGGCTGTCCCAATGAGCAACCCAAAAAACGAGAATGGAGTGATGTGGGCGCAACCTGTGTTTTTCTAGGCATGAATTATTTGCATATGTGCGGGTCTGTAAGGTGGTAGATCGATTTCTATTGGATACTCGGAATTTATATGCCATTCGCCTTCGGCCACACTGTTCACAATAAAACATTTTGTTCTGTTAATTTTGCGAGCAGTGTATTAAGCTTCACCTACTACAATATTACTGCCATGCACTCCTAACAGACCTAAATTAAAATAAAATGCTATGCACCAAAAATTAATCCATAACGAAGTGATATTTAGCGATTTGTCTTCCCCTGTTATGTTTAAGTTATTTTATGAGCGATGACTAATTCAAACATTGCGAAGTTTTAAAGGTCCTTAATGGAAATGGCTGTTTATTCGACCTGCGAGCGTATTTTATCCTTGTGGGAAAATCGGAATGCTTAGGAGGTTGGACATTAAACCACCAAAGCGTTGCCAGACACACTCCAGTCGTGCCTTGAACTCATGACCCTTGGCGATAACGGCAGACCCCCACTTTTCGTATTAATTCAAGCTCGATGAATGCGACTGGCAAACCCTAAAACATTTCTTGTTGCATTTCCATCCATTTATATAATTTATCCAGTTCCCCTTAAGGTGACACATGTCTCGGGGACACGATAATATTAACGTACTCCTAATGTTTAAATAGTAAATGAAGAACTATCTTCGAAGGAGGCAAGTGCAACGGAAGCTAAGATATGAGGAATTTCCAGCCGCTTATTAATTACATTGTTATTAACTTTAATTATTAACTTAATAACTAGTGTTCGTGACATGCACTCGAAGAGCACGTGATTCCTATAAGTAAACAATCCGTTTCTGCCTGTAGCGTCGTTAGAGATATTTACTGGAATAATTAGATATTAATTATAGTACACCGCGAATGAGTTTTCCATCGTAGATAAATTACTTCATGAATCCCTTTATGTGAAATATAATGTGCTGTTATTTCTAAATGAAGGAGCTGTCGAAGAAAATAACTCCGCCCTCCTTATTCTTAAAAGACATGTTTGGAAGTCGCCCACCAAACTAGTGACAATTTATAATTAAGGAGACTGTAGGAGGAACTGAACTATTTCTTTATAATTAAGGAGACTGTAGGAGGAACTGAACTATTTCTGAAGTTTATAATGTCCGGTTAATTGCAAAGAGACTGATTAAGAGAAACAAGTGTTCAAAACAAACAAAAACCAACTTACCAACCAACTTCATTGATAAAACCAACTTCGCACAAAATATTTCACCGATAATGACTGTTTCAACAAACCCGATATAAGAAATAGTCATTAATAAATAGAAAATATATACAAATCATTCAAATATGTTCTTAAAAGAGTGATATATTTTAAAATAAAATTACCATGTAATTAATTTTTAGTTTAAAATTTAGTTGTAGTATTAAAATTACAATTATTTTATATATAAAATAACGAATTTATTTGCTAAATTATGTAAAGACTTATAAATAATACTCTATGAGACATGGTTTGTGGACTAATTAGAAAATTTATCCATTATTATTTTTAAAGCTTTGGTTGTGTTTATTGTGCAGATTGGGTTCAGGTAAATTCACGTTAATTTATCATACTTAATTTCGTGAAGAAGTCCAAGATGGTAGGCAACCTTCGGTCTTGTACCATTTATCTCTGAATAATTGTTATACTTCAAACAGATATTCCATCGGTGATAGCATAGCATTGTCACAGTTAACACATTAACGAAAAATAAATGCAATATTCTTAAAAAAAATTAACATACCTATTACATCCGGGGATGATACTCATTGCATAGAATTCTTCAATTAACAAAGCACAGGATAGAACAAAAGATTTTACCCACTAACCACATCGACTTGCATACATAAGCATATTTTAAATGCACGTGGCGTGACGTGAATGGGTAAAGCGCTGTTGATAGGTTTCGTGGCTTGAGAAACTAAAGCTATTATGAGTGTATAAACTTTCCTATTACATGCAATGTTGTTTGCGAGAGAGCTGCCTTTAGTAATAATAAATATTAAAGCCTAAAGCTCAATATTCGTATATATTAAAGTGCTGTAGATATATTAGCTATGGCGGTAATGTCTCGTTACGCTTTACAGTTACCACTAGACGTCATGAAGTATGCAAATGGTTCGTGTTTCTCGTGAATTAGAAATGTAACGGGCTTATTCCATTGGGATAATCTGTTTGATTTCTGTTAACTAAATAATTCTCAGCAACAATAATAAACATCACGCAATTTCTTAGAGAAACCTAAGCGCTCTGAAGGGGGGGGCAGCTGAATGATTTTGTTTTTATTGCAGGAAGCAATATTATTAATACATTAATATCTGAGAACATCAACCACACTGTATAAAACAGCGATAACTACTGAATCGTTCTTTCCCCCTGGCGACGCCTGTTGGTACTACAATTAGCTGAGGTAGTTCTCATTTGGAGGTAGAGACTTCTATTTTGAACATTCACCAATATTACAAATCATGATGAATTCCTCCTCCAATAGTTATTGGAAAGGTCATACATCTCAATAAACTTAACGCTGAAAAAAAGCTTCAAAAGATTTAAAATTTTGCTTCCACTTGATTTCCTTTAACTTTACAAAAAATGAGGAGATATATCATGTTATAACACTTGCTACACGAAGTTTTGAAGCGTAATGGATGCCAATTTGATAATACAGTATTTATAAATGAAATGAAGTGGAATGTTGTGAAAGATAAATAAAAATTAATTAAGGCTACGCATACCGTTAATTATTTACTATATATAATAATAATAATAAATGACACTATCATAGCACGTGAATTTATTAACAAACTAAGTTTCATTTAACTTATAGCTATGTGGGGGGGAATGACAACTATGCAAATTAAATCAGAAGTAATTACAACTAAAAATTCTTTAGTTTTAGATTATTACAGAAGATTATAATATCAAGTGAGATTATTATATTAACTTTTATAAAAAAGTTTGTATAATATAATTTAAACTTATATTCTAGAATTTATAATCTGTATTGCTTAGATTAAATATTATTAATCTCAAATATATTAATATACTTTTCTTTTATTTCTAAAATGGCTACTTAATAGATATTAAAAAGTAAGCCTTTTGTTTAAAAGAATTTTGGGAAATTATTTCCCGATGTGCAATAGAAAGGCTTTACCCCTGTGTGAGGGATTATAAACATTTAAACCTGCAGTGAAAAAAGGTGTGCACGTGTCTTAGTCTTTTAAGAAAAAGGACAGCGCATATCACTTCCTCCATTTTGTTTTCGAATCATAATCTTAACGAAATTAAATTTGTAATTGCTCCTATTTTCTTCAACAAATAGAATTTTCTTGATTGTGCTTGCTTCTAGCATCTCTTATGTTAAACCAGTACTTAAAATTCCAAATTGTAGCATGAGATCGCATATTTAATAAGCTCATTCTCAAAAAAAACATCACTTTTAAGATTCAGATTATTTATTTAAAGAAAAGTATTAGAAATATATGAGCACAAACAAATTACAAAACAAGTAATTTTCCTCTTTTCGGCACTGGACAAAACAATCACTGTAATTGTAACAAACAAAAACAAAAAAAAAAAAAAAACAGTAAACAATTTCTCTGCATTCTCATACACAGCGCACTTCGCCTAGCTTGGTATTAGACTACCTAATGAACTAACCTGAATAAAGAGTTGCCTTGGTATTGTACTACTCTAATGAACTAAATTTTGTACAGGTTTTGTTCTATATTTATTTAATTTTTTCCCTCGTAAATCTCTTACATCTTTCACAGTAAGCTGCCATCTAACATGCCATTCTCTGCTAATACCATCATCTGCGACACGCTGCAAATGAGTTAAAAGTGAATTCAATACTCAAATATCCTTCTGCACCATGGCCGTCAGAGATAAGAGAGCAGAATGATCTATTAAAAGCATTTTCTTGTAACTGTACAATGTTCGATACAGTAGAGTACATTTCCATCGATTCTGCATGAAGTACTGAACCCTCTCTATAGTCGGGCTTGGTCGCCTTGCGACTTCCGTATTTTCGGGAAACTGAAAAGTGTGTGAAAGTAAGTAAACTACAGTCGAATAATAACGAAGGAAGCCGGATAGATAATAAGTACTGTATTCTATTCACTGGGAGACAAATTCATCGTGTACATTAAACTGAATTTTTTTTTCACTCAAATATTTCGTGTATGGCAGCTTCTCAAAGATTTCTTGTAAATTTTAAACAGTTTCACGGTTAACAGCTATGCTTGTTATTTGCCCTACCTTTACCTCACATTTATGCTACGCTCAAAACTAACAGAGAAGAAACGTTTTGCGATTATTTTCATTATAAATGCAAATTAACTTGAAAGACTGAATATAAAAATAAATTACCCTCCAAACGTTGAATATCTCTAGTCCAATACTCGGCTTTATGCTTAGTTAAACTTATTAGAGGATTACTTCTATAAAAGAGAAGTAATTTTTTTTTGAAGCAAGGTATTTGCTATTTCATTATCCAAAAGCAAATAATTTTATCTCCCAGCAATGAAATTTAATTATTTTAAGGAAACTGAATCAGACATCTCAGATTATTGGACATTTATTTAAAAATGCTTAAAGTCTTCAACCTAAAATTTTAAGAAAACCAGTTTTATTAAACACGCTGCTGTTTCAATAATGCATTCCTTTTAATCAATGTCAGTTTCTAAAGTGGGTAGTGTCCTTCCCTCCTCCGTAGAGCACTAGTTTCTACAGAGATCACGAATGAATGTTCATATTAACAAACTGAATACATAAAGTTAGGAAAACATTGGGTATATATGAAAGAAAGAAAATAAAAACAAAAAAAAACAGAGGCCTAGCGAGGTATATTTGCATTTGGAATAATCCTTTTCAAGTTGTGCTCAGGGCAGCTTTCTCACTCTCCTTCCCTAGTAACGGCTGAATAAAAAGTATAATGAAACGAAGAAATCACTGAATGGAAGCTAAAAATAACTTGCGAAAGAAATCTAGATCAGAAAAAAGTGTGAATAAACTATAAGCTTTACTGGAGTCAGTTGCGTGAGAGCTGCATCGTAGAATTATTAAAAATATTTCATGAGAAGGAAAGAGCACAATTTTTGTTATCTAATTCTCACCTTGGATCTCTTTATATCGGTCTCATACCGAATTTTTCTATTATGCTATTCATATCTAGATATTTAAATTGAAACTTCGCATGCATACTAAGGGCATGGGAGGGAGGGATTATATCTGAATTTTTTTTTGGCAATTAATTAATGAGTTATGGAATTTTTGTCAAAATCCAAATGATCAAGGAAGAGGAGTTATAAAACATTACTGTACAAGTGCGAACAAAGATATCAGTTTTTGTATAGCCAAGAGTAAACTAAGTTTGCTCTTTCATCAGTTGTTAAATTTCCAATTATCGTAGTACCTTCTGAAAGATGACACCATTATCAACGCAAAATATAAGTATTAAGAGAAAAATTCTTTTAAAAGAACATGTTAAACTGGAAAAAATTACATTAAGTTTTCCATTTTGGAAAAATGTCCAGTAAGCTAAACTGGTTCCGCTGTATATAAAAAAATAGCCGTGTTACAAGTTCTTTTATATCAAAGGAATTCTGCGTGATATTTGACAAAAATTCCATAAACTAAAAACATCTCAACGTAGTCATTATGGAATATTTTCGATATTTTTAACAACCTATACTATTAACATAAAATTTTAGTTCATATACCTGTCATTACTTACATTATCCATAATCCATTCTATTTCTGACAATTCATTTTTTACAGAACTTCTGAAGAATGCTTATTATTATTATTATTATTTTATTTTTTATGGTTTACTATTTGTTTCTTTCCTTTCACTCTCATCATGTCTAGAATTCGCGGTCTGCTTTTCAACAAATCTATTACAGATGCTCCTTCTGTCTGTCATATAATTCGAACTGCTGAAAAAGTTTATTTTAAAATTCTAGGATATTGTACCCAATGGAAGAGAAGTGCGTGAATTTATTCTTGAATATTTATTTGTTTTATCTATTTATTATTATTTATTTTAGAGTTAAATGAAGATAAAATAATGATTTATTCAGTTTGATAATTACTATACACTAACTACATATTGGAATATTTATGAATTTTAATAAAATAAATTAAAACCACGTATTAATTGATTTAATTAAATTTTATATTATTATGGTGAAATCAAAATAAATTCTCTCACTTTATTAATAATTTGTGATTAAAATTTCTTCGAAAAGAACAGCGACTCACAAAAACATTGCATTTGAAAAAAAAAAAAAAAAAAAAAGCCACACAGCTGATTTTTTATGGACTCCAATAAAAACAAGCAAGCATCCAAATCATTATGTACGAGAGACATCGATAAAATTCAAACGTGTATTTAAAAACATATCTATTTTAAAAAGAAAATACACTATTTAATTTTTTAAATATTAAATAGATTAATATAAAATTAATATTAGTTATATTATTTATATATTTACTGAATTAAACGTTATATTAAATGGTTTTATAAGGAATCATTTGAGACTCTTGTTTCTAAACAGAATTTGTTCATTATGACTTTTTTTTTTAAATGCTGCATTTTCTTCGTTCATTTTTAATCAGCTTGTCAGAGACGTAAATTCAATTTACTTAATTTATTTGCTTCAGCAGACATTTAATTTCCTGAAGCATTAATTTTCCAACATTCGTCCTAGCACGATCTTTACCTGAATGATTGTTAATTTAAAGTTCAAATGAAATATCTGTTCAAACTGTTCATTTTTGTGTTTGCTGCTTTGTTAATTAAAAAGTGAAAGAAAAAACACTCACACAATATCCAGTAACTGATAGTCACATAAAAATAATCTTGTCTTTAATTCTTATCAGGAAAGTCTTGATGTGGAAACAATGGAATGAATTTCACATAATCTTGGCCGTTTTTTCTTTTTTTTTTCTTTTAACTCTCTTTTCGAGTGTAATTCAATTTAACAAGATATCGACACTGGGCTTGTTGTTAAGATACTGTTTTTTCAAAAAAACACAGATCTCTCTAAAAAACTTACTGATTACATGTACGTACACAGAAAACTTAATTTACATTTAAATACAAAAGAAAAACTTTCCTTATAACTGACTCGTTTCTTTACATACAGAACTGGAATGTTTTATTCCAGCCACTGTTTACAATATTTTATTAAATTACACTTCTGTTAGAGAATAAGAACCATCACCTTTTCCCCCCTCCTCTTTGACTTCCCCCTTCCCTTTACCCTGTAAGTACCCGCAGAATGGTACAGCCACAACAAACCTTGGACTAATTGTAGTAGGTTAAAGACAAAGTATGAAAAAGCAGATGAAGTTAATCCAACTTAAACCTGAAGATACAGCTTTGAGAAATCATTTACGTATAAACAGTCAGGACTATATGAAATCCTGATTATTGATGAAGGATATTCTTAAGAGATTTCCTGTTCGTGGTGTCAGCATTAAACGTTTCTGTCAGTGACTGAAAAAGTACAAAGGTTAAGGATATTTTCCATTATCGAAAATAGTGACTTGACTCAATTATCTTTCCTAACTACGATGAACTCTGCCGTGTGATAATTTTAAATGAAGATTAATACATAAACAAATAAAACACAATCATCGATTTCAATTGGTGTACTGAGTATTAAGAAAAACGCAGTAGTACTGAGTAAAACATGATGAGTATTAATTTTTTAACTTCTTGTTTGCGAAGTATTTTTATCTTTATCTACCCATAAGCGTGTAGATGAAAATATACAACAGTCATGTGTTTGCTGACTTGCCGACCGATGACTTCACGACATAAGAAGATGCGAGTACCAAAAGTAGCTGACTGATACACAGTGTTATATTGACATGTGACAAAACCCAGTAAGTCTACGTGTATACATTCTACGTAAGTGGAAACTGTTATCTGTTCAATGTGATAATGTACCACAGATGTTTACCACAGAGGCATACAAAGTGTTTTTGCTAAAAGGAGTTAGTCTTTTTATCTTTTTTTTTTTTTTTTCTTCTTTTCCATTTTGGATCCACGACTATTATCAGTGAAGTCTTCTCTCCAAAATTGGGAATCTGGGATATTATCCACCTGGGATCACTGAAGACGCAGAATAAAAAGTTGTATCGTGGTCACGAGATAAGAAACACCACAGGAACATACAGAGGGATGGTTCGGTAAAAATCCAGCTCTTCCTCGTTGGAGACCCTCTTCGGTGGCGTATGTTTGATTTTGTTTTTACTTATAAATGGCGGGTTTTGTTTTTCTGGACTCCAAGGACGTTGAAAAACCGATAACAAATTGTTGTCGATCAAAAGTTTAATAGGCTTAAAAGAAATGTCACCAGTAGAAGAAAGCCAAGCCTGGGGTGTATGTTTATGGCACTATTTTCTTGAGTAAAAGCAGCTACTTCGTTCTTTAGAGATTCGGGAAATTTGCCTTCTATTGAACCTGTAAAGAAGATAAAAACATAAGTAATATCGAATTCATACAGCAAACTTTAATCACTAATGAGTGGATCATTCGAGTTTCAATTTTAAATCAAGTCTAACATTATCTATATCTCGTATTAGGTGTTCATTCAGATTTTACTAGATGAAAACTGAATACGAGGGCTTAAAAATTAGATTAAATTATCAATTTTTATTATATATTAATCGCAAAATTATATTATTATTCTTTACATTTTTCTAAATTTAATTATAAATATTAATTTCAGTAATCATCTTTTGATGAAGTAGATGGCGCTCTCACTCATTATTTAAAAAGCTTAAAAGATTCGTATTTCAATATTGATTTTTGTAAGTTGTAATTTTATTTCAGTGATTGTAGGAAAAGAAAATTTTATTTAAATCTTAACGTTCTTTTATCTTTCCTTTGAAACTTTATCTGAACAAATAAGGGGAAATTTTCAGAGCAAAAGTTCCTTTGAATGTTAGTTTTTTGCAGTCTTCAATACACAGTGAAACCTATAATCTCTATAAACTGCAGCTATATAGAAACTGCAAATGAATGTTACTGCAAAATTTATTGTTGTCCATTTAGTTCTAGAAAAGTAAACTTGTTTCCATATTGATAGAATAGCTAGGGTGAATTTTCTCCCAATAATAAAAACAGGTGTGCAAGATGAGTGTGCCCAATTTTCAGTCTTGCCATATCTCGTCTGTTCCACCTGAACCCGGAGAGCTATAACTTTGGATCTTGTTTTATCCGGTAAAGTTTGTTGGTGGTATTACTTTGCCAGATCTGTGAACAGTTATGGTAACTTTCCTTGTGAATTATAGGCGTGTAATCCATATAAGGAACCTGAAGTTGTTGAGAAAATGTACGGATGGGTTGTTTAGCAGTAAGATCGGCACTCTCATTTCCGGAATGTCCTGGGATCCAACAAAATATTACTGATTGATTGGATTCGCAGCAGAAGAGTAGCTGATAGTGAATGGCTTCTCAGTGTTGGAATGAGAGGAAGAGAAATTTTCCTTTATGGCAAAGACCACATAGAGAGTCAGTGCAGATTAGAGCACATGAAATGAAAAATCCAATAATCTGGTTAAGTGGCATACAATTCGGCAGTAAAGATACTGCATTCAGCTGGTAATGAATCGGTGAATGAAGGAAAGACTGCCGCATTGTCAGTTTTCGATCCGTTTGTGTATATTGTACAGGCATTGGAGTTCAGGGTAGCATGAGCTGCGTGCAGCTGTCTGATATTGGAGGAAGATAAAACAATCTTCCCCCATTGGCAAAAGTAGTCATCGTGAGAAGGGGAGAATGAAACCAGGGTGGAACAGGGAGAGTCGTATCCTGAGAAATTTTACTTGAATCAACGTTCCAGAGGTCGGTTTTCATTTGGCTTACTAACATAAAAGGAATCCAGACGGGTATTATACAGATACTCAAAAGAGGGATGTAATGGGAGGCCCCGGATCTTACCAGCACAATGAGACAGTAGCTGCCTCTCTTCGAAGGTGTAATGGGGGATCATACGCTTCAAACACAAAGGCTTTGAACTGAAGTCCTGAAAGCTCCCAGAACCTCGGAGCGCTGGGAGCTTTCAGGCCTTCTAATGTGCTTCTCCTAGCCGAGTTGTATACCGGAGAACCATAATCTAAGCGTGAGTGGATCAGAGACTTGTAGAAGTGAAGTAAGAAGTACCGATCGGCTCCCCATGACATAGACGAGAATGACCGAAGTATGTTCAACTGCTTTAGACAAACGCTTCAGATGAGTGATATGTGCTTCGAAATTTAGCTTGCTGTCTAATATCAGTCCCACAAATCTGATGCTGTTTACTAGCAGTATCGAACTATTCAGCTGTATTTCAGAATGGAGGTGGAGAGGTACGTCGCTTACAAAAGTGAGTGGTGGTAGATTTCTGTTCTGCAAGTCGATATTGATTGCGTGAGGTCAAGGATTCAATTCGGTTTATGGCAAGTTGGAATTGACGTTCGATGATGTTCATGATTTGCGATTGGCAGTTGATGATAGGCCATCCGCATGCATGTAGTCTAATATTAATTACGAATTTTCAAGGTAAAAAGTATAAGTTTATTTATCAACTGGAAGGTATGGTATATTATTAGCATGCATTGTAAATTAGGCTAATCTGTAATGTTCACTAGATACAATTATTTATTTGCAAATATGAACTTTTCTGAATATTACAAAATCCAGAAAGCTGGCAAGCAAATAACAGTTTTCACTACTATGAAAATCACTATACGCCAGATTCATCATATTGATTTTTTTTTTTTATTAATGACTGGGGAAAGACATTCAAAGAATTTTTTTTATATAAAGAAACTACGTATCCAATAAAAGAAGAAAGAAATTAAATATAATTTAATATTTTCTAAAAACTGAAGTAACAAATATGAATTTAATTAAATACACATCTAATTTCACAAAAATAAGAGCAATGATGTTCTTTCCCTGTTTTGTGACTGCGTGTATAAATATATACGTTAGGTAAAATAACAGTAGTTGACTGGACATGATCATGAATCACAAATCTGGTGTCAGTAATGCACGTCAGCGCTCACCGCACTGAAGAATGGTAGATTCCATAATGGGGTACATATGCACTCCCCTATTACAGTTGACTAGTGCAGTGCCTCAAGCCATGAGCGCTGGCAGTAATCATGTGAATAGTCGATGATCTCAATGTCACGTCAGGGATCAAGGTTATGTTGCTCAACCTAATATGTTCAGCAACAGCGGAGCGCTCAAAGTTAACGGTTTAGAGAGCCCCCTCATGGTCTGAAACACGATCCTTCAACCTCCTGGAAGCCTCACCTACATAACATTCCCCACAATCCGGACATGTAATGCGATAAACAGAACCGCCTGCAAAAAAAGGAGGAATAGGCATTTTTATCGTAGAAATAATGGAAAGTAATTTCCTACAAGGGAGTTGCGCACACCGTATATGGTATGATAGTGTGGGGGGTTGAATAATATTATCTATTTCCTCCCCATTCTGGGGGAATAGTTGGTTTTTTTATTATTATTCCTTTATGCTTATAATTTCTGTAATTAATAAATCTCGTTAAACTTTCAGACCCACCTCTCTTAACTTTGTATTTCCCCGTTTATTTTCCCCCTAATTTACACCCTCCCACATTAACACCTGACTTGTATACTGCACAGAAGATCACAGATTCTGGGGGAATAGAAGTTCGTGTATGTCTCCTCTGGACTGGCTGAGTATTCAGAATGACTCATACTACACTTGATAAACATATACAATATTGTTTATTCACAGTATATACATTAAAAGAATATATCATACATCATCATTTGGGGATTATGTTAATTACTAGAATTATATGTGTGCTAAGATGTATAGTTAATCACAATTCATATATCTTCATGTCTTTCTGCCTTTTCTTCTTCTGGTTTAGTTTACATCTTATAACATTCTCTTGTCTTCTAACAATTTTGACTTCCCAACTGGGATTACAGCAGTGAGCATAACTCCTATATGTGTATTTTCCTAGATTTATAAATCCCCGCTATAATCTTTCTTTAATTATCCCTTCCAAAATAATTACATGTGCATAGAACATAATCTCAACTTAAAACACGCTAGTCTCGAGTACATACATCTAAATCTTCCTTGCTTAATAAACTTATCTTTGTGATGAAGTACATATATCTTATGAACTTTTTCCTTCCTTTTATGCTAAACAATACCAAATCTACTATCAACTAATTAAAGACATTAAAGGTTGTGTAAAGTGAGATCCCATAAGCTGTTATGTAAGTATCTAGTACTTACATAACAGCTTATGGGATCTCACTTTACACAACCTTTACTCAGCTCAGGGGCGGCCATCATCATCAATATAGGGCATCATCAGACTCCTACTGGAATTAGTCATGGGCTAAGGAACTGCTGCTCATCTACAGGAATTCTCCCTCGTTCAGGAACTCTCCTTTCACCATAAATGGGTTGCTCTGGCCCGCTTTGGGCGTCTGATCAGCTCGACGATACTGGGGTGCATAATAAAATTATCAGGACTCTCCTTACTGCTCTATCGAGAAGCCAGACTGTACAACTCTTCCTTATCTTTCTATACCGAGACTTTTCGATCCTTATCACTCAGCTCCAGCATATGTGTTTCCATCTTTCATTGGGCATCTCCTTCCTATTTCTACGTTGCGGCTGACCTCTCCCAGAACTTGCCTAACGAATTGTCTTTGCGACAAACTGCTTCAATTTCCACTACCACATTCCAGCGATTCTCCCGGCACTTCTCGGGATTTCTTTCCGGCCGCACATCACTCAGGCACACCCACAGGAACTCTTCAACTTCCAAAAACTCCCAAACTGTCAAAAACTGGCACTCTAACTCTTGTTCCATCTCCTTTTGTTTCAGCCACCCCTTCTATTCTGATCCAATCGCAGTTCGTTCTTCATCATCTCTATATTCTCATTTGCTCTCTCCCACTTCCTCCGTTTTCTTGGCCCTTCCCGTTCCTGGGGAAACATCCGATTTCTCGAAATTTCTAGACGCTTCGATGAACTTCCGGAAGTCTAGAAATTTCTGGATATCTCCTTGTGATCATCCCGATTCACTTACCGCTATTAGTCCATTCTGTTTTTTCTCTACCGCTCCTTGAAATCAGTAAGTGCTCAAGGAGTCGGTTAGTTTTATCTAGCGGCTAGCCATTACCACAGGTGTATGCCGCAACCAGGGCTCCCTCCACCCACTTAGTCTTTAAAACTCTTCCTCTCCACAAGGGGGAGTCGGTTCCCTTGTTCTTTTCTTCCAAAGAGCTGCCCACTTTTTGTTTATAGCGACTTGAACTGGCCTTACGGTGCTCCCATTGTACTTTTGTGCACTGTCCAGCTGGGTAGCTGGACAGTGCACAAAAGTTGTTACGCTAATCCTCCCCTACTTAACTGTACGGTACAGAGCGATCGGAATCTAAGCTGAAAATCATCCTATGTAAATAATATTATTTAATATATACATATATTTTCTTGTTACGTTATAATATTCATTTCATAACATTCCTTAGGATAAGTGTAAGAATTTGGTTCTTACAATAGCAAAATCCTGGTAAGACGTTCTGATACGCTCGGATAGCAGGGGACGTAGGCAGTAGAGGTAAACTCAGTATCGTGGGGAGAATTTGACTATGTAATAAACTTGCTACTGAGAAGACATCGTCAACTTATCGACACCAGAAAGTGATGGGAACAGGTAAATTCGAAAATATCCGACTTTTCAGTTCCTCCATGGCAATATTGGCTATGATGGAACTGAAGTTTCATCGTGATGGAAGTAAGATCCAGTTCCACCATGGCAATATTAGCTATTATGGAACTAAGATCGTGTTTCAGAACATGAGGGGCTCTCCGAACCGCTAACTTTGAGCGCTCCACCATTGCTGAACATTATTTGGTTGAGCAACATAACCTTGATCTCTGATGTAACATTGAGATCGACTATTCATGTGATTACCGCCGGAGCTCATGACTTCAGGCATTGCCCATAGTCAACACAGAGGAGCGCATATGCACCCCATTATAGACTCTACCATTCGGTAGTGCGATGAGCACTGGCGTTCGTCACGTATGCGTAATCCTGCATTACCGACACCAGATTTGTGATTCATGATCATGCACAGCCAACTCCTGTTATTTTACCTAACATATACAACGCTGTACACCATTCACCGACTAGCTGAAGAAGAGACACCCCGTTCCGAAAGCTACTATTTTATTTCATATTTTATTGTTTTTACTTATGTATTTTAACACTTTTATTTCATTTCCGTTTAAAGTATTATTTTTTATGTATATATTTTATTTATCTTAATAAAGTTTAACTATGTAATATTCCTTAAATTTTCGATTTTCGTGTCAGCATATTTTATTTACAATAGAGCTAAATTAAAAAAAAAAAATGCTACTTCGAGCTCGAGACCCAGTTTATTTTTAAGTAGCAGATGCAGTTGAAAAGGTTTCTGTCCCTTTAGAATTTCTGTATAAAAATTATGGCACAACATTCTAAATGCCTCATAGCCTAAGTTGCCGAAGTCATAACTAAACCCAACAGAAAATTGAATCCAGAATTCGTCATTAACTAAGACGTAAATGGTTTATATGGCATCGGTTGGAATCCATCAAGATTGGGAGGATTTTTGTAGGTTTGTTCGCACTGTGGCTAAGCTATTCGAGCTTAGGTGAGTGTTTTTTTTCCCTGAGAGCTGCCCTAAATAAGAAACAAAACAATAACAAAAAAACAAAAAAAAGCGAACAAGGACAATTAAATACATACAATTCAGGAACACAACATACTGGCGCCTCATAGCTTCAGTTACCTCGGGGTTGGAGGGGAATTATAGTAACACAGAAAATGTAGCTGCCTTAAAGGTGAAGAAGAGGTTATGAACATCAAAATGCAGTAATTTTCCGCCCTTAACTGGAAGTTTGTGCCTGGTTTATTACAGCCTTATGTAAGATAATACCATCCCAAAGCAAGTTTAACTCGCCGTTTGTTACATCACAAACCCATTACTGCATGCTTCCATGATGCCACAAGCATGTCCACACACACCTAACTTAAAAAGGGTTGATGGTCACCGCTCATTAGTAATCAGTCAAAACTGTTTATGAACTCAACAGCTGTCTAATAAGCAATGAGAGTTGCTTAGTTGTCCTATTTCGCACAAAAATAGGTCAAAATAAGACCTTACATAATATTACAACGACGACACTGGATAGCAGCTATTAAATCTTTGAGCTTAAAATAGACAAAAGGAGTAATTCATTATATTATAATATGGTTTTAATTGATCATATGTATTATTAATTGTGCCATTTGTGAACTTATAAATTAATCGTTTTCATCAGTTAATAAATTGATTACTGTTTTATTTAACTGTATTTTAACTTACATTTAATTTGGGCGATAATTTTCTTAATGAGTAAATGCCTTACATGATATTTATTAATTAAGAAAAATGGAATTAAAATTTCAGTAATCCTTGTAAAGGAGGCTCTTAAATGCACTAGTGATAATGCGGTTAACAAAGCATGTTACGTCACATAAACGTAATACGTGACGTCATGCGCTTAGATATTCGTAGTCCTCTGAAGACTTCATACGTTTTAAAATTATATCTAAATTTTATTGCATTTTCTATAGTGATCTATTTGAAGTAATTTTGATATTTTTGTAAGAAATATAAGAATAAAAGTTTCCATTTTAAAAAAGGAATTAATTATTCATTATTAAATAAGATTGTTCGTATAAAAAATGTGGAACTCACTTTTTTTAGGTTTGAAATAATCTTCGGGGTATTGCACCCTGAGCACTGTCGTCATTTCTACTTCGAAAAGTTTATTTGGATCGTAAGGAAGCTCTGCAGGAATTTCTCTCTTCTTTCTACCATAGCCATATTGTCCGTTACCACATGGAACCTAAAAATTGCGTAGTAATTTAAATCATCATTTAAAACAGAAATTATTACGGAAATTAGATTATTTCTAGGCAAGAATTTTCCACGACAATTTTTCAAATTAGAGTTAAAACAAAATTATAAAATTTAAATTTTATAAATTTTATACTGTTAGTTGGACTCAAGAGAGGGCTGTAAGGTCCTCTACTCTTTAAATGCGCGTATTTCACAACAAAACAGAAACCCCACTAGAGGGCACACGAAGTTTTATACACAATTCACAGATGCCTCATATCCTTAGTTGCTTTGGCGCAAACACACAACAGCAGACTATTTCTACAAGAATAACACGTTGCATTTCTAAGAAGGATTAGAAATTATGTTAATTCGTCTTTTGAACATTAATAAACACCCTTTCAAATCGAACAGCGGGAACCATGATATGGAGTTCATTTTCTTATTACTTGGACCTGTCCTTTTGCCATTCTTTCAACAGTTACATAATCCTTAGCTCTAAAACTGTAGGTCCCATATCGATAATGTTGTTAGATAAGATAGTTTCTCTGTAATGCTTTTGTGCTTTCCTGGCCTGCTAGGTTTCTTTATTTTCCATTTAGGATGGCAGTTTAGAGACGTGATGAACTCAAGTACCGAGGGATATTTCTCAAGAGGATATCAGCCACCTTTCTGAATCAACGTCAAAAATGCTGATGTATGCTGGATTTTGCGTTAAATAAAGCATTTTTTGATCTGATGTTTTGATCAATTTTTGCCGTTTAGCCTTATCTAGTTGTATACTAAGGCTCAGGTAAAACAATCTACACTTTCAGCGTTGGCCCAGCCAGATCGTGCTGTGGTCAGCACGATCAGCAGACTTAAAAAGGCTACTTTTAAATATAACGTAAACTAAATCAGTTATCAGGAAAAATGAGCTAATTTCAATTGTTCCTTATAATCAGAGTGGACACCACCTTGAAACATAGCACAAATTATTTTTTGTTTTAGAAATATTTTAAAATGGTACAAAATCCAAAAGAAAAAAAAAACTTTAAGGCACGTTGTAGAGCTCACCAACTAAAACTCTGCAAAGTCTCAGCATCTGTTTGTTCTAAATATACTGCTCGACAAAATTAACAGAAAAAAAAACTATTTTTCATGAATATTTTATTGTGAACAATGTTGCCGAAGCCGAATATTTGATATAATAGCCATCCTGGAATGCATATTACGAGTATCCAATAGAAATCGATCTACCAGCTTACAAACTGCACATTATGCAAATTATTCATGCCTATAAACCACCGGTTGCGACCACATAGCTTCATTCCCGCTTTTTAGCTTGCTCAGCCGCATCTCCAGTACTCAAGACGGCAGGTCTTTGTCCTCCAGATGATTCTTGGAGATGGCGGACTGTTGGACAACTGGAAGCCTCGCAGGCGCAGGTGGCACGTTGGCTTAATGTGCCACACAATGTCTTCTCGGCGCTATGGAAGCAGTTCCAAGAGACAGGAGCCATTACAAGAAGAGCTAGCCAAGTTCACCCGAGGGTTGCGTCAACCAGAACAGACCGCCATCTGGCTCTAACAGCAAGACAGAGCCATACGATGTCCTGTAATCAACTGTCTTTTGAGGTTGCTGAGGCCACAGATGAAAACATTGGCACCAGACTGTTAAGAATGCAGTAGTTCGTATCCCATTAACTCCAAAGAGCTCATCTAAACTGGTGCCATGAACATGTGACTTGAAATACTGAAAAATGGGGTACAGTTCAGGTCTCTGATGAGTCCCGTTTTAGCCTACAAACAGATTCTAGACGTTATTTCATCTGGAGACAACGAGGAATGCGGTACCATCACTCCAAAATCAAAGAAATGGACACTTACGGTGGAGGTAGTGTTCTCGTGTGGAGCGGAATAATGACCAACGGCCGCATCCCTCTTCATATTTTTGATAGGGGTACCGTAACTGCTCACAGGTACCGAGAACAGACGCTCGAACCCAATGTGCGACTTTTGAGGGGCGTGATTGGCTCAGATTGTGACATCAATCAACTATTCTCTGGCAGAAGGTAAATTTTCGCTCCTCTATTCTACAGGCATCCTTTTTTAATTTAAACGCATGTTCCTTCCTGTGTCGGTAGAGAACGAGATGATCGCATCGGCATTTATCTTAGTCAATCCACTTAAAGCATTAAATAGTTCAATCAAGTCTGCTCGCAAGTGTCTATCTCGAAGAATTTAAATTAAGAAGTTTAAATCTTTCTTGGTAAGAGTATTTGGTTGGGCCCCTAACTAAGCTTGTTGCTCTTTCTGCACCGAATCTAATAGATCTTTCTTAAAATGAAGCTTCCAGACCTCTATGCAGTACTCAAGAGGTGGCCTATCCTTTGTCTAATATAGTGATTCCCAAACTACTGAGATCTACGGACCCCTTCAAAAGTCTAAAAAAGGTTGTGGACCCATATATATATATATATATTTTTTTTTTTTTTTTCTATGTGTGTGTCTGTATATATATATATATATATGAACACTGGGTTTTCTGAAAATAAAATTCTAAGCTTTATGTTTAAAACAACTTAACTTTATTCTTATTTTTACATAAATATATAATAATAACTTTATTTATCGTCAATTTGCTATACACAGAACGAATCATTTGACCAGTTCCAAAGGGTCCGTTTCCCGGACCACCTGGAACTGGTATACGAACTCCTAGTTTGGGAAACGCTGGTCTAATATAAAGGGATAATCACCTTGTCGCTGCTGGAAAAATTCCTAAATGTCAGTGACAGAACCCCCATGAGCTGTCCTAGCAGCCTGTCAGCACTGCTCAGAGAACTTCATGTCAGACTGTTCAACCTAGGTCGCTTTCGTTCTCCATTGTCCTAAGTGTGGTACCACTGAATTGGCTTGTTATTCTGGCACTATTGCTGACCTTAACTAAATAACTTTACACTAATACACTAATTATACTCCAACTTCCTGTTTTCAATGTTAAAATTCAGCTGCCACTTTTCGGTCGAGCTGCCTAAATTTTCAAGGTCTTGTTGCGGTGTTATGCCTTGATTCCTGTCATTTACAATCCTGCCAACCTTTGTATCACATGCAAACTTAATATCATATGACATTAAGCTTATATGCATTTTTCAGTACCGTTAATAAATATTGAAATAAATAAGGGGCTCAGGACTTGAACCCAAGAAATTCAGGATTCAGTGTCCATTTATAACCACCTTTTTGCCTATGCCACTCATCCATCCCTTTATCCACAGCAGTAACTTGCTTGCTAGCCAAGGTCTCCCATTAACAAATCCATGCTACTGTTGCTATTATAACTATATTCAACATGATGCTGCACTACTTTTTTTATTCCTCGGTGAGAGTGGTCTCACACATACGGATATGGGTTACTCCCGAAGACCGTTTAAATAATAATTATTAATTAAAAAATACTTCTTTAACCACTGACCAAGGTTAGGAGTTAAAGAAGTATTTTATAAATAAATGTTTTCTCAGGAACAGAAGACAAGCTTACAGGTCTGTAATTATTCACTTCAGCTTTTGATCCCTTCTGTGAATAGGAAAGACAAACTTTTCTGATCTGTAGTGGCCTCTCCTGAATCCAAGGACGCTCTCATAATTATGGTCAACGGTTTGCTTACATCTTCTGCTGCTTCTTTTAATACAAATGGATAAATTCCATCAGCCCTAGGCCTTACTTACATTTAGCTTCCACAGTTTCTCTTTCACTTTTTTCTCAGTTATCACGAATTTAGCTCTTAGTTATTGCTCATTATGTTTGGTATGTCCATCCCTAAAAACTTCTTCGCTCATGAATGTAAATGAAAAATACTCAATTTGTAAGCAATCTGAACAGGATCATCAATAGTCATGCCGTTTATATCTAATGGACGACTGTCTTCACATAAGCAAAGAATTCTTTGCTAATTTTCTTCGCATTCTTGGCCAAAGACTTCTCAATCTATTTAAACTTTCCTACCCCCTAGTAATTTGATTGCACCCTAGTTTGTATTTATTTTACGTTTTTGTGCCCCCTGATAACTTATAATTATCCCACGCATTTCTGAAGATTCATAATGCATGAGGAGTCAACTGCTGTTAATCAGATCTTTCTAGACATTGGTGCAGAAAATAACAATCATTCAGTACACAATCCGCTTCACTAAACAGATTAATAGGATGGTTCTGTTATTTGTGTTTATAACTTAATTTAATAAATTCAATTTCCAGGTGTAATTAATATTTTTTGTTTTGAATAAGTACATAGAGAAAAATAAACTTTTATCCAAAAAAGCTTAAATTTATTAATAATTTACATATAAAATCATAAAAAATAAATAAAAAAACAACGGGAGGCGAGCGGATCTTCCATGGTCAAGATACAGTACATGTTCCGTTGTTTAATCGGTGAAGTCTATGATGAAACTGTTGGATTGTCTTCCAAAATCTATCAAGCGGTCCATCTTTTTGTAAATCAGTGAAATTATATTACGAAAAGCACACATTGCTCAGAACTGTAAGCTGTTTCCTTAAGTTAGACAAATGGCTAAGCATTTTTCCACTACAGAGCACCATGGACTAATAACAAACTCCAAGTTTTCTGACAATAAATTAATTACTGTAAATTAATTACGCGCTAAAATATATTTATTAAGATGCTTAAGTTTATTTTCTCGTTGTTTAGGAAATTGAATTAATCACAGATACACAAGAGAATTTATATTTATTGCTCTTTCAATTTCACATTTCCTAATAGTTAAATGCATTTATTTGCTTCACTTAAAAAAGATGCCACTTTATGTAAATATAGGCTCATACTTACTCCTTGACAGTGTCGTAAACAGACATTAACAGTGCCTACGAAGAGCACGTAATTTGACTCTGGAAACTTGAAGGCACGGAATTTTGCCGATAGCACTTTTCCATTATCTGGAGTCTCGAAGTTACCAAAGATGTAAGGATCTATAGAACAGCTTGGTAAAGAAAAGAGAGAATCACATGATAAGCTATGGCACTATCTCTTAACTTTTTTTTTTTTTTTTTCATACAAATAATAAGAGAAATATTTTATATTAAAAATAATGACGCATAATGTGCAAGTTTTAATTCTGTAATATTAATATTATTTCTTAGTTTCTTCTCTGCACCTAATAGTTGGCGACCATCAAAGTGGTTACAACTTTCTTCCTCAGAATATATTGCTTTTCGATATAAAGAGCGAACTGATGTTTCACTTCTTGAGACAAGACGAAATCTTAATTTAAGGCTAAATAAAAATGTTTAATGATAAGAATCTAAGCTGTAGATATCTATTTTAAATATCCTTAGATATTTTAAATAGGACCGTCTTTTATAAAAATATTTTGGTAACAAAATTATCGATTTTATATTTATTTGGATTAGTATTTACATAAAACTGCTTTACTAAAACTCTCCTTCAATCTCCTTCAACTGGGGAAAAGAATTTCTAAAAATGTTTTGTAAGGATTTTCCTCCTCGGAACTTTTGAAGAATTCAAGATTTATAAAAGAATTTAGAAATGCTTTCAAAAATAACCAGTAGGGGCAAAGGAATATGAAAAAAAAAAAAAACAAAGCAGGGCAAGTTTTATTTTAAAATCGGACGTCTGTAAAAGACTGTCGTTTTTTTATAGACGACAGACTTTCATTAAATAAACAGTAACAGATTCTGTCATGGTTTATTTTATTATTACAAAAGTTGTATTATAGAGTGAAGTTAACTAATATTATGTTATATAACTAATATTAAGTATTAATTGCATTAAAGAATACTAGTAGAACAGACACGATGGATATCATATTCCTTTAAGACATGCGCAGTTCGATTAAAAATATACATTTTAGTACTGCATACAATTATCACACAATAATATAACTGATTGATACATTTTCGATGATTTCATCAGCTAAATGTATCCTGACATCTTCAGAGACACAGAGAATTCGAGCGAGAGCTCTGGGTGGGACTCTCTCTCTCTCTCTCTCTCCTATATCCATTATGCAGGAGGATGGTCAATGATGGATTCAAACCCATCCAAATGACATAAAACGCAGAACAGTGCGTTACATTTCATGGGCTTTTGATTATTATTATTATTATTTTTTTTTTTTTTTGATTAACAGAAATGAAAAGAAAATAACTGTCTCGTTACCAATTAACTACTAAATAATTAACTAATAATATATAAAAATGTAACTTCAACACGTATTTAAAGGATCCCCTCTGATTTAATAAAATGACAACACGTACTTCAGATCGTATATGAAGTCAACATTTTTGTAATATACTTGACTTATATTTCAATTGCCATGTAGGATAAAATAACTCATATTTTACATTTCTGTTGTGACTAATATAATAAAATAAGTAACCAGTAAACTATTGGATTACTAAATATATAGTAAAAAACAAATAGGAACAATAAATGCCGGATTTCTATTTTTGCGATTTTAATTAAATTTAGGGTTGCGCAACAAAGTTTTTCAAAAGAGCCAAATACAAAAATCCATGAAAAGTGGAAGTCCAGTTAGATTTACAGCATCACTGTTGTAAGGCTTCTGAATAAAGGTTTTCAATGTTATCTTAGATGTCAAATTTTTTGTCCCCTGCTGTATATATAGTGTATTTTGCGTTTCCAGTTCTCATCTAAGACATAAGTTTGTTTATCATTCAGATTACAATAATTGGTTACAACCAACTACAACAGTGTCAAGGTCGCTAGGTAGATTTTGCTTTTTTTTTTGTTGTCTAATTTCAGCTTATTGTTTGAGTATTTAGGAAATTAAAGGGTATGCTGTAGACTCTCCTATAATCGAAATGGTTTTTAAAAAAATCAAGCAATACTATATAAATGTCATTTCCCCCCTTTCTTTCTAAATCTAGAGAAAGTGCACAATTCTGTTATATAAAACTGTCTAGCTTTCTGTCTTACTAGTATGACCGGTATACGTACAATAAAATATTGCCCCTGTATTCCACTTAAAGTAAATAACAAGTCCATAGCGTGACGTTATTTGACAGTAATTGGCCTCCGACATAAGACAATTTTACTGAATAAGGATGATAGATGATGGGATTCTGTGTTATTAACTTTATCGCAAAATCTTCCGGTATCTCTGTCAGTCTCATGTGGGATCTCTTGAGTCATCTGGTTTCTTTCCAACAGGTTGTCAGCCACACGTATATCTTATTATGGTCCGCCTCTCCTCGCTTTATTATACGTTCACCCGATAGTCAGTAATTTTCGACCTTTGCTTCGAAAAAGCCTTTCAAATTGCAATGACTGTAATTTCTACATCATTGAAAATTTTCCGCTTTTATCGGGTGTTAACTAACCTCAAATTATTATTATTTTTTTATCTGTGATGCCAAGAAATAAACCTCCCAGATTCGGTTTATTTTAGATTCCTCTGATAATCAGATGTAATGTCATTTTTTGACCTTGTACTAATGGATTAGTATTTAAATGACGTCACGATTGCACGCGTATTGCGCAATTTGAGTTTATGCTGAATATAACTGCATCAGTATGCTCAGAGAGCATACTTTTTTTGAAAGCTCAGCAGCTCTAAACAGAAAAAGCCTATGAGCTATTCTATAATGTAGACTGCAACGCCTCCTGGTGGTGTTCCTTGAAATTTAACAACAGTACGTAATTATTATAGCGCAAGAAAAGTCAATTGCAAAGGCAACCATAAAGCCCATCTAGGAGGGATCAGACCAGTGATATATTTCAAGTGTGGATTTATATTTATAAAAAAAAGGCACGTGAGCTGTTCGCAAACAAAATTGCAGTCCTCTTATCTTGCAAGTTAACAACATTAATTGCTGTATACACAGTAACATTTATTGTAACAATAAGAATGACAACGTAGTCAAACTCGAAATGATCGCCATTTGCCACAATATAGGCTTGGACCAGAGGGCGCTGCAGTCTAGTCTATCGAACAACCCATAGACCCTTTCTGACACCTGTAGCATCGCAGTGTCGAGATAGAAAACTTTATTTATCTTCTTGATTATCAAAAACACACAATTGAGGTTAATTTATTTCACTTACCCATTCATTATAATTATTTCGTCGTGGTTTGGAGTATTGTCGGTGACTTTCAGGTAGCTCAGCAGAAGGCCATAAATAGCTAAAGAAAAAAAAATTACATTTTATTTAAATTACTACATAATTATTAATTTCAGTTTGCTCATGATTTGATATAAAACTCTGTTATAGTTTGCGTATAGCTTTCAAACTTCAGTATAAATTAAATATAATATAATACTAAGAATATTTTGGAATTTTAAATGTCTTAAATAAAAATGGTATGAGCCTAAATCAATAAATTAAAATGATATTCACGAACATTGGTACCGATGTTATACTTATTAATATCTTACTATTACTATTTCAAGGAATCCAGAGTGACATTTAAGATGTCACTCTGGATTCCTTGAAACATTATCCAGTAAGATAATGCTCTTCTGTTTTCATACCAACACTGTAATGCAGCTAGGAGTAAATACAAATTCCACATCTAGTATAGAGCCTTTCACCATCTGATTTTTCACATATTTGGACCACTTAAATTTACACTTCAAATACTTGCACTATTTTCAAAACATTTCTCTTCAGATACACCAAAAGCTATGTCAGTCGCCTAACAAATAATGTGGAATTAAATTCTGCAAAATCGTATATTCCCACGTTCAAACCATTTTGATGCTATCATCAGACAACTTTAGTTAGTTCATTTGAATTTCTCTCCTATCCCTTGGCCTCTGCCATTTGGTTCCTGCAACGGCTGTTTCTCAATAGAATGTAGCAGTTTATCAAGCTGGGAACTATTTTTCCTGATATAATCACACTTTTGCAAAGTCATTTAAACCAGATGTTTGCGTTGTATTCTAGACAAGTCTCAGGACTTATGTCAGATGGCGAGATATATCCCTAGGAAGAAATTTAGGGCAAAGAGTGCGAGATTAACGTCACATTTGAAGGCACGCTATTTAGATAACAGATCAGGAGACCATTTCAAGTTCCTAAGACTGCCTAAGCAAGCGTTAAAATACCCTGAAGTAGAAATAAAGACAGCAATCATCTTCTGAAACTGCCGCAAGTTACGACCTTTGCCTCCGGACTGATTGGCACTAGCAGACTTGTGTAGCAGAGCGTGGCAGTAAATAATGACCACCTGGAAGTACCCAGTATCAGCTGTGGTGGATTTTAATTTCTCCGTGGATGAAAAGAATTTCGCCTTAAATCAGGAACATGACCTGTTTGCTTTAACACAGTGAATTAGGTTAGTTCTGTGACAGTTTGTTCCGAAAACAAAAACAGCCAGTACAGCTTTTGTTTCGAAACATCGAAAAAAACCGTTAATCTTTGATAAATTCAGTTATAATATTCTCTGTATCCGAAATTCTCACAACGTGATGTTATACTTTGCCACGGGTATGAAATGAAGGCGTAAAAAATGAATTTTTCCGGTGACGTAGCCACATCTTAGCCTGCTGCCATTTAAGGCACAAAATTTAAATAAAAATATAAATAATATCGTAAAAAATCTTGAATTAGTGTGTGCGTATTTCTACTGCAGTAAATTCTTAATCTTTTTCATCATTATTCAGAAATTTTATTGAATGTGAAAGGGGTGTATTCAAATTTCACCTAAACACAGAAGCTTCCACATTTTTCTGATAACAGAAAGGCCCAATGTCGAATATTGGCCACGATATCACGTGGTTCTGTAAGCTCAATCTCTGCACACTTCATTGTCGGATTAACATTTGGATAACTGTCGTATTTTTAAACCTATAGATTAATCTCATACTGATTTTTAGTTAACGTTTAACATCCACTTTCATCATTAGCCACATTGAATCTTTGTTTGCTTCCAGTAGTCACTTTGGATCTGCCCTTGGGACCCGTCCAAGGGTACATCGAAACTATTTCGTTAGGGGAAAGCGGTATAACGATGATGCCACGTGGTTAACAATAATTTTTAACCGATTATCATAAAGCACCGTACCCTCAGAAGTATGGGGCCACATGTCGGTGTTACACTGATGTCACTGCCACTGACTACAACAGCGTGTCGCTGGAAACAGTGGCAGTGAATGGTCCCTTTGGCCAGCATAACACACCCTCCGCACTCCGGGGTAGGCTTTTCACCAAAGAACGATAGACTGCAGCCGGTATATTCCTACCTTTGCCTCCTGCAGAACTGACCAATTGAGCTACCAATATGGGATGTGTTGTTCTGGCCCTCGTCAGACCAACACATCCAGCTGGAACCAGTCCATCCCACAAGTGAGCTATAGAGACCAATTCGGGACTCCGGGCCAGCATTTTCGAATTTTCTACATTCATATCAATGGACTATTCTCGAACAGCTCTGACAGTTTGGCAAGGGACATTATCCTGTTGAAACAAACATGGATTAGTACCAAAGAACTGCCACATCGTATGGAGCATGTAACTGTACAAAATATTAAGGAAAGCGTTTGCATTCATAGTTCCTGCACAGGCACCAAAGGTGCTAGGCCATACCATGAGAAACAGTTGCACACCGTAACTTTACCTCGACCGCACTTTATCGTTAGCTTAATACACTCCGTTAGCAGACGTTCTCCAGGCATCCTACAAACCCAAACCACACATCTGATCGGAACAATGTCCTGTGAGATTGTTCACTGCACCACTAGGGACTGCTGATTGTTGTTGGTGACGTTTGGCTTATGCGCCGCCGCCGTTCTCCCAAAAAACTTGAAGTTGTGAATCTCTATACATACAGTGCTAGTACAAATCTCAACGAATGTCGGTGCCTCAAATACTTGGTTGAAGTTTTGCAGAGTTGACTTACGAGATTGTCGTCCTACCCATGCAAACACCCTCTGGTCAATGGAGTGCGCATCCGTGGTATTTCTGTACGTTGCTGATACCATTATGCCTCCATTCCAAAAATGTGGGGCACGAGAAATTATTTTGAGGGTGGCACGAATCGTTAGGGGAAGAAAACAGAATGCGAAACCGCATGACAATATTTTGTATTTAAGTGTGTTATCATTAATAAAAGTTTATGAAATTATTTTCAAGATTTCTTAATTCTCTCCATCTTATTTTCTTCTTTTTAACAATCTAGTAAGAACAATTAGAAATCGCTTAGATGAAAAACCAAGATCTCTATTTTCTCGCCCACCCTTCTACTAAAAGAACGAGTGACTTTAATTTTCTGAATAAACGAAATTAGGTTTTAATATATTCACAATCTCCACAACTTTCGCTGCCGTATCTTGTTTTTCCTCAAGGCGTGTTGATTGACTATGTACTAAGGAAATGAAACACAGATTCCGACTAAAAATAATCACTGTAGGCAGCGATCAGGATGATTTTGTATTGCCAAATGAGTTTTCACCGCGCACAGTAAAATCTGTCACAATGCATTTGCGTTTTTCTATAAAAGAGCGTACTGCGTAGGATATTCTTGCATCACGCTGAAAGTACAGAATTCATGAGATACCAGGTTCCTGGGCAACGCGACGCTGTCACCCCTCTCGGTGGTGGACGAACCTACCGCGTGGCAGGTATATACTGCATTCACATAGATGGTAATTCGATGTCAGTATGGATAAACGTCGTCACTTATCTGACTTTGAAAGAGGAATGAAAGTGGGTGCCTGACGCATGGGTCACTATCGCGCAGGATATTGATACAGCCGTTCAACAGTATCGAGAGTGTATCGGGAATACGCCATTTCCGGAATAACATCTCATCGTGGGCAGCACTGTGGGCGGAGAAAGGTTTTGGATGAACGTGGCCGTTGACTTCTGAGAGAGACAGTGGCACAAATCACCGCCGACTTCAACGAGGAAGGTGCCAGAAATGTCTCCACCAAGACTATCAGGCAATCATTAGCCGCAATAGGTTATGGGAGCTGCTGACCCACCAGAGTCCAATTACTAACACCACGACACAGGACTTTATGCGTCAACTAGGCGAAAGAACATCGTCACTCGACCTTGGATGATTGGTGACGGGTCGCCTGGTCCGATGAGTCCCATTTCCAGTTATTTCGAGAGGACACTGCACGAAGCTATGCACCCGTCGTGTCAACAAGGAACTGTTCAGACAGGTGGACCGTCAGTAATGGTCTGGGGCGTGTTCAACTGGCACATGTTGGGCCCTTTGGTACGTCTAGACGCATCTCTGAACAGTCCAGGTTACGTGTCCATCCTTGCAGACTATCTGCATCCCATCATCGTGCACCCACAGGGCAATGGACTCTTCCAGCAGGACCGTGTGCCTCCCCACAGAGCCGTGGTGAATAGAAGATAGTTCTAAGAGCATTCCGCAGATTTTACCACCATGGAATGGCCTCCCCGTTCACCGGACATGAACCCTTTGGAGCACCTTTGGGATGCTGTGGAAAAATCCCTTCGAGCTTTGGATCCTCCACCTAGGAATGCGATGGAATTATGGACAGTGGCACAGACATGGCGGCATGCTGACCCTCCACCGATATCTGTGAAAGTCATAGTTGTCCCTCTCATTTTAGAGAAAGTGGAAAACGCGCATACCCATCTGTCCAACAAGGTATGTTGCCCTAACTTTGCCTCTTATCTATAAGCTACCCGCCAACCGGGCTAGCCGAGTGGGTAAAGTACCTGCCCGGCAACCCAAAGGTCGCGGGTTCGATTCCCGCCTCGGGCTTGGATCAAAGTACTGCAAAAATCTTGGGAGGTGCAATATGGCCACAGAAGCCGATGCGCCAACAACTACCAAATCAAAAAAAAAAAAAAAAAAAAAAAAAATAAGCTACCCAGTCAACTTTAAACTACAAAATAATTTCTAACACCATTACCTCCAGTTTTGAGCGACAGCCGATGGTAATTTCAAATGTGTCCATTACTTTAGCTCAATATTTATACGTGCGTACTCTGTTTTGCTTACCTGAACTCCGTTCATCCAAGTAAATTATCATTTCCAATGGCGTTCCAGGTTGTACGTTGAAAGTGCTGTCTAGGACTCGTCCATTTTGTCTCACGGCCAGGTTAAGATAAGGTATAGGGGCATGTGCTTCTATATATTTGGTGATGTTGATATACCTACAACAAACAGATACAGTTACAAACCAACCTTACGTAATAATTAATTAATAATTAACATCGAACAATATTGGTTAATATTATTGTGTATTGACCCTCCATCAAAAAAACTAGTAATTTCTATAAGAAATCACTTCATATAATATTTATGTAAACATATTATAGGTTTAGTGACAAATGGGCCTGGAGTACTGGGGTCCATAGTTTAATAATTTCAAATAGATATTTACAGTATACCCAGTTATAAAATATAAGTACAAATTCAGTAGCTTTCGGAACACGTGTCCCTTTATCAACTGACAAATTTGAATACATTACAAGCAAAGTGTGGCACGTTACTCTCGTCATTGTTGTAGCACGGACGTGTGCTGCCTTACGCCAGTGATCATCCATCAATAAAACGGTTGTCTCTAGGATGGGATGTATACGCATGCCTTTCTGGCGATTTAATGCCTTAGGGTTGTTCATTATGTTTAGTGACTCTAGCCATAGGCGGTGGCGAAAGTGTCGCGCGTGGTCCACTATCTCAAAGTCGCGCTTGGGGTCAAGATCGTGGTTGGTAGCCCAAAAATGTTCTGCAAGCGCGGACTGGTCAGTTTCGGCAAGCCGGATTGCTCTGTCGTGTTCCGTGAGGCGATCCTGGAGACGTCTCGATCTCTCACCTACGTAGCAACTGTTACAGGCCCTACAGGTGATACGGTACACTACATTGCTGCGTAAGACAGGTGTGACAGGGGTCTTCACACTGGAGACAAGTGAGCGTAGGTTCCTACCTGGTAATTGCACACATTTGATGTTGTAACTTCTCAGGATCTTCGAGATACGTCCTGACACTCCTGGATAGTACGGAATGTAGGCGGATGATATGCCGACTTGTTTCGGAGGTCTTGGGTTGGAAGTAAGTTCTTGTGCCTGTAACAAGCATCTGTTTAGTACATGGGATGGATAACCGCATCTGGTTAGGTCCGCCTTCACACGGGAGATCTCGTTACGTCTAATTGTGTCGGTGCTGGAATGGCTCCAGGCCCTGGAGAACAGGGTGCGGGCAGTGCTATTGAGATGACTTGGAGCGTGGCCGGACCCGTAGTTGGTGAATTGACCGCACCACATGGGTTTGCGGTATACTGAGGTCTCTAGACGTGGGCCTACGCGATGCACTAGCACGTCCAGAAACGGGAGCGAACCGTCCACCTCTGATTCTACGGTAAACTTGATGAAATTGGATAGAGAGTTGAGGTATTCTAGTAGTACCGTTTCAGAACCACGTGGTATTATGGTAAAAATATCGTCGACGTATCTACACCACGTTGTAATAGGTGTAGGTGGGTTCTGGTGTATCTGCTCCTCCAGATCTTCCATGGCGATGTTAGCTACTACGGAACTGACAGGGGCACCCATAGCAGTGCCATGTACTTGTTTGTAGAGTGAGTCTTCAAAGGTGAAGATGCTGCTAGAGAGGCATAGGTTGAGGGCGGTACAGATGTCATCAGTGGATAGTGACGTCCTGGATTGGAGGCTTAAGTCGCTCTCAAGGAGCCTTCTGGCGCAGTGCACGGCCTGTTGGACGGGAATCGAGGTGAATAAAGAAACCACGTCAAATGATGCCATGACAGAGTTATCAGGGATTGAAATGTCCTTGATGATGTTAATGAATTCACTGCTGTTTTTAACGGTGTGAGATGTATTACCTATAA
Organism: Mastigoproctus giganteus; assembly: GCF_048544385.1. Lineage (NCBI taxonomy): Eukaryota > Metazoa > Arthropoda > Arachnida > Uropygi > Thelyphonidae > Mastigoproctus > Mastigoproctus giganteus. The sequence goes on from NC_143588.1 coordinate 41,447,852, forward strand.
GAGGCGAGAGGAGGCTCGCGATGTGTTTGGACAGTTCATACGTTGGGGCACTGCAGCAAGACACTATAGGTCTGAGAGGAATACCCGGTTTATGGATCTTTGGTAATCCGTACAATTGCGGTAGTTGGCAGCCAGTAGCACGTAGAAGATGGTGAGTCGCGGTCGGGATCTTCTTATCTTTAAGCCATGCGTGGACAAGGTAAGCTCTCGCCTATTGTATTTACAAACCTTATACATACCATCTGCCATCGGGCTAGTCAGACCTCGGATACCTTCCGTTTACGCCAACAGCGCAAGTTCATAAACTTAAGCATAGAAGCTAACTCCTTAAAAGCGAACACTCGTTCAGACGACACGACTTCTTTCGTCTTGAATCTAAGTAACAAACAACTGTCCAACGAGCAGCTGAGTGTTTTATCAAACGGTATGAAATTCGCCGTTATACCATCGAAACCTCCCATCACACAGCTCGCTATGGGTATAGAAGCCAGTATTACCAACCTTCCCGAAGAAACTGACAACGAGATCCGATTCAAGACTGCCGCAGTCCTCCGCAACACTCGAAAAACGTACTCAAACCTCAACCACCGCCAACGTGCCGCCCTGTCATCTATAAGAAAAGACAACTCCATCGTTGTACTTCCTGCGGATAAAGGGCGCCGGACTGTTGTGCTGGACCGATCAGCCTACCGAGAGAAAGCCTTGGCCCTATTACTCGATCCTAACGTATATGAACCTCTACCTGATCCTCCCGTTAAAGTCTTGAAACGTCTGGAAGCAAATGTTAATAAACTTGTCCACGCGTGGCTTAAAGATAAGAAGATCCCGACCGCGACTCACCATCTGCTACGTGCTACTGGCTGCCAACTACCGCAATTCTACGGATTACCAAAGATCCATAAACCGGGTATTCCTCTCAGACCTATAGTGTCTTGCTGCAGTGCCCCAACGTATGAACTGTCCAAACACATCGCGAGCCTCCTCTCGCCTCTTATAGGTAATACATCTCACACCGTTAAAAACAGCAGTGAATTCATTAACATCATCAAGGACATTTCAATCCCTGATAACTCTGTCATGGCATCATTTGACGTGGTTTCTTTATTCACCTCGATTCCCGTCCAACAGGCCGTGCACTGCGCCAGAAGGCTCCTTGAGAGCGACTTAAGCCTCCAATCCAGGACGTCACTATCCACTGATGACATCTGTACCGCCCTCAACCTATGCCTCTCTAGCAGCATCTTCACCTTTGAAGACTCACTCTACAAACAAGTACATGGCACTGCTATGGGTGCCCCTGTCAGTTCCGTAGTAGCTAACATCGCCATGGAAGATCTGGAGGAGCAGATACACCAGAACCCACCTACACCTATTACAACGTGGTGTAGATACGTCGACGATATTTTTACCATAATACCACGTGGTTCTGAAACGGTACTACTAGAATACCTCAACTCTCTATCCAATTTCATCAAGTTTACCGTAGAATCAGAGGTGGACGGTTCGCTCCCGTTTCTGGACGTGCTAGTGCATCGCGTAGGCCCACGTCTAGAGACCTCAGTATACCGCAAACCCATGTGGTGCGGTCAATTCACCAACTACGGGTCCGGCCACGCTCCAAGTCATCTCAATAGCACTGCCCGCACCCTGTTCTCCAGGGCCTGGAGCCATTCCAGCACCGACACAATTAGACGTAACGAGATCTCCCGTGTGAAGGCGGACCTAACCAGATGCGGTTATCCATCCCATGTACTAAACAGATGCTTGTTACAGGCACAAGAACTTACTTCCAACCCAAGACCTCCGAAGCAAGTCGGCATATCGTCCGCCTACATTCCGTACTATCCAGGAGTGTCAGGACGTATCTCGAAGATCCTGAGAAGTTACAACATCAAATGTGTGCAATTACCAGGTAGGAACCTACGCTCACTTGTCTCCAGTGTGAAGACCCCTGTCACACCTGTCTTACGCAGCAATGTAGTGTACCGTATCACCTGTAGGGCCTGTAACAGTTGCTACGTAGGTGAGACATTGAGACGTCTCCAGGATCGCCTCACGGAACACGACAGAGCAATCCGGCTTGCCGAAACTGACCAGTCCGCGCTTGCAGAACATTTTTGGGCTACCAACCACGATCTTGACCCCAAGCGCGACTTTGAGATAGTGGACCACGCGCGACACTTTCGCCACCGCCTATGGCTAGAGTCACTAAACATAATGAACAACCCTAAGGCATTAAATCGCCAGAAAGGCATGCGTATACATCCCATCCTAGAGACAACAGTTTTATTGATGGATGATCACTGGCGCAAGGCAGCACACGTCCGTGCTACAACAATGACGCATGAGTAACGTGCCACACTTTGCTTGTAATGTATTCAAATTTGTCAGTTGATAAAGTGACACGTGTTCCGAAAGCTACTGAATTGTTACTTATAACAGGGTATACTGTAAATATCTATTTGAAATTATTATATTATAGGTTTCTCTGAAAAATATATGTTTATTCAAATTATTTTAAAGATTATAAGAAACTTTTACATTTATCGTTTTTCTTTTTACTTTTATATGGAAATTGTATAGAAAAAGGTCAAATAATCTTCTTTCTATAAAATCAGACACAGTTTTCGTGGCTCGAATGTTTATTTTTAACGAAAAGCACTCTGCGGTATTTATTGGAAAATGGTCTCAATTGGCTAGTTTATTGGAAAACAATACTGTTAGTGTTCTCATATAATCTCTTCTTTTGTTTTTCGCTTTTCCGCGATAAAAATAACATCGTTCCCTAATAAGATCCGAGGCTTTAATCTTGACATATTCCACCTGCGTTCCGTACCATGACCTTTGCCACTCTCGGATAAAAGGCCAGTTGACAAAGAAAATGAATTCGCTTACAGATGAGACTACGTGTGCCGGCTAAAGCGTTTTACGGGGACAACACGCTCGCGCTGATTGTTGTCAGTAATTTAATTCCAACGATGGTTTCTTTTCAACTTTCTGATAAGAGTTTGGCGAAGAAAAGCTCCGATTTTCTTTTTTGGTACCTTTGACTCGTTAGAAGTACAAGTCAAGGTGAATCAAACGTAATCAATGACATCGTGTTTCTCCAGGAATCACGATGGAACAGTTAGACTCCAACCCCCTTAATGAGTGAATCTTTGGAAATTCAGTTTCCTTTTTCAAAGAAATTAAAAGTTTTCTTCACTGGATTTCGTTTATCAGTCTGCTTTCCATCATATGAATTACCATGTCCTGTATAACGAAATAATTAAAGAATTAATGGCCACTCTCTAGGCGAAATAATTGTTGTACAATGTATACGAGTTACTTTTGAAATAAATGGTATTTGTTCGTTCAGCAGAGTCCAGCAATATTTGTCATTTACAAACAATACATGAATCGCGAAAACAGACTTCAATACAGAGAATTGGTAAATAACCGCTCTTAACAAGCAAATCAAACAAATGGAATTTCACAAAATGATGCTGGATGTGTACGTTCTGTTAGTGTTATTGACGATCAGAATGATTTCCGAGTTTGGAAACTTCTAACTAAAATTAAACAAGACTTTAAGCTAATACATTTGCTTTGTTTCCTATTTAACGAGACTAACGGAGAACATTGTCTCGCAGAAGGCATTTATTTGACATTTAAATAATTAATCACGCAGAGTGACTCCCAGAATATGTTGGTGGATGCTCCTTCACTATTTATGAGGCAGACAAATTACTGGCAGATTCCACGAAGTCACGCTATCACTGGGCTTAGGAAAGAGGGTTTAGGATTATCAATAAGAGGATTTCACATATTAAACAGCGGAGGATATCTTGTTTAATACTTGAGATGTTGGCAATAAAAGGAAGTTCATTAAGCAGAGGATAAAAAGACACACACCTGTCATAAAAGTTGTCAGTTTCCCCTGAAAAGAAAATTTTCTTATGTGAAAGGATTGATATAATGATCGTATTGAAAAATTAATGAAGCGCCGGATAACTTCCAGTACTCTGTATAAAATTGTTCCCAATTTTCCTTAATTACTTTGCCAATTTTCCTTTCTTAATTATCTCCAATATTTAATCTATAGGCAATGCTATGTATAAAGGATGGTTGAGTGGAAGAAGCCAGTGGTTATTAACGGACACTGCTCTTTATGGACTAATGTGGAGTCCCCCAAGGTTCAATATTGGACCGATTATTGTGTTCCATTTTTTTAATGATACTGATTATACATAGCAGGCTTCATATGGGTAGCAGTAACTCCAGATTCATGTACCAACTCTGTGGCACAATAATCAAGGTAGTGGAAAATGTAAAGGACCGGGAGATAACTGTGAAGTCAGTGAAGTTCTTGAGCAGTGCAGACAAGCAGCCAGGACAGCTCATGAGAATGATATATAGGAACTTTGCTAGCATGGATAAAGACCTGATTATCCTATTGTACAAGGAAATGGTTAGGCTTTATGCAGATCTGATGGGCTCATTTTTCTTATAGTGAGGGGAACAAACCAAAAAGCTTGAGTTCCGTAAATTGAAGGTATGGAAATTAGCCAATTTCGAGAAGATGTGATTGAGGTATTTATTCCTCTGGTAATCCAGGCTACACATGAGTGGGCATAAATTCAAATTGTGGAAGGATGGTTGAAGGACAGATGAGCTGAAATTTGCCTTCATCCAGCGAGTGGTAGACTGTTGGAACAAACTTCCATCTGGTGCTGTGGCCACAAAGTTTAATTAATTGAAGGAAGAACTAGATTAAATATTTGAGGGGTTTGACAGATGATATAGGAAGTTGTTTTAATTTTATTTTTTTGGCTAATGCTGTGTAGGCTTGCATTCTTGCATCGTTCGCCATTACTAATACTAAATATCACTTAGTAGACCAATTCCAAGCTTTTATTAATCTGGATTGTCTAGACGTTTTTTTTTTTTTTTTTTTATATATATATTTCTAATTTAAATGTTTCCCAATAATCCAAAGTTTCCTCCACTATTTCAGTTCACTTTTTAATTTTACACTCAGCTTCCTATTTCCTTCACTTTTTCACTAAAATTCCCCGTTCCCTCTACTTTTTTCACGAAAATTTCCTAATTATCTCTAAGTTCGTAGTTTTCCCCGTATTTCCTTCACTTACCTTCTCAGTTTTTCACTTACTTTCTCTACTCCCTCCATTTTTTCACTAAATTTTCCCAATTTTAATTCAGTCTTAAATTTTTCAAATTTTTATTCAGATTCTTAACTTTTTCGGCGTTTTTCTCGATTTTTTAAATTTAATTATTTACCAATAATCCCAAACGTTCATCTACACAATATTTCTAATTGTCACTTAGTTTTCTCAATTTCTATAATCTTCCCAATTTTTAACTCATTATAATCATCCCGATTTCTAACTTACAATAAGCATCCCGATTTTTAACCTACAATAAATCGTCCCGATTTTTAACCTACAATAATTAACTCGAGTTTTCATTTATATACAAAGATACCCAATTAATTTCAGTATATTGTTCAAAGAATATATACCTTCTTTGAACAATATACAAATTCTTTGAACGATATACGATATACTGAAATGCTTGTTAATTTACCTGAAAAATTCCATCAAAAGAACTGAAACTTTAATCCCAATAGTATTCCGAGATGTAAACTATAATCTAAGCAAAATTAATTTCGAATACAATTGCCGTAGTGCTGACAGCGAAGATGTCACAACTAACGTCAAACAGAACGGTCACATTTAGATGCAAATAAACAGTCTGTCATCCTCTGTTCATAAAGAATTAATATATTCTGCCTCTCTAGAGATATTTATGCTGATATATTTACACCGCCAAAAGAGAATAAACGAAACCAAAGATGAAAGGAGCAGGAAATTTGCTTTCATCTCGAATAAACAACGTAAACTGAAGTCCTCGAAAATAATTAAAAACGAAGCAAAATACAAAAATATCTACTTACTCGGGTTCTCGAAAATTTTCGGGCAATACGTTCCGCTTCGGCCTTTTTTCTCTAATAATTATTCTGTTTTTATCTCCAGGCAGGACGCATTTGACCAATAGGACTTCTTTACTCTTACTCGGGTGTTCTATGATAACACGATGATAGTAGGTTGTTTGACCCTGAAAAGAAAGAACCGGAAAGCTATTCTCAATTATGAAGGACTGGACAGGGCAGAAATCAATAATCACTTGCTGTCCGAAATGTACTGGTTATGAATAGGCAAGATTTTGAATAATTAATAGGCCACTATTAATATAATTAATAGATCACTTGAAGATCTGTGATACATACAAACATCCATGAGGTAAACCATTCTGCTGCCACGGGTGGACGCATCCCACAGCACCAAGGTGTGTCGTCAGCGACAGGCGCAGCATATATAGTGATGACACTACCGTACTAACTTGTCAGTTCGTCAACTAAACAACACTTTCACTGCACAAACACAACATTACCCACCTTCCTGGCCGTTTACATAGTTCTATACCATCACAGTGTACCACGGCAGAGTTGAACTTAAGAGAACATACATGTTGGAATTTGAAGGGGGAATGATTTGCAGCGCTAGAAAGACAGGAGCCAGCACCTCAGCACCTGCAGGCATTGTCGGCTGTTCGACGCCGCCGCCATAATGAACGTGTGGCAGGAATGGTCCGAAGAGGGACACATAACCACCCGAATGTGCCTGGACAAGGAGACCATCACTGGTTGATAATTGAGGTGAATGGCGGCAGTTGACACGTGATGGTCTCCTCGTCCAGGCAAGTTGTGTGGTTTTGTATCCCTCTTCGAACCATTCCTGTCACACGTTCATCACGGCGATGTCGAACAACCGACGATGCCTGCAGATGCTGAGGTGCTGGTTCCCACCTTTAATTCGTTAGACCAGTCGACTCTTTGCCAGTCGTTCAATGTTCGGGAACGGTGCTCCCGTGCCCACTGTAGGGAGGGACCTGCTGATGAGCACATGAGCAGGTCACCTACTTCGTAGGCCTGTCAGCAAAAGTGTCCACTGAATGGGCTCGTGTGCCGTCTATTGTCCCGGACGGTGAACGACCGGAAAAGAGTTATCTGGTCTGATGAATCATGGTTCCAGCTCCATCATGCCGATTGACAGTGCATATTCGATTACGAGCAGATGAACAGCTGCAACCAGGCTGCATGGTTAAACAGGTGGGCGCCCGTGATATCATGGAGGGGTATTTTCATGGATATCATTGAGTCCCCTCACCCCCATTGAACATGGCTTCACCGCCAGATCTAATCTAGGCAGGCATTGTTTTGGCCAACATGGTGACCATTTATCCAGATGGCAATGGACCCTTTCAACATGACAACGTCCCGTGTCACTAGGCCGGAATTGTGCAGGAATGGTCCAAGGATCATCGAGGATCAGGTAGAAACATTTCGTGTGCTTCCCTGGCCGCCAACTTCTACTGAAATCAATCTCATCGATCGTTTGTGGAATGCGGTGAAATACAGCATTTGCCAGTGCCTCGCTCTGTTGCAGCACTCCGGGGCGTCTTTCTGATATAGGGTACATGAGGACACCTGCGCTCCCGTGGAGTCGATGCTGCGCCAGGTGCAAGTGGTTATCACGGTAAAAGGCGACCAACACTATTAGGAAGGTGGTCACAATTTTGGTTCGTGGGTGTAGAACGCCATGCCACTGCTGAAATATATGCATGGGCGCCTATTTAGGACCAATTCAGGAAGTCCTCGTTTTCTTCTTAGTTATGTTCATAAAATTGCGACCAGCAAATGGGGCCAAAATACGGTCCAAATTACGTAAAACGGAGAAGAAAACCAACACCAACACGGGACCAACAAAATAAAAATAAAACAAACTGACCATTATGCCCAATCTCATCGGAGGACCCCAAAGGCCAACAACGGTCAGGGAATCACTACAGTACGAACGTCAGACAAATCCGCGCATTGCCGAACCGATCGACCCCCCAAAAGTAATGAATCTGAATAATGATGGCCGTCGTTATGCAGTGGGAAATTGTAACAGAACAGATCCAAGCACTCGGCAACACCAAATCGCTGACAAATTCACAGTTAAATAAGAATATGTCCAGAAAAGAGTATTAAGCTATATATGGCAGTTAATAGTGAGCCAATATGCTAATGCAGCGCACATACTATCCTAATTTTTTGCGGATATTCTTATTTAACTGTGACTTTGTGAGCGGTTTGATGCTGCCATGTGAGTGCTTGTATTCTATTATGTATTTCTATCTTACCTTTAAAATGTATTATTCTTTATCTTTTATTATTATGCTTAATAATAAAAGATCTTCCTTCCAAAATTTTTTATAGTTTTATGTACACTGTCCAGTCAAAACATTCTGACCACCTGTCTCATAGTGGGCAGGGCCGCCTCTTGCCGCAAGTATCGCCACCTCACGGCGAGGCATGTAATCTACGAGGCCCCTGAACGTTGCAGGAGGTAAGTTGTACAATATCTCCATGATTGTATTCCATGGTGTGGAGGATCCAAACACTAAGGCTGTCGATCCATATACTTCCAAAGATGTTCTATGAGATTCGTGTCTGGCAAATTCGGTTGTCAAATACCATCTGAAAGTCACTTTCGGGTTCTGCGGACCACTCTCGAATAATACCAATAACGTGCAAGGGCATTATCCTGCTGGAACACACCTTTGCCATCCTGGAAGACAGCTGATTAGATACACCGTGAAGGGGTATATCTAACAGCCACAACGATAGGTAGTTTTCAATATTCAGGATGCGGTCTAGGAGTATGAGGGGTCCAAGAGATTCCAGGGAAAACATCCCCATACCAAAACACTGCCACCACCTACCTGTTCCTCCTCGGTTTGTCCCATTATCCTTCATCTACCGCCCACATGGTATAGCAGGAAACGTGAATCATTGGAAAAGGCAACGTCCAGTCGTAAATAGCCTAATGTCGTCATTCAGGTTCAAACTTTGGGTGTCGTTGACGATGGGTGTATGAAGATCCAACGAACCCTCCTCCTCCTGGACAGCCTAGGTTCATGAAGACCATCGATGAGGTGTGAGAGTCCGCAATTAACTCAGCGACTTCCGCTTTGTACACTATCCGTACAGCATAATATCATATATACTGCCTAGCCATTTTTTTAGGAACATGAGCTAATAGAATATTCGACCCACTTTAGCCCGACTTATTGCTAATGACGGGCATAATCGAATGATTTTCATAATTTATTTCGATTATTAAATTAAGCAATTATGAAAAAATAATAACAATAATAAATAAATAAATGACAGCGAACGGCATAATATCGAAGTCATATGTTCTGCATTGCCTCATGTCACACAGTCAATCACTCTAATTATCAGAAATCTACAATCGATTCTTGTATGGCACAAGAAATATTAGACCATTCATGTAATAAAACTGGGTTCAATTCCTGCGATATTATAGTCAAAGGCACCAGCAGTGGATGATTGCCCTATTACATTAAAAGCACCCTGTCCATAGGAGTAAACATGCAATATGACCAGAATGAGTTGTCGAATGTTCAAAGACTAGCATTTGAGTCTTTAAAAGGGGAAAAACACCCCTAAAGCACACCTAGAGCTGACCTCTCTAACCAAATCTCCATGGTCCTAATAAAATGGCTGGGTCGTGTATATCCCTAGTCTAAAACTTATATCCAGCTTTATAATCCGAAACCCAAATCTAATTGAAGAGGTTTAATCGTAAATTCATATTTTAAAATCAAATTAACCTTTTTAATCGAAACACCTAAATGATGCTTAGGACATCAAACCCAGCTAAAAATCCCATCCGGGTCAGGAGCTCTTCGATCCTCTTCTGAATATTTGTAAATTTTGGTATTTAATGAAAAACACAGTTAAATCGCCTTCGATTAAAGAAACCACTAAATGTTTCTTTGAATTTCGTCTCCTACAGAAAATCACACGAGCGTGCAATAGCACGATGTTATCGCGCTGACAGACAGCATTTTATCTGACGACAACAACCTAACCATCAAGCGATTACTTTTCTTGGGCTCGATGCACTTAAAATCTTTGAAGTAAAGTGCAAATATAAATTAATCATCGGACGGTGCATCTTGTGGCTGCTAGTTACGTTCCAATGGAGAAGGGCATTTATTGCCTAAGAACTTTCCATCGCAAGAGACACACTAATGTGCAAAGTCTTTCTGCGGTAATTAGAGCAAACCCAAAAGCGGTCGTAATTCTTGATATTGAGGCAGCTGCACTGTGTTATGTTAAATATGAGAAAATTATCGGAAAACTTTGATAATGCAGGGGGAAAAGGACTTTGAGAACTTTAAGGGAAACCTTTCGAAGTTAATTAAATCTAGAGGAAAACTTCTGAAACACTTTGTATGCTTCAGTGAAACGAGAGTAATACTCTGGACAACAGGATGTTAAGGACACGCTCGAACGAGCCCGCAGTTCGTGACTGCGAGGCAGCGCACCACATCCGTTATAGTTTTGTCCCTTTCTGTTTTTCTCTGGCGATGTTAGAAAGCAAATGTATCTTTTATAAGTACGTTTTATCGTTTAAGATTTCCAGAGTGCGAAGGAACGATCAAAGAATAAAAGGCTGAAAACTGTCCAGAACATCGTTTAACTCTAATAAAACGTAAAACGAGTTGGTGTTGGTGCTATTAACTTAATTGTTTTTATCGTTTAACTTTTAACTTGATTAACGTTTCGGTGTGGATTAAAACCTTCTTCAGAGTAACGTTTAGACATATACTTAATTTGTTCTCGTATTTCGTGTATAAAATACAGGATGTCCGAAGTGCCTACACTATTTCTCATCCACATTTAACCCCAAGAAGTTCTTTCTTCCTTCTAAAACCACGTTAAGTGCTGTAGACACAGTTTCTGTTCATCGTTCGAAATCCACTTCACTCTGGCCTTCCTTAGTTACAATATGAAGCGGATGATGGTGAAAGCAGACCCATGAATAATATTCAGCTTCCTGGACACATCATTTTAATGACTATCTTGATCTTGTACTCTCATCTATTCTTATGGGGGCAGGATTTAAATAGTATTTGATAATCAAATGTTTTTAATTCTCACAGCAGAACAAACATGCCTTTGTAACGAGTTGCTCTGGTATTGCACTACTTTCAGCAGGCGCCTTTAGTAATATTACAACTTTAAATATTTTGTACGTCGCATGGTAGGTCACATCGAACCTCTTCACAACTGTTTTGTCTGTAGCTTGTCACTAGAGACAAGACACAAAGACTAATTACTCCTGAAATAGGTTGTCATACCAAACGGCAAGTTAACGTTTTGGAGAGTCCATCAGTACAATACAAGGGCAACTCGTTGCAATGGCAAGTTTGTTCTGTGAGAATCAAGATCATTGTATTATCTATGCAATTTAAATCCTGCTGGACCCAAAGAGGATTAATGGACAACATCTTATAAAAAGAGAAATGTCACCCCTCTTTTTAATATAAGTATTATCTACACTCACTGGCCAAAACATTAGAAACATTTTGCATCTGACATCAACAATAATTAAAAATACGATATGCCAATGTAAGTGTCACATTTTATTATTTATTATCGCAAGTTCCTTGGTTTCAGATAAATACTGTACGCTTTTCTGGGGCTTCTTAGTCATGGGGAAGCCAGGCGACCTTTCCGATTTTCAGAAACACTGAAATTTGTAAATTCGTTTGAAAATTGTGTTATTGTTGGAACAAGTTTAGCAGGAGACACAAGTAAGAAAATAAAGGAGCTTTCTGGTGTGTCGAAAGAAACCATCTCAGAAGCAAACAATGAGTGGAAGCTGAAAGGAGAAGGCAGCCTCAAAAAAGAAAGGATGCGACAGAAAGTCGGTACTCGAAGAAGGAGAGTGTAGGAACTTAAAGAGAACTATGCATCAACAAAAACAAATCCACCGTGCAGCAAATGACTGAAAAATTCAATTTAGGCAAAAAGAGACCCATTTCCAACCGAACTACACAGTGAGAATTGAAGAATCTGGGATTTTGTAAACGTCTGGAATATAAGGCACTTCTTTCTGTAAAACATGGAAAGATTTGACTGTAGTGGTGCCGCTAACTACAATGTACTGTGGAAAAATGGAAAAAAAATCATGTGGTCTGACCAGCCTGTATTTAAACTTTTTTTTTTTGCACCAATGGTACTGTGAAACTCATGAAATCATCCAAATTGTCTCTTGTCCACTATTCATGCCGGCTGGAGATGATATCATGGTATGTTCTGTTGGTACGGACTTGATCCACTCATACCGTTAGAAGGTTGTGTTGCCTCCAAGGAATATCTTTCTGTCGTATCGGATCAACTTCACCCTGCAGAACTTCATTTCTACTTGGATTTCGATGGATTCTTTCAACACGAGAACGCAACTATCCACCGTGGAAAAATGGTTTTCTGAGTGGTTCGAGGAACATTCCCAAGATTTCGAGAATAGTGTCCCTATTAGGTACTGAATAAAGGTTTGTAATTTTTGGCAAATGACTGCAGAAGAAAATAGAATATAGAGACTATGTAACATGCAAGAAAATATAAGGCTAACCTAAAAATGTATAGAGCACGCTTACTTCTATATGCAAAGCACCTAAGTGGAAAAACAAAGAGGAAATGTTTACCCCTTGATATTTCCCTATATAAATATTCATAGCACATTTAAAGATATTGTACCTATAAATTTATTTAAATGAATTTACCATGATATCATTACGTTATTCATATTCATTGTCCCTCGCCTAAAGAACTTCTTAATAAACACTTTTTAAAATAAATCGATTTTGTTTTCTTAAATTTACTATTTATGTTCTTAATTCTACAATTTCGGATTCATTGCCACAAAATTCTCATCTCAAAACTATAGAGAAATTATTCAAGATTTATTTTTAAAAAATCAGAATACATTAACGTTAACCTAGACAAAGTTTAATGTATGGATAAATGAGATACAACAAAAGGTAATGAGAAGAATGCCTTTTTGTTTGACGAAAATAAGCGTGGATGTATTAGTTTATCGACACAAATTACATTCATAGAATTCAAAAGGTAATACGACAGAACACATCGTCAGACATTTATGTAAATATGAAAAGGCATAAAATATAAAAGAGTAGAATTTAAAAGGTGCTTTGGAAGGGAATCCTCGCAGGGAAAGAATAAATTTGCTAAAGAAAGACAGGCAATAAAAGAAATCCTCGTCTGCATTTATAAAGGAAATGAATTTATAACGCACGAAAGTTGTTTATCTTCAATACTATTTAATATTTATATGGAAAAGATCAAAAAGGATTAGAAGAAAACAAAATACGATTACGAAGACATATAATGCGTTCATAATCTAATATGCAGATCCAAAATTTCTATGTAAAGAAGTGCAATTGAGTTTATACAAATATTTACATTTTATATTGTTCAGTAAAGAGAACAGTACAATTAAATAGATGAAATTTTATACAGAAAAACAGCATTCTTTATAATATATATTTTGAAATGTAAATGTATATATTTTTTTAAAAAATTATTTATCATTTTTGGCTTAGCATGAGTAGAATAGAAAAGTTGTAATGTCCGAAATTCAATTTTTATGGAGAAAAACGTTTTCAGTAAAAAAACAACTGGCATTGCGCATGCGCGTGACGCACATCCTGTGAAACGCATAAATACTGTACTTAGCAGAGATCCAAAACTTTCTTTGTAACCGAAGATTAAAAAATGCAATTTTCAATCAATTAACTTTGAACCTCGCAGGGAAAATGCAGAATATAATACAGAATATCTGTTCTACAATTTTTAGTGTTATTCTAATCACTTCACTAAAACTAATTTAGGAACTTTCTTTTTAGGATAATCAGCTTTCCTGATGATGGCCAAAGGTGGATCATGGAAGTATACTGCTCAACGTTCGCGTCTAGTTAAAGGTCCCTACTCGTTATAAAAGCACTCGATGATAAATGTGTTCGAAAGTTATAAAACAGTTTCGTGATATGGATCCATTAGTCTATTACTGTGTGTCAGAAAGTAATATAACGATTCAATACAAAGTGCACTGGCAAGAAAAATCCATTTATATGCACAAAGTGTAATCATTTGTCTTCTGTGGTGGTGGGATGAGAGTACTATAAAAAAGGACATTTACTTAGAGACATTTTGACATCAAGTGGGCGAAGACATTATGCTGGAAATTTATTGAGAATCCTTTCTTTCCTTAATGAAAAATTTTCAACTAAATTAAGTAAATTGTAATGATATAAGTGCTTGTAACTTATAATCCTAATTCCAATAATAATATTCCAAGACGCGGTGAGAAGAGCTCAGTCAAACAAAAAAGAAAAGCGCATGCGCACTTCTGCAACGGTGATATTTTCAAGATGGCTTCGAGCACTTAATGTATTGCGCTGTCAAGAAGATACTTGAAATGACAATCTATTTGATACTGTGACTTTAAAACTGTACTAGTTGCATTCTTGTCCAGATACAGCTAAAACATATCGATTCAGGCACAGTAAAACATGATTAAGGACAAATGCATCAAAGATTGCTGACAGTCAGATGCGGACAACTACATTTGGATGCTGTCAAAACTAATCGAAAAATACTACTGCTAAAGATGCAGCTGTCATATCAACTTGCTTCAAGACACGAACAACTTGGAGGTATACGAAAAAGCGACGATTCTATACAACGAAAAAAAAAAGTGCTGACAGAAGTTTAACATCGCATTTTCAAAGTACGAGATGAGAAGCCCTACAGCTGTGAAAACTGGGGTTTACGAATCACTATTAAATATACAGTGGACATATAAAATACAGAATATCAAACATAAGTAAATCGGGATAAGTTTTATCTGCTACATTTTATATATTTGCTATTTGCTGAATAGTTTTAAGAGCTAAGGATTCTCTTATTTTTAATGTTACACCGATAACTTTATTTTATGATGTAAAAGTAGTTATTTCCTTGCAATTGTTTCAAACACAAAATAGGGTTAAAATCTTGATTTTAACCCTATTTTGCAATAACATAATATATATATATATTATGGCTGTTAAAATCTTGATTTTAACAGCCTGCTTTTGCAATAACATAATATATATATAACCGTTCTAAGGCGCCCTCTAGTGAGCAGTCGAATGAACTAATGTCCAGTAAATTTTATGCCGGCACGTAAAAAAAAAAATAAAAAACTGTCATTTGGGACTTCAACGTGAAATAACACTTTTGGCCAGTATTCATTGAAAAAGTTAAGTCGGAGTTATGAAGAAAGAAGAGAAGAAAATCCTTGAGTACCAGCCAAGACAGTCTTTTCAGAGGCCGTTATATGAATCACTTATGTGACCTTAGACGCTATACAAAAGTAGTGTGGAACAACCTTCACGTACAACCAATATACTTTAACATGACGTGACTGGCTCAAAAACCAACGGCAGTGAGGGAATGACTTTCAAAGGAATGTTTTGAATTATTCAAGAAATAGTTTCAGAATATTGTGCGATGACACCATAAGCGGAACTATAATTCTACGCTACACATTTCATAAGCACTACCTGTCCCTGTCGGTAACAAGTACTCCTGCATCCAGGTAATGGACTTCAAAGAACAGTCATTTTCAGAACGAAGAGGAGAAAAAAAATAGTAAATAGATAAAAGAACGGATTCCATGAAATATTGACTACGAAAAGAACCATTGCGATGGTGATATAAAGTTTAATATATGGGAATTCTTCAATAGTTAATATTTAGGGAACTGCAGTTTCCCCAAGTCTCTTCTGTCTTCAAAAAACGGGGTTTGAAGTCCCAGGAAATGCATTTTAAACTGGTACTTATCGTCTGAGTAAGATGTAAGATGCTAATGTTTCGAAGCATCCATCATAGGCTCGCGTGCCGCTTCGATATCTATCAATGCTCTTTGAAGAGGAAGAGGATTTCTATTCATTTGTTCCAGTAAGAAATAATGGAGGAAAGTGTATACAATATGTAAGCAGTATTTCAAAGTGGTCAGCAATAAGAGAATCTGGAAATGAGATGGATAAAAAGAATTGTAGACAAATCTTACTTTTATATTTGAATTTTCCTTCCTCAAGATGTCTTATTCTTATAAAGTAAATACTTCAACATCACAGAGTCTCCATATACTGGAAATACAATAGAGAATTACGTGGGATAGTCAAGACTTAATATGAGGAGTGAATATCGAGTGCGGATAAATAATCTTAATTGCAATGTAAAGTATAAAATAATTTAAAACCCTTCACAGTGACATTTGCGCTATGTTGACGTCAGAAGAGGTGACAATATTACTGTTGCCACTAGGTTTCTTAAATAAATCTTTATTTGTCCTGCCAAATTTAAAATATAGGTGTACATTGGTAAGTGACAAATTCCCTTCACGGCAGAAAATGCCAGGGGATTACCATAAAATGCGAATAAAAGAATGTCTAAAATATACAAGAAAGGTTAAATATACACGAAAAGCTGACATTTAAACTACATTACTCTTCACTACATTTCTGTCTAGAGTCCTGGCAATTGTAATACAAAAGTTCATCAACATCACATCCACTGATCAACTTGTGCGAGATATACATTGAGATATATATCAATTGCGTACGCACAGTTCAAATTCACACAACTACTAGGCAACAGTAGCCTCAGCGAGCCACACTGCGGTTTGTTTCCTATATTTCGGATCTTCTATGAGCCTTAGTAGGTCAATTCCGATATGTGTTAGGCACTGAACTGATTCTAACGCACTGACGGGTATAAACCTGTCGGCCATCTTCAGTCTGTTGGTCTTCATTCTCAACGATTTTGTGCCTCTTAATGCAGATGGCGGGATGTGCCATTCACAAAGCTGCCAGAAGCATGGTGATGATATTGTGCCAGTCATCATTTTGATTGTAGTTATTAATCGTTTCCAGGCAATGACGTCTGGTAAACGCTGCAGTTTAAGCTGTTCAGAGAGCTGCGTGGTCCTTAACTGTTGAGGAAGATGGTGCTTATGGTTTGCCCACTTCAGCAGCCAGAATTCACTCGCATATATTCTCCTAATGTGGGTAGGGGTGGCTGACGCCCACAATTCGGCGCCATACAAAATGGCCGAATACACTGTGGTTCTTAAATATCGTGCGGTTGTTGCAGTCTGTTTCACGTGCAAGAGGTGCTGTTTTCTTGCCCAACGTAAGTAGTTCATTTTCTTTACAATCAGGTCAATATGAGACTTGAACGTAAGTTTCGTATCAAATGTTATTCCCAGATCTCTATGCGTCTCAACAACTGGGATAGGTTTGCCATTAAGTTTCGGGTGTACGAGCGTAGGCGATTTTTTGAGCGAGTACACCATGATTACAGTCTTCTGCGGATTTAGGGCCAAGCCAAATTTCTCTAAGTACGCGAATAAGTTCAGAAGCTTATAATTAATCTGGTCACACAATGCATTATTGTTCATGGACGGTTGGATGGGTGTTAGGATCTTAATATCGTCTGCATAAGTGCATACATCATCCCTACCGTTGCAGAACGGGATCATCATGGCGGTAAAGAGGAGTCCAGATAAAACTCCACCCTGTGGAACTCCTGCATGGAGTTGGCGTTGGAGGATCTGACTATCTGTGCGGTAATAAATGGACCGACAAGTAAGTAGGGCCTGTAGGAACTTCAGCAAATTTCCTTTTATTTGGAAGGCGTGTTGGAGCAGATGAAGTAAGGCATGTACATCCAGACTATCGAAGGCTGCTTTTATATCGGCATAAATTATTGCAATTTCCTTTCTGGCTTGGAAAGCATTTAGTATCGCGGCTTGAACTGTGAGGAGGTTAGTTATTGTTGATCTTGCAGTTATTGAATAATGAATTTGTTGAGGCTGCCCAGCCAGTATCTGATTCGACAACTTTGGCAACAGAGCTTTCTCCAGTACTTTTAACAGGGTAGATGCAGTAGATATTGGCCTATAGTGCTCCAGAAGGTTAGGCTTGGTAATTTTCGGCATTGGAATTACAGCGTACTTATTCCAGTTCACAGGGAAAACTCGGCAAGCAAGGATAGAGCTATAAATTGCTTGGAGTGGTTCAATCAGGTAAGGGCTGAGACACTTTACCATGAAGTGGGGAACTCGATCAACTCCAGCTGTGTTAGTTGACCTGAGAGAGTTAATACTCTGTATTAGTGCTTCTTTAGTGATAAGAACAGACTCCATCTTATTGTCAACTAATTGATCCCACTCAAACTCCCTGACTTGAGACTCATGATATATGCTGGAGAATCTGCTGATGTGGTCCATCCACGCTTCTTTGTCAAGCCATTTGTGTCACTTTTATGTGTGCAACGAGGTAGCTTTCCCCTGTCAAGTGTGTCTTTCATGTAGCGGTTGATTGCTCTAGATTTTTCCCTATTAAATATTGCTCTGGCCCTCAAGTAGTTAATTCTATTTTGTGTGTCATTAGACAGTTTCCATTTTCTGTGCAGAGTTTGCTTTAATTTAAACAATGCAGTTAGGCTAGAGTTCCACCAGGTTTTAGATTTTGATGACATCCTTACTACTTTGGAAGCCGCAAATTCTGTAATAGAGTTGATCCAACTGGTTAAGAGAGTTGTTGCAAATAAGGCATCACATTAAGTGCACACGTAAGTTTCCTGTACCTTTCAGTTCAATTAATAAGTTTAAAAATGTATTACAAATGATTCCCACTTATCAGAAAAGACTGAAATAGGGCAGTTAATGTACGCAGTGCATTAAATTTATGGCGCGTTAGCATATAGTAAAAATTCATGATTTATAAAAAAAAAACAACAAGCAAAAAGCGACGACTGTTATGCGTGAACTGAGACCATTTCATTTTGCTCATGGCATACAGTTCAAGCAATATCGACTGCTTCAGAAACAAAAGTAAAAATCAGCTTCAGTTACACTATTCAGCCTATCCATTCACTAGGAGTTGAGTTGTAACATGGGAACGGACAGACGGACGGACATGATGAAAACAATAGGCGATTTAAGCATATGTCCTACGTGCTTAAAAAGTGATCAAACTAATTTTTTAAAATGTAAATGTTTGAAACAAATTTTAGAATCACGAAACTTTTAAAATTCATTCGATGAATTCTTTGTTCCGTTTATTTTATATTATGAAAACGTATGACAGAACTGCACATGCCCGGAAGTTTATATGGAGGTTTAGACCAGGGGTCGGCAAACTTTTTTTGGAAAGGGCCAGATCGTAAAATTTTTTTGGGAATGGGGATTTCGCTAATATTTGAAATTTTTTACAGCGTGGAAAATGGTCAAACTTGGTTAATGTGATTTGTGTTTCAAACAATGCAAATTTTTGACGATATGACTTTACGATAGAATACGTTTCACATATGAGCACTGTTTTCCCCTGTAATTTTAAGTTAAATTCGTTAAGATATCCCACGATGTCTGTAGCAAATGCTAATTTCCATAGCCATTTTCATTATTAGATTATAGTGGTTGTGGGCAGTTTTTCTCATTTAGAAAACTTTCTATCGCTTCTCTGAGTTCAAAAAATCTCAATAAAACTTTTCCATTGCTGAGCCATCGAACTGCTGTATGGTAGGGCAAATCAGGATATTCGGCTTCAATCTCTAATAAAAAATCACGAAACTGACGATGGTTAAGTCCACGAGAGCGAATAAAGTTAACCGCTGACACAACTGGTTCAATAACACATGACAGATTGAGGTGTTTCCCACAAAGAGGCTGCTGGTGAATAATACAATAAATTACCAGAGGTTTTGAACATTTAGCTTCTTCACAAGCCTTAAAAATTTGTCCAACTAATCCTTTCCCCGTTCCACACATATTTTTACCACCATAAGTTGTGACCCATTTCAACTGATTCCATTGCAAATTGTACTGTGTCAGCGTTTTATCGACTTCCTTGAAGATATCTTCGCCTGTAGTTGTTCCATGCAGCCTATTCATAGAAGCTAATTCTTCAGTAACCTCAAACTCAAGTATTGACTCCTCGAATAAACAGCAACAATTGGGCAGTATCAGTAATGTCTGTAGACTCATCAAGAGCCAACGAAAACCACTTGAAAATTTTTGCCTTGTCTTTTAATTGACTCTTGATGTGGCTCCCGATGTCCTCAACTCTTCTCACAGTTGTTCTCGCCGAAAGACTGACAGATCGAAACAAATCCATTTTCTCTGGACACTTTCTTCGGCTGCCACAATCAAACATGATTTAATTAATTCACCATCAGTAAATGGTTTCCCTTTCTTGGCTAATAAATGAGCTATTCGTAAGCTTACTTTAGTTACTGCTTCATTATCATTTTTTTTATTTTAAGGAATAAATTGCGTTGTGATGATGCATTACGTTTTAAACTTTCCAATTTTAGCTTCCGTTGATTTTCTGTGAGTTTTGAATATAAAAGGGGAAAAAAAGATTGCAGAGCGCCGTGACAGACAATACCACGTGCGCCGCTAAAGCAAAACTGAGAGAAATGCTGGCAACACTTGTTCTACGATAGACGACAGAATGCGAATATGCGACGCCAGTAGCGCCACGTGCGGTCATTATTCTCAGCTCGGTTATTGCAGCGCGTAATTTGATTTATTTTTAATTTTTTTCATGTAAAAAAACAATATTAACCCTCGGGCCGGATTAAAATGAGGGAGCGGACCGGATTTGGTCCGCGGGCCGTAGTTTGCCGACCCCTGGTTTAGACCAGTTATTTGTTACTAGCACTTAGTCAACACTGAGGACAACTGAATAATTAATAACATGAGTAAAGCTCATTCACGAATATGAATGGCCATATATGCAACCCTATCCGTGAACATGATTTAACTTCCTCTGAAGCATTTTTCCGTACATTCGAAAAGCACAATTTGGAATATTGCTCACTATACCGAATGTTTTTCTTTTTTATTTACCTTTAAATTTTCCTTACTGTCGTAATTATTGCACAGGTGCATAGCAGCGCATCTGTGCAAGAAACTGCAATCTATAGTTCATTTAATGCTAGAACCAATTTTCCTTCCGAATACCTTGCGCACGCGCACTAGTTTCTCGAACGTCCCTACTGCTATGTTTTCGAAAGCCGAACGTGTAATTAAAACTTCGTGTTCTAAGAACGAAGAGTGGTTGTGCCTCAGATTCGCTATTATCATAACAGATTCCACCCTCCCATACCATGTAGCGTCGGGGCTATGATCTTCTCACAGCACGTGCCCTGATCTTGTAAAGCAAGTATAAAGTAACCTTCATTACCGTTCATTGTGAAAAGCCCTTTCTAGAAAACGGATTTTAATGCTTCGTTGAATGTACCTAAATCGGCCTGCCATCAAACACCAGCTGTTGCAGTCACATAGCTAACTCATGAACCACGATTTAGAAACTTTAAGGTATTTTCTAGGGTTGTGTATTCCACGTGCGATCACTTTTAAAAATGCGTTATGATGCGGAATACATTTCGAAACTCTCTGGAAAAGACTACGACTATTACAGTTGTGCTGACATATCTGAAGCTATTTACTGCAAATACAGCTGTAAATATTCTGTAGCCCAAAAGGTGGAAATTGGTGATGAAGGAGGGGGACGAGTTGAAACTTTCAACAGTTTTACAGGGAAATGAATTAGTGTAATCCGAATTGTAATAAAGAAGCACATAAAATGTACGCTCTGTAGGTAAAAATAGAAGTGAAAATGGCGCATGCGCATCAAAGAATAACAACAGAAGCGAAACATTAAAAGTTAAAGACTTTTAAATTTAATAAAAAACTACTCCAACTCCCTTTGCGATGTATTTACTGTTTCATGCTTTTAAACAGCATTAATGACTATTATTCATACTTTTAAAACAGCCCTGTTGAAAATTAACAAAATTTAAAAATACCTATTCATGCAAGCCTACTTCTATGCAACTATACGCAAATTTTTTGAATTCCCAATAATCTAACTGAAATTATGTTTTTATATATATATTTTTTCAAAAATCAACTCCATTATCATGTTTTTTTTTTTTAATAGTTGAATCGCTACTTACTAATACTTAATAGTTTATTTTGGTAAATAATGTGCGTTCTGTTTCTTTGAAAGAAATGTAAAATTCAATGTTAAAAAAAAATGGCTCTTTGTTAAGAACTTCTTTTCACAGAAAGGCAATTTTTAAATTAATGATTATTCCTGATATTAACAATCAATTCCTTTAATTTTCTAAAATTAAACGTAAATTTAATTACACACCCCTCTTTATTCTTTATAAGACGACATATCTAAGAAGTAGTTGTACAGCCCGTTGGTGTTGTTTTGTTCTTGGAGATCTGCCTGATAATAAATCTGCATAAATTGCTTTAACTTAAGGAGTCATGGTTTAAGATATTAATATTTTGGAACCTACCGTATATTTGTTGGTCATCCTGGTGGTTCCACAAGCGTGGAAATTATCTAAAGGCAATTTTATCACTGCTTTACCCTCCGCAACCTTGGGCTGGCAACCTGCAAGAAAATAGATCTCTATAAGAGAATAGCCAGAATAATTTTAAGATAAACAGTATCATTAAAAAAAAACTGATCTCTCTGCCAAAATCTCAATACTGTCCTATAAATTCTATGCAAATCTATTTATACATGTTGAGGTAAATGAAACTCGATTAAAAATAGTTTCAAATTGAACTTTTAAGGGCCTTTTCGCTCAGAAGTGAGTTAGACTTTTTGGCTATACTATACTTTAAAAAATAGTTACAATTATGCGTGTAGTTATTGCTTAAGGTGGAACAAGGTCGCAAACAGCTACATATAAAACTTTTTAATCACATATGTGCACCGAAGAAATTTTATTATTTGTGGGAATGCATCTATAATAAACTAGAAATCTTAAACTTGTTTTATCTTTAGTTACCGTAGCTTCAATAGGTCTTTATTCGTTTTATTAATAAACTCTGAGTTTATTCGGTGGAAACAGT
This sequence comes from Mastigoproctus giganteus, assembly GCF_048544385.1. Lineage (NCBI taxonomy): Eukaryota > Metazoa > Arthropoda > Arachnida > Uropygi > Thelyphonidae > Mastigoproctus > Mastigoproctus giganteus. The sequence goes on from NC_143588.1 coordinate 41,470,792, forward strand.
AGTGGAAGGAACAGAGCTCATAAAGATACAATTTGAGATTCTGATTCAGTTCATTAGTTTCTACAGTAATTAAATTGTCTGCTTGTTCACAAAGCACAGTTGCTATTGATCACAGTAATAATAATTATTTCTTCAGAAATTCTTCAAAGGTTAACATTGCAAGTTTGATAGTTATCTTCGTTTCTTCAATAAATAAATTTCCAGTTGTTAAATACGACTCATGCATCCTCAATGAGGCTCAATCAGAATCTTCGTGTCTTGAGCAGTAAAATATATACAAATAAGTGAAGGATTATGAAAAAGGTGCACAGAATCTAAGGTTCGAATATTCTAACGCGCTTAAAAATTAAATTTTGTTAAAACATGAAGTTTAGGATATTATTATTGTTTAAGTTGGCTTGAACTTTTATAATTGGTGTTACAGTAATTAAGTACTGTCCAAATAGGCGTGCGATCACCGTAATCTGAGATTCTGGCTGAATGACAACTTGATTTGCAACTTATGGCTCAGCTACAAGTAGTGTTTAGCCAAATATTATCCAAGTAGAGTTTAACCAAATAGGCGACGTCCATGGTTCCTGCTGCAGCAAATTAACGTTGTTGAAATAATAAAGAGAGCAATGAAAATTGCTCTCCTTATTATTTAATATAAATATTAAATCGATAAGAATCTATAGGAATATAAATAAGCTAATTCTCCGGTTGCAAAAGTGAGTCACGTGACTAGCCTGTTCATTATCGTAAGAGAGCATAGAATATCTGCAGTTGATTGTGAAATTTAATATTAATTATTTATTATTAATATTAAATCTGTTTAAATTATGCGTTATTATTAAATTAAATCTGTTTAAATTATAAATCAAATATTAATATGCTTCTGATTGGTGCCTACAGTAGTAGACACCACACGCGATAATATAATTATTTAATATAGTACAGACAATTTAACTGTATTTTTGATAAAACCAAAGCGCAGTGTTACCCGAAATTACCACAGTATTTGGCAATTTCTTTAGATGTATAATCACAGCTCATCTTTACAAGTCAATAGAATAAAGATGTTTAAGAATTCAGAATCCCCACGTAAACTGACTATCTTCCATCAATAACTGACCAACAATAGTTTACTGACAGTGCCAAATACATCGGAGTTCCACTCGGATTAAGAAAATAAAAAGCCTTCTGATGCAGAAGGCTTTTTAAAAGAAAATATCGGATTGTAAGAGGAGGTCGCTACCTACAGTGTTCTCATTGAACAGTGACAATCGATGTATCAAAATAGCCTGAAAACTGCAGATTTATTTGGAAAAAACCAACAAGTTTATTAACAAGACTTTCAACGTCTAGGTGACTCTTACAGACAAAGAGTTTATTCAGTGGACGCACCAGCGTAACAAAAGAACGCCTATCATCCTTGTCGTTCGCTTCAGGAGAAAACGAATAGAGTGAGGGTGTTTGCTGTAGGGGTAAAAAACACGTCTGCATTAATACTACGGATTTTTCCAATAAAAGAGGGAGACGAAACTTAATCAAATCTTTTGGTCCAAAAGAGGGGCTATCCTCGAGCCATCGATCGCTGTAAGCTTAACTGATTCGATCTCTTTAGAAAAGAACTGTTAAGAAATTCCACTTAGGTTTATTATGAACAGAGGCTGCTGACAATATCCATTTAGATTACTGTATTGGCTTCCTTAATTAGTGTTCAACTTTCCTAAATTAGCATCTAGTAAGCCAGGGCAGTTCTCTACACTGTCAGAAAAATATGTAAACCAACAGTAGATTAGCACGCAAGAAAGGACGATAGCTCCTGGACTGAGTGTTTTAATCCCTCAAAGTCTTTTCTCGAAGATTTAGCTTTCTCTCCATTAATGTTTACCACATACGATGGCTGTCCAAGAAAGATTCAAAATGATATTTGTAAAGTAAGTTAATTTATTCAAATGCCCATATTTCTGCAATCCTTTACACAGTAGTCCCCTTAGACTATGTTTGGTAGCCATTCTTGGACAGTTTTGAAACTGTCTTAGCAGCTTAGCAGCACAGAATTTTATAATCATTATTGATCTTGACCCATGCAAAAAGACGGGTGAGGTCAGGCCGTATGGAAGTCACAACAGATATAATTCAGTTAGAAGTGTCTGCGTTCTTGAGAACTTCAAAACAGGGATTATCGTTGTCTTTAGAGATGGTTGGTTGGGACATAGAGAAACAATAACTTTAGAGAAGTGCTCTTTATTTAGAATGCTACTGAGGAAACTCGTGTTGAAGGGCCTTCACAACTTTGTTCACTGCTAAGTGCATCAGGACTAGGGCCATTCCCTTCTTGTACATAATCTACATTAATTATTCAACAGGAATTTATTTTTTACCTAACAAATTTTAGAAAGCATATTTAGATCAATTATACATATTAAAACTAGCATTATGTCTATTAATATTAAATTAAAAACTGGAATTAAAGCGAACACCAAAAACAGTCGTACTTTATCCATTAAGTAATTAGTTTAGTTATGTTCTATCTGAGGAAATCTTATAAAGATAACAAAAAATGAAACAGAAGATTACCAGGAAATCCTTTTAGCTTGTCCAAGTATACGGCAGAGTCTGTTGTGTTTAGCGTTATTGTGACTCTCATGACCTTGTCGGTGCAAGTGACGTCATAGTCAACTGAAAATAGAAAGAAAACATCATTAAGCTTCGTATTATCACTCAGGAATAAACCAGAAATACACAAAAGCATAGCAAATATCATTTTCGCTGTGGGGTACAAACAGGAAAGTTATTGAGCAGTTTTCTTGGGCATGTGGTGAAGCAATCGAGAGAGAATCTCGCTCTAAAAGAGAGAGATTACTCAATAATCAAAAGCAGAAAGAGAGTAACACGCGAGAGTGAGAAGGAAATGAAGTTTTCAAACAAAAACTCGTACAGTTTCAAAATCATATATTAAATAACAAACTGTTATGTTGGGACACTTCACGTTTGGAAAATTTCTTTTCATCGTAATAAGAGAGAGAGAGAGAGAGAGAGGGAAAGACCACAGAGGTTAAGGAAGCAGTTAAAGTTCTTAAGAAATGTTATTAAACGTGAGGTAAAAATGGAATATTTTATGGACCACCGTCTGCATTTGAATATTTAGAGTCCTCTGAGGACTACTTGATATAAACCTAAGAACTGCGCATGCTTAGAAGTTTACACGAAGACCTAAACTATTGTTCGTTACAAGCGTGCAGTTTAAGGCGATCCCATTGTGGCCCATCTCTTCCTCACATTCGAAATTACATCGTGGTTTTTGCTGTTTATGAATAACCGTTGAAATCTTGAGCGCTGTCGAAAGTAGAACGTTTTCTATGGAAAACATTTTACTCGTTCTAAGTAATCCGTTGTTTCCAGCGGACTTTTTTTTTTTATTTCTTTGCTATAAGCGCATTTTCTATTCAAAATGTAGGTAAATTCTTAAATAGTAAAAATTCTAGACGCAAAAGGAAATATTTGGACAACAGAATCTTTATCATGACAATGCGCCAGCTCACAACCATTTTATGCAGGATTTTTTGGCAAAATGAAAACCGTACTGTTGCCCATGTTAAAATACTTAACGAAAGGGTAATAAATCCTAAACACTTTATATATCTTCAGACCTCTCTTTGTTATGAGGACCAGTTAAATGAAAACGAGATTTAGATTGTCTAAATTGAGACTACGCGTGTACAAGAGTAAACTTAAGGAGTTCAGTGGCTACAGATAACGGAAGTTCACCCAAAGTACACCGTCATCATTATGCCTTTTCTGTCTAGGTGGTACCTAAAGGATTCCTTCACAATCCACCCTTTGCATCTCTGTTGCAAGCTTCTCTGTGTAGTTTGTGTTGAATGTCATGAGAAGGCAGACCATCAGCTCATTATTGGATTGGCTGTCTTTCATAAAACCTAAACATCAAGGAAGCAAGCCCTTGAAGATACAGAAGAAGAGAAATGGGGCAGATAGAAGAGGCTTCCTACAGGAGAACTGTGAAGAAAATTAAAGAATAGCAGGAGTGTGTAGGTGAGGGCCCTCTGCTAAGAGGGCAAAAGCATGGGAGGGTCGCAAAAAGTGCAGCAGGCTTCTCTACATATGAGGTGTGGTAATAAAGTTCCCGGACTGGTATTGCTGCAGTCATGTTCCTTGAGTTAGAAAATAAACGGAAGTGGTATGTTCAAACTTCCTCCAAAAGATTGTGGTACAGAGATTATCCAGTAGGCTGACAGATTGCAAGTAAAAACCAGTTTCGTTAGTAGCGTTAACGTTCCGTGTCACGATTTTGCAATGCAGCAACGAACGACTATCAAATTTTGCTTTAAACTGGGAAAATCTGCAACAGAAACACATGACATGTTAAAACTATTTATGGTGATGAAACGTTAAGTTGTACCAGTGTGTCTGATTGGTATAAGCGGTTCAAAGACGGACGTGAGGATGTTCGGGATGACTGAAGAAGTGGGCGTCCGTCAATCTCTCCATATGAGGACAGAGTTTCAAAAGTTGGGAAAATTGTAGCAAGAGATCGTCTTTTGACCCTCAGAATGATGACTGAGAAGTTGGATAAGAATAAGAAGACGATTCGTCAAGTTCTGCATGAAGATTTACGCAAAATTTGTACCTCACAGATAAACAGAAGCAACGAAGAGTGTCATCACCCAGACTTGTCAAGACAATCCTAAATTCCTCGATTGTATTGTCGCTGGAGATGAATGTTAGGTGAAACCCAGAAACGAAGCGTCAGAGCATGCAGTGGACTTCAAAATCATCACCAAGGCCAAAAAAAAAGTTTCGTTTACAAAAGTCCAGGATGACGATGAGGCTGATCACAATTTTCGGCAAATAGGGTGTATTCAAGTGTATCCCATCCCTATATAAACAGTCTTTCCAGTTAACAAGCGCAGACCAAGCTGAGAAAAATTCTACCCCATGAGAAGTGATTAAGCATCCTTGTGATTTTCATGTTTTTGGAAGACTTATAATGATTTAGCAGAACGCATTCCACAAGGATGTTGAAGCGATGGAACCCTCGAACAATGGTGCCAACGGCAACCAAAACACTTCTATGAGCAGAATATAAAATTCTGGTGTACAGGTGGAATAAATGGGCTAACTGTGGCGGAGGTTTTTATGAAAAATGAAGTGGCATTGACTGGAGAAAAAATTCTTTTCATTTAACTCGCCTTCATAAAATCAATCAAAGTTTTTTTCACTGCCTGCTTCACTCACTCTAATTTTTTGTTCTCTTTTTCCCCCGCCTTGCTCCAGTTGTAGGGGTTATCAAACAAACTGCGCCACGTTTTTTATTTATTCTTTTTTTTTTGTTGTTCCTCCAAACAACGTTTTGGACAGCTAATAGTGACCTGCGGCTGCACCGAAGTCTCATATCCGTTCTGGAAGTACACGCTAGCTATTCAGCCGGGTGCCTTGTAACACAAGGGTTAAATTGCTTCACACGCATGATCACATTCGCGTAGTGTGCCTTAAATTTCAAGTGCCCTTATGTCACGCTTGTAAACGTAGTAATTTAGCCAATGCACTCTTTCAGTAATGCATCGTGGAGATGTATGAAGATGCTAAGAATTGAAGGTACTGCTGCTTCGGATAAACACAATTAAGTCATGCAATCCTGGATCGAATCAATATGAGCAAAGTGGTTTACATTTCACCCTTAGGTTAAAGACTGTCAGGGAAAGAGAGAGAGAGAAAGACCGACTATCTTTATTGTAAAATAGTAATAATATTTATTTGTTGAGTTAAGCACCAAATATATATTATTACTATGTACCAACGCTAGATTTAGATTCTCATTACGATTGTGGCACTAGATGTTTACAAATACTGGAGGAATTTACGAAATAATAAATATAATAAACCGGTCCATAAATTACAAATAAAACAAATAAAAATAGCAGTCAGGGGAATCTCTATTAGAGATTCCCTGACTTCTAATCTCTCTTCGCATGAACACATCACAAACTGGGGGTTTTCTTTTTCGCTCTATGCGTTAGTTTTCTTCTAAATTACTGGTCTGCACGTTAGGTGTGCGTTAAGAGCATCAAAGCAACTAAGACTATGAGACGTCAGTATATTATGTCTGTAATTGCGTGTATCCTTCGGTCGGTTTGCTTAAACAACTTCTAACTCTGTACATATCTTAAATTCCTACCATGAAATATTGTTCACATTTGGGGTTATTTCCCCAAAGTCTCTTAAGCCCTTAGATTCCAACCAATTGAAGGCAGGCGGGTTAAATGATGATTCCACACTTTAAATTCAGTCCATGCCCTATTACACAAACTTCCTGTGGCATGCCCTTTCTATAAATATTTTCACGAGAACTGTTCTTCTGGGCATCTGCAATTATCTGTAATTCCGCAGCTCTATTCTAAATAAGTTCGCGCATGTGCCTCAACTAATTAGCATCCATTCACCATCCTGCTCCATACTGATAGAACTAGCTTTACTTAATTCATCCCTTCTACTTCTGTCCTTTGGGAAACCTTTTTTCACGTGTATTTCCTGAAAATTACAATCTACACATATTCAAGTATAATGTCAACAAATATCTGCTGTCTTCTCTAATTTCAACCTACACATCGTATTAGTGGGGATGAGAATAATAAGCGTAATGTAGGTTCAAATACCCTTTCATTAGAGCAACTCAAAAAAAAAAAAAAAAAAATGCAGCTTGAACCTCATTTATCAAATCCCTGATAACGCTCCAAAACACCGCAATGGAAAAGTTGCATTTATGAATACAGTATTCGTAAGTTTAAAGATATTTTTATTACGTTCACATTGTATTAAACATATGAGGTTATTCCTTCAAAAGGTTATTATTTTGCAAGAGTCTAGAATGAGTGGTTATTATTTTGCAAGAATCTAGAATAAGTGGTTATTATCTCTGAAGAATACAATCAGTAATATTTATGTCAACCTATTGACGGTACATACACGTTATTTCACAATTCTTCAAATCAGCTAAAGCTTGGACTAAAGAAAGGAGTATCTGAAATGTTACAAAACAACACCCAATCAATAAAGAGAAGAAATCTAATCATTAGCTAATAAAAGATACGGTTTGCCCATACCAAATTATTAAAAATCACTAGTAAAATAACAACATATCAAGTCCTACATGCGATCTAAAAATATACTAGTATAATAATATATCTTCAAAAGTTGCCGAGATTTCTTTTTCTTTGAAAATGGATCAATATGCGTACTTTTAAACATAATTTATTTCATATTAATATAATTCAGCAACAACATATTTATGCCAAAGACTACAAAGTTGTTGGGACAGTATCTTTCGAAAAAAAAAACAAAGGAACAAATATCGAATGAAATCCGTGGATGCACGAATGCTCTTTATTCCATGATTAGGAAAATGCTTTAACCAAAATGAAGTTCTGTGAAGTTACATTGCAACATACACCCGATAGGATTTCGCCGAATCTTAGAAGACAGAGCTCTACCATCACCCGCAATGAACGATCAAAGAGCAAACTGGATATCCAATTGCAAAAAACAGTCAACAATCCATAAGATGGGAGCTTGTTTAGCAGGCGTTTTTTCCAAAAACGATCAAAAGCCTTAGAATCAAGAGCAACTGCTTGAGTTTTCCAAACTTTTCCATTGAATTTTCTCAAAGATGAGTAACCTAAGTCAAATATCTAACCAGTGGGTCGATACTGACGGAATCTATATAGGCGATCACTGGAAGGTTTCTAGATAGTTTAGGTGATTAATGGATTTCTCCATCACGTTAGAAAGAGTAGAAGTAAGTGCATCTGGACTGGAGGGATTTGTCTATCTTGTTAAGGGCTGGATGTGAGAAATTTCTAAGAAGAAGGATAAACACCAGTGGAATAAGCATGTGTAAAAAGGCAATAAGAAACAGGAGGTATCTCAGGACCACAAGTTTGGAGAACAAATAGAGAAATACTATCAGGACTTTCTTGGCGTCAAGATTGTTCAGAATTCTTGAAAAATCTTTAGATCGGAAGACAGGGAGACATAGAATGGCATGTGTTAGATATGGTAAGGGGTGATCTGCCAAGATTTTCAACGCAAAAGGCACAGGAGACAAGTAGTGCTAATAAGTCAGCTTTATCTTTAGGCATGATTGCAATGGAAGCATCAGGGTGTAAGGGTAGATCAGCAGAAGTTGCGGCAAATAGTTTTGACCAAAGGCTCGAGTACCAATCCGACACGAAGAGAGTACTCTTAACCTCCTCAAAATCAAGTCTCCTCAAAATCAAGACTAATAACTTTTTTGAAACTACTGAGAGTGTAGGCAGAAAATGAGACTGGTGATTTGGACACAAATAAAGTCAACTGCAGTATGCTTTGTACAAATTTTGAACAGCCTTAAGCACATTTACTGAAGAAATTTAAGATTTGGATAAGGACGATATTTTGGAATGGGTAGAATGTGGAATAAAGGTAAACATTAGGATCGAAAAAATTTAAAACAGTAATTCAACCTGAAAAAAAAAAAATCACACAGATCATCCCATTTCGCATTAAAATAGACAACATGAGCCTGAGAAAGGCCATTTTAAACTCCTCCATCGGAGAAAGAGATTTGAGTAGGATAGGGCAAAACTTTAAAACAATTTTTAATTAATGAATATAAAAACGAGTTGGATTCATAGAAAAAAAAATATCAAGCTGTGCTAATGGTCTTGAATTGAAGATTTAAAGCAATTCATTTTAAATATGTACCATTCATTTTAAATACAAACCATTTTTGGTTTATGGACTTATCATAAACAGTTAACTCAAACAAGAAGAGTGTGTATCAGGCTTCCCAATACTAGAATTAAATGTGAATGAAGACAGAGAATCCTGAGATGAAATTAAACTAATTCTTACTGATCTCAGTAAGTGCATGAGAAGAGCACAGGTGTAACTTCAGTTCAAATGAAATCGGTAAAAATTGTCATTCGTTGTCAGATGAACACTAATTTTAGTTAATTTTGTATTAGTTCAGCATCTGTAGAAATTAAGTTGAAGAGAAGTTAATTAGTACTAAATAAGCATTTCAAATGAAAGAGCTGAGCTCTTATTTCCTGAAAAACACTCAAATTCATAAAGATCACGATCTTCCTGATTTTATTTACTTCCAAGAAGTATTGTTTTATATATAAAAAAATAAAAGGTGTCTAATAATTTTAAATAGCAAAAGCAATTTAAGTAATAAAAACACTCTTTATGTAAAAAAAATACTTATAAATAAATATATTTCTAAGTATTTTTTAACTAACTGTACCAAGTATGCTAAGCATTGACCGCTATTGAGTGGAATTTACAATAGTGAAACAGTTTTTTAAACTTGGCACGTATTCCTGATCCTGACATGGCATCTTTCGAGTTTTCCCCATCTCCAAGAGATTTATTTTACTGTATTTCGAAGAACTTTTAGGATTCTCGACTCTCCTAGCCCTGAGCTACGTAAATAAACCGAATTAAATAAATAAAATATAGATAAATGTTGCTACAGTATCTTTAGCATCAGCTATTTTATGTAAATCGAGTTTGTCTTTTGTGCTCGATACAGGACTCTTTTGAAACGCAAAATCAGTGTCATATAGTAAACGCTTCCATGTTATGTTATCTACACTTTTCCTTACTTTATTGAAGCTTCTTTCTAACTATAAATGCGACTTTCCTGTATCTATATATATTTAATATACTTTTCCTGCATTTCTGGATAAACAGGCAATCACTTCCATATCCCACGCACTCCATATCAATATAAGTCACCGAAAAAACATCAAATATGAAATATTTTCTTCACTTTCATGCACCGGTGCCGTTTATGCTTAAAATACTAAGTTCAGCCAGCCAAATTTAGAAATGTTGTTTCTCATTGACTACTTTGAAATAAACGGCGGATCGCTTATTGCTAACATTAAAGTAGAGAAACAGAAAACGGAGAGAGAGAGAGATAAAAATGGTAATTTGGATCGCTTTAATTTTACAATCATTGCTGTTTACCAGGATGCAATTTGACTAAAATTACACGATGCGTAAATAAATAAAGAGCGATTTCAGCTTCTATGGAGGCAACGAATACAGTGCACTTAACATTGAAAACAAATTATAGAACTGCAGAATGGCGAATTTAATGTAGAAATTCAATGCGCTTCTATCACTTCCTCTTTTGAATCGTGTTAAACATTAATTCTGGTTAATAGTTCTTCATAAAAATCGTTTAAAAAAAAAAGGTGTTGAAATAAATTTACAATTTACAATTATCAAACTTAGAGAAGTGAATGTTTCTATTAAAATTTATAATTAATTTAAAGATAAAAAAGTTTTTCATAAAATAATTATAAATCTTAACGGCATTTCTTATTAAACACATTGTTTTTTTGTATGCGAAACGGTGACCACTATCGACTGTAATTTACAACTGCGTGATAAAATAGCAGTTTTGGAACGTAGTAAAGATATCGCGGACTTTTAAAAGGGCATGATTGTGGGAGCTCGAAAGTCGGGTGCTACCATATCGGAAACGGCATTTCTTGTAATACAAAATGAAGAATGCAAGAACAATATCACTGGAGGACTGGAAATGAGTGCGCTGGTCAAATGAGTTCAAATACCTGGTGACACGCTGACGGACTCTTTCGTGTGTGGCTCAAGCAACATGAATCCATGGACCCATCGTGCATGGGGCCCACTAGCCAAGCAGGTAGCGGTGGTTGTTTAATATCGGGCATGTTTTGCTTGCAAGAACTAAGACCCCTGGTGTGTATGGACCAATGTTTCACTGGTGAGATTACTCAGTCATATGTTCCTAGCAAACACGATTAGACTTCTGAAAGACTTAAACATCAAACCTGGGGAGATTTGCGTGGACAAAGGCCCACAAATAAGTTTTTGCTGATACTTACGTAATGTTGTACGATTGCGTAGGTATCAGCAATGTTAGACCTTTCATTTCACCATCGCTTTACGTAGCTTCTGTGCTAGAGTCCTCCTGTTCCGGTCTGCCTACAGCATCCCCGCATTCATCTTGGACAGACGCTGAATGTATATCGAGCATTTATGTTGAACATAATCTGTCTCAGCCTTTGTATCTGAATCTTTTGTATATTACTCAATATAGATATTGTATTGATAGTTGCGCTTACCCTCCTAGCAGTTGATTGCTGTCTAAGAGTGGATGTAACTTTTACTTCCCCTGAATGAAAATTCAATGATTTTCAAAACACGTTGACCCGAATGCAAATTACTTTTGTTTATAAGCACTCACTTCTAACTTTTTTTTGTACTGGGACAACAAAAAAAGGTGTCTAAATAAATTTATACTTTCATAGCTGTTAATTTTAAAAAATCAATTAAAAAATTATTTTAGAAAATCTAAATTCAATATACAAAATGTTGTTTATAAAAAAAATACTGAAAACTATTGTAATAACATATTTTTTATGACTGTGTAGGGAACCCTTATATACGAATTTAAGACCAGGTCGAAACACATTTGAACAGAATGTAATCTCTAGTCTGATTTAGGATATAATGGACACGAATATTTTATTTTCAGTTGCACTTGATGTATCAAAGCACAGAACGTTTGAGCTGGCATTCAGCAATAACGTGGATTTCAAAGAGTGTTCCAATTAATGGCTATCATAGTATCGCTTGAATTCCAAGGAAGGATGATTGCTCCTGTGACGTCACTCAACGTCATTCATAGAGATTAATTATAGACGAGCCATAACTGCTAACAACTCGGCTGTCCAATTTGGATCATTAACGTTACAAGGTGTCTGTGCACGATGAAAAGAAACGAAATGACACTACATCTAATTACTGTATAAACTAAATTTAATAAATGACTTCACACCTTCTAGAAATATTCACAGTTGAGATTAACGGATAAGGACGGCCATGGAATGAAAATGGAGGTGTCTGTTAGAATCAACACACAATTCAATGCACTGAGCCAAAGGTTCTCAACCTGTGGTACACGTATCACTGGCAGTACCCTTAAATTTTGCTAGATGATAAAAAAAAAACTGAAAATTAATTACAAATAAATAAAACACTAACATCATTTGTGAGGTGATTACAACAACTTTCCAATTTTTTTAAAATGGTGTGTTAACAAAAAAGGTTGAGAAACGAAACTGCTCACAAGGCTATTATTTTGTTATTATTTCTCCATTATGGGAGGTCCGCCCTGTGATGGGTACTGGTACCAACTGCATAGGTTTGGGTTTTGTCCGACTATTACTGTTATTCGAGGTGTACCCTCTGACTATCCTACAGGTATTCAGGATTGAGACTTTCTGGAGTTCCTTGTATGAGTTCTCTGGAAGGCCTATTGTTGCCTAGACTCTTGTGTAGGATATTTGGCAACAGTCGTTACCTGTTCCGTGTTCCAGATCTCTTTGAACTCCTGTCTTAGGCTTGTGTACTTCCTCACCTGTTGTCTTTAGGTTGCCGGTGTTGGAAACAGCTAAGTCGATCAGGTAGTAACCTTTCCCTTGTTGTCAACGAGGGTTATGTCTAGTCTGTTGTGAGGGGTCGTCTTGTCCGTTATTATGGCGCGATCGCAGTACAGCTTGTGGGTTGAAGTCCCCAGTGCAGCCTGGGACTCGTACTTGCAATACGGTACACTTCCTTTGATCAACTGATCAACCTTTGATCATCGCTAGCCTCTGATGTATTATCCTGGCTTCCTGGTCGTATCTACGAGTGTATTCGTATGGGTGATCATCCTGCATCTTGCGATGATGTGTTGGATCGTTTCTGAGGCCAGTTAGCATCGTCGACATGTGTCATCTGTCACTCCGGGTTCTTTGGCGATGTATTTTCTATAGTTCCTAGTGTTGATTACCTGATCTTGGATGGCAAGCATGAATCCTTCATTCTGAGAGAAGAGCTTCTCGCTCGTGAGCCATGCGTTCGAATCCATGTTATCTATGTAGTGTCTGCAATGGGTGTCTTCTTTGCCCATCTTTCTATTTTCGTTTCTTCTGTTTGGGCGGAGGGGGATCTCCTCGCTTAGGTTGAGTATTTTTCGATTAGGCAAGACTTGATCTCTTTGTGCTCTTACTGCTGTGTCTGCATCATCCCCAGGTATTTGTAGGTCTTTCCCCCCTGTCATAGCTTCGATCTCTTTACCAGTCTGTATCGGGTTGTTTCCGCCCACTGATTTTTCCTGATCCCTGACTTCCTTGAGTTGGCTTTTTCTTCTTTCTGGGTGGTTACTAGCAGCTGCACAGGATGCACTCGCAGTGGGTTGGGCTGGATGGTATTGCCCTTCCCCTGTAGCAGCCATACGGAAGGCAGCCCACTTGCTCCACTGTCATGCTAGGGGATTCGGACTCATATTTACTGTCCAAGGATATGCCTGCCTCCATCTATGACTTCACTTTGGACCTAACCAACAGCCGGACGACAGAGAAACAAACAATAGTGGCTCACATATTGCAGATTTGGCAGCAAATGGGAGAAGTCGCCAAAGGTTCAGGTTACAAGAAACTTCATACCGATAGTCGCAAAAAGGTACCCAAAAGCACCCTCGTGGTTCTACCCGAAGCTAAATACAACCTTCCTCCTGATGGGCCACGGCCCATTTAAAGAAAAAGTGAACGCACTCGGAATAACAGAATAATTTCAGGTTCTCCACATGTACCTGTGGAGAACCTGAAACCTGGCAGCATATTATGCACGACTGTGAATGCTACGAAGAACACAGAAGTAGACTTATAACTAAGATCCAAAATTTGCAGAAAAATCAAGAGCACCATCTCCTGGATTCAGAAGAATACAAAGCCCTCATCCAATTTGCACTTGACGTCTTCAATAGAAGACGAAGAGAAATAGCCATCCCCAACGAATAGAAAAGCACAATAAATAATAAAGAAAGTCAAACTGATAATGAACATAAACACAGAGAAAATGACGGCAAAATACTAAGGACAAATGCACAAATAGCAGACCCTTACGACGTCATATGCACCAGAATAAATGGAGCACCAATACATGGTATTACTGAAACAGCATCGACCTAGGAACAAATGGAAATGGCACCAGCCAGGATGTGGTCGTTCCCAGGATGAACTTACACCAGATAGAACCCACACACCTAGAAGAGGACTAGGCCCCACTAACAAGTGAGCATCCGACTGAACTTGCTGGCGGGCACAGCTAATTGCCTACTGCTATGGCGAACTGGGCGGGGATTCCTTTTCCGGCCCACTTTCTTTACCCATCCCTGGGGAAGGGAGGGGGACGGTATGTCTGTCCCCTCTCCTCCCAGCCATTCCTTCTTTTTCCCTCTGGTGGAGCATGGGCATGCCCCACTGATATACCTGGGGTCGCCTTCCCTATTGACCTCATATTTCTGTATTTTCCCCCAGCCTTCCGCTTCCCCCCTACTCTACCTATATCGCCAGCGAAAAGCGAATGCCCCACACAACGAAAAATTTAAAATGCCAAACTAGACGCACTTGAGACCTCTTTCGGCCTAACTAGTTTCTAGCGTTTATCCCCCTGAGGTAATTTCAGTGTCTAGGACCTATATATATATATATATATATATAGGTCCTAGACACTGAAATTTCAGGAAATTAGGTGGCAGGACCTGCCAGAATACTTATCTAAAAATACTGGTGTACTTGGTCTGCCTCCACAGGGTAAAGTGTGGGCAACGTTGGGCCTCAGCAGAGGTCCAGTATATAAATGGCCAGATGAACAACAGAACATAACACTACATATATCCATTATCCACACACTTTTAAATCTCTGGCCTCGACAGGGTACTGTCCTACACCTACAATGAAAGCAATGCGGGGATGGGGGAACCCCTGATGCCGTTAGAGACTAAATACAGTTTACACTTCTTCACTTTTTGTCATGCTAAGGAGACTGTCTCCGACTTTTCGGCTCACTCGATGCAATATGCTTATTACTTCTCTTCCACGCGCATCATCCATCTATGGAGGTGGACCTGTTTAGCTTCGGCTTCAGTCCAGTGGTGGTGTTGGTTCTTGGGAGAAACACCGTCTGATGTTTCTCCCAAGAACCAACATGCCACAGCTGTCACTTCGACCTTGAAGAGGTAGGTCCGATTAAGCGACTTTCGTAATGTTTATTATTATTATTGCTCTTATATTATTTCTCCCTGATTGGGGGTACCACCTCGTGACGGGTATTGCTACCAAGTACACAGGGTGGTTGTTGTTATGTCTGGTGCTACTGTTGGTCGAGGAACTCTCTGACTATCTTACAGGTGTTCAGGATTGCGACTTTCTGAAGTTCCTTGTAGGTGTTTGCTGGGAGACCTATTGCTGCTAGGCAGTTATGTAGGGTCTTTGGCACCATACCAGTGGCTGACACGATGATCGGGATGGTCGTTACTTGTTGCATATGCCACATCTCTTTGATCTCCTCTTAGGTTCGTGTCTTTCATGGGTTTTCTGCAGGTTGCCAGTGTTGGGTACCGCTATGTCAATCAGATAGGTAGCCTTTTCCTTCTTATCCACAAGGGTTATGTCCGGTCTGTTGTGCGGGATTGTCTTATTATTATATTACTATATGATGCTGGGAGACCGGCACTCCCAGGCGGGACTCGAACCCGAGTTCATCAGATTGGCAGTCCAGTGTCGTAACCCCTGAGCCATCGCGCCCTTATTATCATTAACATAAGCAAACAAAGTTATACAGAGTACAAGTATTTAAGGTATTTTAATCAAATATGTTCTTAAAAAGCCAGAGTCTGTCAGTGCAGTTCATCCTTTTACGTACTAGTAGACTGAGTCAGTGATTCGTTTGTAGTGTAATGTGTCCGTCTAGTCACCTCTCATTCTGCTAATTAGTCTTCTTGGCTGGTATTAGCACTGTAGAATTGGATCAGTGTATGCAAGTCAGATAACAGATGTATGGTTAGACAAAAGATTTATAGTCACTTAGATTTGTTGTTGGAAATTCGTCACTTGTGCATTAATGTCACGTATATACGTATTCTCTATTCACAATTCATCTGTCGTGATATCATGCGTGAATCCGCTGTTTATTTGGTTTCATTGTCTCTTGAAAAAAATTCAATAATTACCCGATACATTCATTCAGAAATTATTTTACTATTAAAAATAAAATAATAAAATTTTAATTAGTTTATAAAATTTTAAATTGGATTTTTCACTTGTTGATAAATACAAGTTTATTTAGACACCATTTCTTTATTTTCTAAGCATAAATTGAACTGGAATAGTACTGAAAAGAAAACGTCGGTGGAAAGCAACGCTGGTAACAGCAGATCGTTTAGTACTAAACAGCCCAACCGTTTACTGGGCGTAATTAGAGTCCACAGAACCTCCAAATGATATACAGCGTTTGACCCAAGGTTGGCCACGACATTAAGGTCTGGGACATGAAAATCGGAGTGATGCAGCCTGGCGAGTGGTTTACGACCATCTTTCTGTTAATGTCCCTCAAGCTAGATTCGTCAGATTCTGCTATGGGGCGAAGATACAGTGGTTCGTATCTTCTTTGAATGTCTGGTCACTTAGAGGATTTGGATCAAAATACATTGGGACCTTGTGATCAATCAGTTAACGAAATTGCAGGTTTTGTACCTATAGTCAACCCCCTGCCCCTCCTCCTTGAATAAAGGAACCAGGACATTGATCTATTTGTTGAATGAAGCCAAATATGAGATCTAGAAATTTCGCAGGGAAAATGCACTAGGTGGTCTACACGAAATCATCGCTGAAATTGTCAGAGAACTAATCTCTGCTATTTGGAGGATTCATGATTCTGTAACTTTTTCGGTTTGGTGGGCAGCAGTTCCAGCTATAGTGGTGTATGCTAGCATGGTTCTGTAGACAGGTTCAGAGACAAATCGCGCTTAATCGAAAACTTCAGAGTTTGACTTCTAGGCTGTAAGTTATTAGGTTTAGTATAGGACTAGGAGGACTTAGTTTAAGTGGTCAGTGGGCATTTGGACTTCTACTAATGGGCAGTAGTTGGGTGGTTTCTCGAGCGGTAGTTCTTTATGGAAAGTTACAATTGGATCAATAGGTAAGGCCTTGGCACATAGTAAACGTGCTGGATGGATATCGAATATGGCCGTTCCAATTTCGTAAACGTAGGTATCTGTCTCCTACTATCATTCTCTTCTCACGAAAGGTATACTCTCCAAGGGCCTTGGAGAGTATACCTTTCGTTAGGGCTCTCGTGCATAGTACAGTTGATAGGATGGCCGTCCTCCCCACAACGGGTGGAAAAGACCTGAGTTCGATTCTCGTCGATTAAGAGAGGAATTTTTATGGGACTTCTTCATAACGTGCACAAACCATGCTACATTCCGGCGATGGTAGCATGGTTTTTTCTCCCGGAAACTCGGGTTTTTCGTCCAGCAAACAGAAAATCGATCACAAAACACACGCGCAATTTACAATATACACGGAGCAATATGGAGTTCACGCATAGCACTATTACATCATATCATTGTATTCAATTTCTCAATTACGCTGCGAAAAGGCAACAGATAGGAGTATACCAAGCATTAAAATGAAATTTTCTTGTTTTTGCACAGGCAAATTCCCTTTTTGCGTGGCATCACTCTTTTCAGCATATGACGAATAATGCACTCATTCATCTATTTTTATCACAGACTTCAATCGATTGAGGTTATCACACGCGATGTATGCGGGAGATTTGAGTGGGGAAAAAGGGATCAAATTATAAGTAATCCACTGTCATAAGATGAAGGATTTACGAAAAGATTTTGATTACTGATCTAGACTTTGCGGGGTGTGCTCACGTGGAAATAATTTCTTAGATACGCGTGGTGAACACTTCAATTGCATTTCGCTTTCTTCAAGAAAAATAAATAACTGTGTACGCACAACATGAACGAATTAAAAGAAAATGTGTTATGAAAATCGAAATGGTCGATATAAACTCGTGACTGGATATCTTCTTGTCACTTAATTTCACGCAGCGCCCCTGCTGTTGCTACCTAACCACCGATAAATAGGTAACACTAATTTTATTAATTAATCTGTAATGTCAATACGTGTAAGTACCGCCGAAGATAAACAATTCTATCGATATTTATCGTTCTTTTCTATTTATATATTTTCTCTTTTTTTTATTTTATTCCACTTGTACTACATTTCATTTTTAATAGAATTTTCTGTTCTTAAATGGCGATGGTTAGGTTAATGTTCTCATTCCTTGCTTTTTGTTCTTAATTAAAAATTTAAACTCTTGGTAATCAAAATAAAAAACTAAGGCTTGATTACAATGGTAAAGGGTACCTGGAACTCTTTTTGATTGCTCTAATATGTTACCATTAAAACAGGTCGCATTTATTCCTCTTTTAGTGCTTTTGCACTAAAAGAGGAATTAACACGTTCTGCGCTAAAATAACATGTTCATAACATTACAAATGATTCTTCAGTGAAGCAAGAATACTGGAACATGGACGGAAAATCATTCAGACATACTGTAAACTGATGAGGGCCTTAAGGAGAACCTTGTGGGACCCCGTGTGATAAAATAAAATGAATTGAAGCTTCGGCTTCAACAACAACTGAAAAATTGTAATTAGTAAGCAGCTGTTCAAACATATTAGTAATTGTTTGAGTAATTGCTTACTAATCTGTAATTAGTAAGCAGCTGTTCAAACATATTCATATACCACAGGAAGAAAGTTTAAAGAGGGAAATACTGGCGAACAAACAGAATTAATTGTATGCGATACAGAAAGGAACAACGAATCTGTTTATTTGTGCTAAAACTGGTATAATGTGGATAAACAAGGCGAGGTCCCCTTTATCAATCCAAGAAGTAATTTACTTTCTTTTCATATATTACTAGCCCTGCGGAAACACATTCCTGCTCGCATAGGTTTCTGTCATGGATGATTCAACATCATCCATGACAGAATCAAAAAGCAATGAACCCCATGATTTCCACCCTGTTGTCGTTGTCTGCCAAGGCAAGGCAACTACATCAGCTTGGTCATTCTTCATGGTAGCAATGTCCCATTCCTATACGCATGGGAGTGGCATATGGTTGTCAGCGTACACTTTTTCTGTGTCAGTAAAAATTTGAATAGCACTGCACTGCGATAACTTGAACGCATCCGTCACGTTAAACGCCATATTGTCTCTGCTGCAAAGTATCACACCCAGCACTTGCGGGACTACTATCTGAGTTATTCGTTAATGGTGGGGGGGGGGGGGGGGGTGATTACGATTAGTCCCACGACAGGTGTCACTAAACCACAAATTTCAGGTGAAGGAAATCAGTTCTAAGTTGCTGGCATGATGAGGCAAAAGGAGAAGTCCTCCCTTCATCACTATTTGTGACATAGATGTACCGCATCGAGCCACAAACAACACGATAATGCATGAAGCAGTGCCACACAAATTTCTCAAGCAAGAGGAAATTCAAGAAAAATATCACAAAAATTCCTTCCCCTCCTCCGTGAGGTTTAATTGAATATTTTGAGACCTTTAGCTCTACCGCTATTTCAGAAAGTTGACATTGGGAAGAGAGCTCACACATCGCAGTTTTAAAATGTATTTAACCATTAAATATTTTCAAATTTAATAAAATTCTTAATATATTTTTTTATAAAACCTTAGAGCCTAATAAAAAAATTTCTGTAAACTCAATTAAATTAAATTAAATTAAATTAATTGAAATGAAACTCTTAAATTAAACTGGGTTCTTTAAAAACTGGGTAATTTAATTTATACTATAATGAAAATAAAAAAGGTGTATTAAAGAATTTAGGTCCAGTTTCTGGTAAATTTTAAAAAAAATAAGCAATTATTTCTTTAAAAAAATTAAATCTTTTATAAAATTATTTTATAAATTTTTCATTAAAAATTTTATTAAATATAATTCTGAAACAGTGTTTTCCTTTTATTCAGATACGTATATAAATAACATTAGCATTAGTTGAGGCACGGAATGCAAGAATTATTTGTTTTTTTTGTTTTTTTTTAGGAGCATTAGCAACTAAGGCCATATTGCTCCGGGATATGCGGTGGTCATTCCCTGACCTTTCCGCATCCGCCGTATTTGGTGGTGACGGGCTCGAACCCCGGTCTAATCAAGAAGCGTAGGAATGCAAGAAAACAATCTTATACATCATCAGAAAAAAAAAAAAAAAAAAACCTTCCTATTTCATCCATCCGGTCACTCCAAGTGTTTGTCTAGTTCTGCCTTGAATCCATTTAAGCTTTCAACTTCTACAACAACAGATGGAAGTTTGTTCCAGCAATTAACTAACTAACTACTGGCTAAAGGCACACTTCCGCACATCTATTCTACAACCGTCTTTCCTTAATTTGAATTTATGCCCACTCAGGTGCGGAATCTGAGCAAGCGGGAGAATCCCATCAGCATTGAGCCTGCTCTATCCATTCAAGGCCTTATACACCTCAATCAGATCACCTCGCAGGTGCCTAGTTCCAGATGCTGCAATTTGCAGAACTTTAGCCTTTCTTGGTAACAGCACCCCTTTGTTCCTCTCACCAATCTTGTTGCCCTTCTCTGTATGTACTCGTTCTAGCAACTCTACATCCTTCCTAAAATGAGGCTTCCAGACCTGTACTCAGTACTCAAGGTGTGGCCTGACCATTGCCTTATACAATGGGATAATCACCTCCCTGTCTCTGCTAGCAAAATTCCTGTATATCATTGACAAGACTTCATGTCCTGCTCTGGAGCCTGTCTGCACTGCTCGGAGAACTTCATATCTGACTGCTATTGTTAATCTATAAATTTGTGTATTCCCCCCCCCTCGACAAGCTGGCCGTTTTCCGACCCACCTAATACTACCTCGATAGCATCAGCAAATATTCTTGCACCCTTTCTATTTAAGTGTATCCCATCCTTATAGAAGCAGTCTCTCCTGTAAACAAGCACAGAACAGACCGAGCAAAAATGTACCCCATGAGCCTTGCACAGTCTCTCTAGAGCCGAAATGACTGACAAGGCTCTCATCATATACTCCCTCCTATCGTGTCTGGGAAGAATTGCAGACACTTTCAAATTTAACCCTAGCTCGCGACTTTTTTTCAACATTGACCTGTACTTGTTATTTAACAAGTACATAGAAAGAAAACGAAAAGAACGAAATTTAGTAAACAGTAATTAAATCTCCTTATATCCTAGAAAACACACGAATAGATCATAGTTCCTTTCAGAATTTCACCTTCTTTCGCTCTCCAGAAAATCTGCTCCACTACAAGCAATAGGACACACACAACGCGATAGGAAAACACTGCTTAAAAATCACTGTGATTGAAATATTTGTCCTCTCAGCGACAGTTTCAATTAGCGAGTAATTTTAATTCCGGAACTTCTTAATCCTCCCTTGTTCTCCCTCGTATAACTTGTAGACATCTCCATAAGCTCCTCCGATGAAGCATAATGTGGACAGTAATCAATATCTAAACATTACTTTACTAAACATTCTAAACTTTTTTTTTTTTACTTCAAATTCGAAATCCCGTTCTTCAAAGCTAAGCAGAAAAATTGGTTTGACAGGTTAATGACGCATGCGCAAACATATGCTAGCAGCCATTATCATTTATAATTACACCGAACAACAAATTTTAAGTTTTAATTTTTAACTCGCGAAATATGGCGAATTTTAGTGAGCTGAATGCAAATTTGAAGTCGGATATTACCAAGGAACAGATTTAGAGAGGGATGCAGGTTACGTTTATTGATCTTTAATAAAATGATTAAATTACAATAAACGGCGTAAAAATATTAATTATTATTATTCGTTTGCTTTTTCTTTTGTAATAATCAGGGGCCACTCTGATCAAAGTTCAGCATTACTCTGAGAAGCATACTCGACTTCCATTTTCCTTGATAACATTTATCCATGGTAGTAATATCTTGATGTCAACATTCATCCCTAAAGTGTACAAGGTTATTTGGGAAAAAAAGGTTAACTAAGAATGGAGGAAGGGTTCGTGATTAACTGTTTCATTTAAGCACATTGCGAACTGGGAATAACGGATAGTTTTAAAGTTCCTTTGAATGTTCCAACTACCTGCCTAAGAATGGTGGTGGATAAAAGATGATCAAAACGTTCCAGTTTTGCTATTCTCGGCGAAATATCTCCAGTAAAACTTACTCGCTAATATGCATTACTAGAGAGGGAAAAAAATAAATAAAAGCACGATAAAAGTACACATTAACGAGGGGAAGGGGGGACATCACATAACTTTCGAAGCTTCTTTCAGCAAAGCTTAGAAAATACCCTTGGAAAAGTGCCAAATACTTAAAAGTTTATCGCTAGCAAGGAAAATTCTAATTATCTACAACATAATTTATACTCGAAATCGAAGTCATATATTATCCTGATGCTTAATCATACTCCTACATATACGCACTTGTTTTTTTTTTTTTTTTTTTTTTTATTCAATATTGTTACACTGTGTGTGACGGACCATCAATTTCGGAAGAAAAAAATTTCCTTCATTAGTAGTTCACGGTTTAAAGTAGAAAGGGAGTTCATTTCTGTATTTCTGTTGTAGTACAACCTTGGAGGTCGAAGTAATGTTTGAGTATTTATAGTGGGAGAGTTGGGTAATCCATACAAAGCGGCATTTAAATCAGTCCAACCTGTTTTGGATAGAAATAAAATAAACAGATAAAAAATATAAAATTTTCCAACATTCTTCAGAACAACCACCCTTTTTTATCCAAAGATTACAGCCGATAAGAATTCAGATCTGGAGTTTAGTTTTAATATTTAGGATTGTTCAATAAACACACATTTGACTTGTCTATTCTCAGTAGGGTTGAGGAATGAAACAGGATGAGTCCGAAAACTGATTTGCTTGGGATAATTCAAAACGGAACTCTTCCTGGATTTCTCCCCGTTTACGATCCAGAATGGTTAAATAGGGTCAGAGGCGTTTGCAAGACAGAGAGAAAGAACACAACTGTATTTATCAGTCACTTGGGTTAGAACCAACGCCAACTCAAACGCATGTACTAGCGTATCCTCTCGCTTGCCCACTTGAGTACAGCTGCAGATATGGTAACCGTTTTATTCGAACCACTGATATTTTGTTGTTAAACACTGAAGACCAATGCTAACATTAATTCGAGATTTCGTTGTTAATCCGATTCAAGCTATCCTTTACAAGATACGCTATGGGCACCCATATTTGGCTTTCATGTTTTTTGTCCACTGGAAAAAAATTGCAAATAAATAATACCACAGAGCTCATTAAGCTAACAGTAAATTTCCAAAGAAGTCCATTAAGTGAATTATCCCCTGGTCATTGAAAGTAGAAACACCAAAATCGGTGGTGGCTTCCCTGGGGGTCACTAAGGTATCGCGTTTATAACAATCTAAATCCCTCCCTCCCAATTAATACACGTGAATTATTCTTTTTTTTTTTTTTTTTTTTTTTTTTTTTGTGAGGGAGGGAGGTTGGAATGGAAATTGCCACGTGATAACTGTAGCGTTAATAATGACGATGTTAATACAAATAATTATTGTATTCCTGTTCAAATAGACCTCGGTGGTTGGGAAAAGTTATTATAAGTTAATATTGTGAAAACTAATAGAATAATTCAAATAATGCGTTAAGTGTGACTTCATAAAGAAGCAACACAAATATTAAAATGGACAGCAATCGAGAATCCATCATTAAGACTATTTTAACTTTAGACAAATAAACTGTCAGCATATCCCCGAGTCGTTAATCATTTTAACAACGTAAACATCATTATTTGAACTTTGATATTTAAATAAAGGTATTTTAACTTCTCAAACATCCGCGTTCTCCGAATGCGTGAGCAAAACAATACGTCCGGTTCCATTATTTTTCGTAGAAAAAATAAATAAATCGATGGAAAACCCCATAAAATGTGTCCGCTGGTAGTAGAACGACCAGAGTTCAGGCGTGGTTTAGTATCCGATTCACCTTGATTCATTTCGCACTTCCTCCACATAGCTATTTGAAGTAGAGGCGGAAAACGTTTTCTTTTCTTTCTCTCTTTTTTTTTTTTTACCGCTCGCTTAATGCTTTCCCCGTGGGTTCAGTGGTGATGAAAGCAGCTTGTAACCGCTAAGAATCTACATTCTACAATCGTTGGCGTACCGAGGCAGGGTTGCTAACGTTAAAAAGGAAAGACTTAGTGACACATTAACTTCTCTCCCCCCTACCGACCGCTATTAAAACCGGTCGAACGAGTCCACGATTGTATTCCGTGAAGGTGCTTGTCGAAATTTAAGACAGGTGGCGTCTGTGTGGGCGACCTTCTCGCCAACTTGGAGAAAACCTACACTTTTGAACCCACACCGAGTCAAGTAGGTAGCAATGACCTACTATAAGGAGTCCGATACCTTGAACAGCTGATTGCGTATGGGCGTGACATGGACCGGAGCGAGTTTGATTACTGAGGTAATGTATTTGAGGAGAACTGGTTGTTAAGCTCAACAGTTCTTTTTCATATTCGATTCGGTACAGATAGGTGGAGACCAAAACATGGCTCAATTTTAAAAATAAGTCGGCAAGCTCTACTTGATTTACGGTCAGTATTCGAAACCACCCATTGCAATGCACAGACGTAGTAGCTGCGAAATGTAATAACATATATCTTCCATTCTCAAGGTTTTCTAAGAATATTTTAGCAGTTATATCAGTAAATTTTCGCTTCAACAAAAGTATTATCCAATTTGAATTTCTTCCCTCGTCAATTCAAAACTCCTCCCCACACCGAGTGGAAAAGACTTTGGTTCGAGCTCCATCGATGACGAGATGAATTTTTTGGGCTTTTTTCACAACGTGGCTGAGTTGATCGGTCTCAGGCAAGGATAATATGGTTTTTTCTCCCAGAAACTCGAGTTTTTCATCCAGCAAACAAACTCGACCACAGAACATGCAATTTATAGACTGTATAGTCGCTAATGCTCCTAAAACTTAATAACAACAACGTGGCACTCAATACTTTATTAGGCCCATAAGAATTAAAGGTTGGTGGAAAGATATGGGCAATCTTTCCACCTATTCTTACAATGTCGTATTAAAACAATCTTTTATAAACCGTGAGGCGCCTTTTCTTTAGACTTAAATAAATTGCACTCAGTGCTATTCGTACTAATCCACGAATACTTTTATACGACCTATTTTTTCTGTTATTTGGATTAATTAACTTTTCTTCTTGTTGCCACGTGAGGAGGGAATAAAAACTCAATCAAGATCACATTTTATATTTCCCTTAGACGCAAGCTGTTTGATATTAAGAGATCAACAAGTGTATCTGCTTTATAATAATAAAAACGTTATAAACTATAGTGTTGTTGTACTTCAGTATTCCATTTTCTTAGGAAAACAAAAAGCCTTCTTTCTATACTCTTTTACATCGCTACCTACGTATTTTTCCTGTAAATCGAAAGATCTTAGCGTATCACTGCACCGTTCTATACACAGAATTTTCTTCAGGGAGCAAAAATCCAATACATTTTATAGCGAAACCTTCAAAATTCTAAAAATTTCTACCCAAGATACCAGAAAAACATCAGTTTGGAGTGGAGTCAATCCAACGTAAAATGCGAAGTCAGAAAATCAAATCACGAAGGGTTGCAGTATTATTCAAAGTTACTCTGAATAAAATTTAAATGTATAGATACAAAGCAGGGGAAAAGATACTCTCAGACCTTATTAGAATAGATCTTTTCTTGTCTTTGCTATTTACTACTCTGTAGAGCGGTTGAGAAGAAAGACTGAATTAGCCTCATTCTTCAACTAGTGAGGTAAACATTGCGAAAGGACATTCTCCGATGCTAAACTTGAAGAATACAGGATCATTCTCTAGTTCTGATTATCTGTATTCTACATGGAACTTTTTGAGTTTATCAGCTACTTAATTTTTGTGAACTGAAACAAATATTTCGTCTAAGAATTGTACTTTTCTTTTAAATGCAAGTTTACAACTTTGAATAGCAAATAAAGTAGCAATAACAATTCTTTCGCGCATTGTAAAGAGCGTTTCTCTAAGCCTTTATGTAATAATTTCTCAATAAAGAAGATTATTATATTTCGATTACTTTATGATTGTAATCATTGATGACAAGAAAATCTCCCGAAAGTCCATCCACGCTTTAAGTGAAGAAAATTATAATTATCAGAGGATCAAGAAGCCGAGAGGTTGATTCTTAATCAAATATAACTAGAACAGTGATTGTCTCACCTGGCTGTAAAATAGATAACGCTATAGTCTGCGGGAAATTCGTGCATATACTAGCTTGCCAAAATTAAAGGAACAAAAGCCGTTAATCAAATCAGACACAAAAGAGTAATTTACTGGTCAGGATATCAAATTATGAAAATAAAAACATACGAAATGTAATGACATAACGTGTCCACATCAATTTTGGGTGCAAAAAAGTATTCTCTATAATGGCATAAGTATGAGCGCCACCTTAAGAGCGAGTTGCCTTGGTATTGCACTACTTCAAATAAACAGAACTTTCCATGTGATGAAACAGGAAATACTGTTTGAAGTAGATGAGTACTGAGGCGAGTCGTTGTGAAGGTGCCAGTGTGTGCCGCATTACAGATGCGAATATACTAGTCCCGATAATCCGAAACTCGTTAAACCGGTTAAAAATTTTATCATCTGAAAAGAATACATGAAAATCGACATTGGTGCAGCTTCTTTTTCAATGTGAATCTGATCACATTTTAGAGAAACATTTATACTGGATGGACCTCTTATAAGCACCTAAATTTAATGTGGGAAAATTGATCAGGGATATAGAAAACTTTGGATATAGCCGATGCAAAATATCGTATATCATTACAATCCTGTATTCTTAAAACAAACACTAAATTTTAAATTTAGCGTTTGATTTCAGAATACGAACAGTACCTCGATATTAACAATTTTAATATTGTTTTGTAGGTACAACATATATCTTATTAAATATAAAAATGTAAAAAAATATAAAATTAAATATTTAATGGTAAAGAAAATTTCAACCCTATTTAGAAAGAGATTTTTCGACTTTCTTCACTCCATTTTATTTTTCTCTCGTCTGTTTCTATTTCAAATTCGTGCGAATATAAAAATCCACCTTTCGTATGACCTCTAGCAATAGTTAAACGCTTTACAAAGTCACTCTGAACTGCAGCCTTCATTTGACCAGATAATATTTTCCTGGGAAGATATTTTGTCGAAGACACAGATAACCTGTCAAACTGACAGTTCACATAAATCTTTCTACATTTTTTTTTTCTCTTTTTATCTCTGTTATTACACATTCTATTCAAATGCGTTCGCTACTCACTTCTATCATCGATTTTTCTCGGCTACAGCATCCAAGTAACGCCATTGTCGAAAGACAAAAACAGCTAGCCATGTGGACTCCATGGCAGATAAGTAATTCGCTACTTTTAAAGATTGCAAACGTTTTTCTAAATAAAAAAAAGACTGAAAAAAAAACGCTTCTTTCCAGGTAGTTACGTTAGTATACATGTATTGAAACAAACTGTTTTCTTGAGCTAGTAAATCTCATATTTCTTTTAGCCCAACTTTCTCGTTTGTAATAGAATCTCGAAGGATATTTTGTAGCTGGGTTGCATTCAATAAACTTTGTGAAGAAACAACATCGCTCACGAGTATTACTTGTGAGCAACGTTGTGAAATCCTCTTTTTTTTGTATGTGTAATACGGGCACTTACCAATGTTTAGTTACTGTGAGGTTTGTAGGTCAATTAACGGCCCATTCTTGGGTCGATATCGATTAACAGCGAAGGAGTTTAGCATGCCACAAATGGCCAGTGGTTCCTCGGTCGGACAGTGTCCTGAATGTTAATTCCACATCATGAATTCACTTAAAGAGCCACAATAAAACACAGAGCGTGCGTCCAACATTAATTAACCGTTTTATACGTTATCAACGTGCAAAAGGTCCATAAATAGTACTGAAAATGTAAAAAGGGAATGCTGTGACAACCATGTATTCATGAAAGGACAGAACTGGTTTTCAACTCGCATTATTCAATCATTTTCACTATTAATCTGAATTAACAGAAATATCAGAATGCATCGTGATAGGTAAAATTTGGGTTATTCTTAAATCCTGCCTGATGATGACAATTTACACTGTCCAAGGAATTTACTGATGGTTTACCATCTTCAAATTCGAAGGGAAACTAAATACATCAACAACAAAGACATTCTTTTAAGGCTCCAAGCACAATACGTCAGGAAAACCTCATTGGTTATGGATGGAAATCTATCACAGCGTCCCTTATAAGCCACACAGAAACATGCCACGAAAATCAAATTGAACTTCGTTAGTCACCATATACCATTCGTATTCTCCAACTATTTGACCTTTTTGAGTTTAAACGCCGAAAACATTTTGTCACCAGAAAGCTTCTACATGGGTGCACAAACAATCTTTCTATATGCTTGAAGTCTCGATTTGGAAACGTCTTTGCTGGTGTAAAGCAGCAACAATGGACAATGCTGTTAACGATTTTGAATGCTCTGGAATTAGACCACTGACTCATTATGTCATCCCTGATGAAAAGTTTGTACCAATTGAGACACCCATTGCGGTACCATTGAAAAAGCTCTAGGATCGGACAACTGGTGATATTGAGATTGACTATAGCTATCTATGGTGAATCTAGGCAATGCTGTAGTAAACGTATTCAGCCAAGAGTATACAAAACTCTGGAATACTATTGAGCTAAATAGATCAAGTGAAAACTCCGTAAAATTAAATGGTATTCTGGTTTCCTGTTTCCTTCTCAATGACATGAAGGACTTTTATGAGGTTTTGACTCGTGGCGAAGTTAGTCAGTCTCGGCTAAGGGATTTTCCTAGTCCAAAACACAACAAATAAAGTATAATACCTCCCCTATATCAAAATATTTATAAATCGTTTTTGATGTACTCTTTTCGTTTTCTACAGATCTGATATATTGACCACTTTGGCTGTAAATCAAATGGTAGAAGGGGAATGATCAATAAAAGACGTTCTTTAATGTTTAAAAAAATCTGCGTTTCTCAGATAGTTTCGAATTTATTACAGGTCTTTAATATTTCATCACGCAGCAGATGTTGAGAAGATTATTGATGTGTTTATAGGATAGCATCAGCGCACCTACAGAACAAAGTGCTGCTCTGTTACAGGGGCAAAAGAAAGAAAAAATAAAGAAGCAAGGAGGAGGAACGCGAGTTTAAAATTTATCGTTTCAAAGGCTGAAACTGGTAGGACTGAAACGTGCAATCATTTTCATATTTATAGAGATCACTGGTAGACCTTGGCGTTGTGCTTTCAGATTCCAATGTTCGTTCAACTGCACATGGAAGCTTTTAGCAGTGCTTTCTTCTAAAAAGCTGAAAAGAAATGAAAACCTTGTGCTTCGAAGTTGTTCCTCTATGTAAAAGGTGAGCAGCAGTTTGAATAAAAGAAATCAATAAAACTCCTTATCACTCAGAAACAAAAAAAGAAAAAAAAGTCTAATAAAAATAAATACCCCCCACTATGATTGTAAAATGTAGTCTAATTTTTATCCAGTCATCATTTTACAACTAATCATTTACGATTATTTAAAAATCCCAAATTTTAATTATTTACAAGTAACCCTAATTTAGGGGTTGGTCTATGGTATAAAATACATGAAAATGCAGATTACTTACTTTTTACCCAAAAAAAAAAAAAAAAAAACGTACTAGCCCGACACTCTTCCAATATGCAACACAACAAACAATTGAAACTTGCGCTCAAAGAAAACAGTAGAGAACATAGAACTTGCACTAATAACTACGAGATAATACCACTGCTGACACCTATCGGCCAATGTGCGTACTTCTTACAGAAGTCATGGTCGACTTGTTTGGCTCACCTCTTATTCAAAAACTGAATGCATCAGACTTTTCAAACACTCCTATTGAAATTCTGTTACTACTAGAAAGAATAAAACTTTACTCAAAAGTGTTTTTAATCAACTCAGCAATGATTAAAACAATTCAAAATTTACGTTCAAACTTTTGTTTCAAACTCTTATATCATGATTCTGTTTCAAAAACGGTTACAATCCTTCAAAAGTAATCACAAATACGTTTTCTTACGTAATAATGTTGAGATAAGAAAGCCAAAATCTAGCTCAATAAAGAATTCATTAGAAAGAGAGAACGATAGATCATTTAAAATGAGAACTTTTGCAGCTACGTGTTTCTAACTGTCTATCCACGATCACAATGTTTTTCCAAGTATAACTATAACTCACAAAAAAAAAAAAAAAAAAGCAGTTATGATTTACGGCAAGAAGTACATAAAGTACTAAAATATTCTTTAAACGGTCTCTCTTTTTCTCTCTTGCACGTAGAAAAACTATATAGAAAGAGAAAATGATGGCAAAATCAAATAAGAAAAATGACTGGAAACTTTTTTTTATTATTATTTCCTTGGGCTGATTCAAAAATAATTACCATTTCGGAAAGAACGGCATTCATTTCAACGAAAGAAATGAAAGAAACAGTCGCCGAGCATTCGCTATGCGAAGGATCCGAAAATATTCATGGGGTCCCCAATAAAGCTTTGCGGCGGCAAATCTATTCTGATTTGATTAACGATGCCACTGCCAAGAGCCTTACCAGTTTGGTCAGAAACATTTTCCTTCCTATACATAAACCAAGAGGATTCCAGAGTGTGACACCTAAGACAATTTTAGGTACGGCGTATGAGCCTTTGCGAAGGAGGCAAATTCCGCGAGACAAATAAATGACAACTATAAATTTTCGCTCCTTGTGTGCATGCGAGCTGCCCGATTTCACCCAACAGTAAATACAGATTGCCTGCCGACCAGCCGGGAGAAACCCCTGATCGACGCTGTTTATGTTAGCTTTACTGCCTGAACTTACGGCCGTGAGAAAATGACGTGTTCGGCATCTTGATGGGTTTCGTGAACCACAAAGTGGGCAGGTAAGCATCCGGAGGACGGTGTTTTTGTTTTTATTTTCCTTAATGGAAATTCCACTTCGACAGTTGCCGCTAAAGTTACAGAAGTGTTCAAAATCCAGAAATGTTCTTAAACCGAGTTTCCATTTTGATACAATTGAAGACTTCTTTTTTATTCAGCCTAAAAGGAATACATCGATCGAAATACCAAATCGGTAGCAAACGGTAACTTTTATTAAATCCACTGACGTTTCGAGGGCATTTTCGTACCTTCATCTTCAGAATAACAGTTACTGCGAGAAAAGCAAACAAACAACAAAAAAGAAAGAAAAAAAGCTGCTACAAATGTACCATTAACAGACTGAGGTATAAAGATCGTATCCTTCCTCTCACTTTGATCATTAATCAAAAAAAAAAAGTAAAAAATTAATCAAAACTGATTTGTAATATTACTTTTCCCTTACTGAAGGCGCCTCCTCCAGCGCTTAATAAATGGTCCCTTCTCTCAATCAAACCGTCAACGACATTTAATTTGATGTGATTTAGAACGACAGTTAGGACGTATAAATAATGATGGTGATGAAAACAAAAAGAAGCCACTCACTTACTTAAAACGAGTTTAAAATGCTGAAAATAAATACAGGTTAGCTAATATACTCAATTGCTACATTTCAGGCGGGTTCCATTTTCTTTTCTTAAATTAAATAATTTTTCTTTAATTTTCTGTGATTAATAATAATAGAATTTAAATATAGTTACTCATTATCAATTAATTACAACGAGGATAACTCTATAGGTTTACGTTCTATGAACTTAGCCATTTAATTTAATTATGACTGTATAACATTT
Organism: Mastigoproctus giganteus; assembly: GCF_048544385.1. NCBI lineage: Eukaryota > Metazoa > Arthropoda > Arachnida > Uropygi > Thelyphonidae > Mastigoproctus > Mastigoproctus giganteus. The sequence continues at coordinate 41,502,608 of NC_143588.1, forward strand.
ACTTTTCTCCTTTCTCTCTCTCTCTTTACATGTCACAGGTTCATGAGTCTTGCATAACGAAACACGCGAAGCGTGCACGGACTGTCTAAAGCTAACAATTCTGCATTAAAACTACATTTATTCTATGAATTCCTTTTTTCCATACAAATGGGGAAAAATATTTTTAAAAATTCAAAATTGCATGAAAATCCGACCAGTAAGGGCCCATCTCCTATATTTATGCTAAGCGCCTGTTTTCTTCACCATGCCCATCTATCCACCCACATGTAGGAAAATATGCAATTCTGGAGGAAATAAATGCACTGATTCCGAAAATCACCATAAAAAGTCTCTATCACGTCTATATTAAAAGACGTACCAACTTTTAATGTTAAAATAAGGGGATATATACGTATAATTCAAGTTTGTAATACAAGTGTAAAAAAATATTATACATTCTCTATAACTCATTTAACTTCTGAAAAAATATCATAAATCATAGCGAAATAGTTGTATTTCAATAATATATAATCAGCATACCTGTAATCGTCCTTAAAAATGTTTTTTACTAAAGGATTTTCTCTTGTATTCCTGCTTACTCTCCCTCACAAGGAACCAGCAGTAATCCCCCATCATTCCAGGATTCCAGCGACCTTGGTACAGCTTTTCCATCGTGGAAATATCTTGGTGAAACCGCTCCCCTTGTTCATCACTCAGATCTTCAAGATTCTGGGGGAGAATTTCGAGATGGGATGAAGAAGAAAATGAATTTTCAACGACATTCGACAGCCCATGTTTTTGTACACTCGAGTAAATTAGACAACATTTCATAGTTTCCTTCTACCAAAAAACCATGTACTACCGCCTTAAATGATCGCCAAGCTACCAATTCAACCTCCTTTAACTGGGTTTCAAACACGTCGTCTTTCAGGAGTTTCCTAATTTGGGGTCCTACGAAAATTCCTTCCTTTGGCATACCTTCTTTGCCTTCTTTATCTAGTCCCTTCACAATATTCTCATCAATCCAAGTTTGATGTGCAGGTGTGGAAGAAGGACCTTGTTTGATTGCACTAAAGGAACATATATTTTACATTACACTCTCCTGGTATGAACTCATCCCGCTTGTCCCAAAGTTGCGCAACATAATGCTCTTCTGTCCCACAAACACAAAAAAACAACAATATTTTTGTGAACATCCCTGCAAACCAATAACCACTGCGCATGTTCCAACCATACTGCTGGTATTTTATAGCATGTAAGACCTTACACATTCTTTCATCACTTTCTTTAAGTCCAACTGAATGAAACCCAGGAACTGATGGATATTCGTTGCCATTATGAAGCAAAACTGCTTTAAACTTAATTTTGAGGCATCTAAGAATAAACGTCATTCATCTGACTTATGCACGACACCTAGTTCTTTCAGAACCCCACTAACATCTTTGCAAAAACACATACTGTCCTCCGCATCAAAATATTCCGAAACTTTTCGTGTCTTTTTCGAAACACTGAAACCTTTCTTCCTGCTGCGAGAATATTCCACTGCTGTAACCTAACAGTTTAATCTGTTCTTTCGGCAAATTTAAGTCTCGAACCAAATCATTTCAACTCTGAGAACATGTCAAACGTAACTCTCTCTATATTTAATAACTGTGACTTGATATGAAACTATCATGGTGATTTTCTAAATCTACGCATAAAAATTGCTTAAAAACAGCATTTAGGTTCTTGGAGGCAAAAATTGTGTTGGCTACTGAATTGTCATCTCGTTAACTCTACAAGGTCCATGGGCAGAAATGTTCGTCAATTTTATTCTTTTGTGTCGTTATTTAAGCTCGAAAACACTCGTCATATTTTTCTTTGTTTTTCTTATGAGGTTGATTCATTCCAAGAAATTAAAACGGCATCTGCCAAATAAACCAATTCTTTTATCTTATCACTGAATGTGTTAATATCTAAATAAGCTGTCAGCTATTCTTACGTAAAATGAAATTTTATACGTGACTAATTAATTCCTTAAACGTGATATGTTTACGAGTCACGAACTACATGACAAAGTACGAGTTAACTTAATACCAGGATTTCCCCAGGACGTGATTGTACATTTTGGAAAAGAATGATGTAAAAATAATGTAAAGATTCTCATTATTTATTTGTCTTTGGATGGCGCTTTGAATTTCGTACTTATCCTACTGAATACAAAACGTATAAAGGTTTAATGTGTTTAAATGGGTCGTCTAAGAAGAGGAAAGGGGTCGATCACAAGCCTAACTTAATGGACAACGATTTTTGATTTTAGTCTGAAAGTGGTACATTCCATATCTGGTCCTTAGATTACCGCATCCTGCTGAGATTAAACAGTCCCGCATTAATACGAATATTGTGCATGCTGGCAGAGCCCCCCCCCCCCCCCAAAAAAAAAACATTGATACAATTCTCCCCTTAAATGGGTTCTGTTCGTTGCTCTTTCAACTCTGCACCATCCCTACAAACATTGCACTTCGTAATTACCTCGGTATTCGCGGTAATCCTCATGCAAGACTCGCTCCAGTAATTTGTTCATATTAATTCAAGTAACTTGATACAGTACTTCGTTTGCTAATGTTAGTTATTGATTACATTAGGAGCACGTCCACCTCCCCAGCTAGGAAATCGAACGTTGAGACTGCCCTAATTACTGACGTTTATAATCTTCCAACTGATTACTTATGTTTGTTTACCCTAGTCAAAAAGGATAACATCCTGAAAGTAAGTTATTGTAAATCACAAAAAGCAAGTTCGTCTTTAAATGGCAAAACATCCAGTTGGAATTCAGACAGCTATTAATAAATATTTCTGTATTTTAGATGAGCACGCGTCTAGCTTCACGATCGTGTTTCTCTTTCCCATGATGTATCGGACCACTTTATGGTACTTATGGAGTGTTGTACGCACTTGGTTAAAGAAAAATTAAGTTCCACGATTGGAGCGAATTTGTCAAAATGGACTTCGTTCAACAAGTTTAGATCCACCTGTTCTGTGTATTGAAATAGAGCAGTTTGGAGAATCCAACGTCTAAACGTATTTCTTGAATTGTATATTGCTTTATAAGCGCATTTGAAAATGCAGGTAGCGACAATTATTCTACTTGCTGGAATATCTTTTCCTTTAATCAGTTTTTTCGGCCGGGCTATAAACTACACAAACAATAAGTGGACTTAATCCTCGCAGCAGAACAAACTGGCCTTTGCAATGAGTTGCCCCAGTATTGCACTACTTTCAAACAGATGGCATCTCCAAAAGGTTAACTGGCTACTTCTTTAGAGATTACTATAACAGCCTGTTTTAGGACTGACTGGTCTCTCATCAGTAGCCGTTGCCAAGAAGTTGATGTGAGCTGCTGTGGAGTTTACGAAATCAGTTTTTAAAAGCTGTAACATAGCTAAGTTAGCTCTTTAAAGCAGTGCAATATCAGGGCAACTCGTTACAAAGTTTTGCTGTGAGAATTAAAACGATTGCATTATCCATGCAATTTAAATCCTGCTCTCTCAAGAACAGATGAAACGAGAAGACAGTCATTTTGAATGTTTATAGATGTAAATAAGTTCATTTGTTTGCGCTTAATATTCATTAAAAAATCCTTCGAATCCTTCACTTCTTAATCCTAGAGGATGCCAGATTTTCAAGAGTTTAAAAGAGTTCTTTATGTAAAAAATGAATTATTACTATTTGTTAATTCATACATATCACAGGTTAGCGAAATACGTATAGCATTTTAAATTTTCATTAAAATTCAAGAGACAATAAGCAAGCTTTTACAAGGGTGAATATCGTGAGATTTGTGTAGACTGGGGAATGTAAACAAATACTTTTATAAATTCCGAGAGATGTATACGCAATAAATTCCTAGAAGACTCCCGAGCGCAAAATATTATTATTATTAGCCATAATGGTGCAAAGAAGCCTGAGGCTTATGCTGAACCAGCCAAAAAAAAAAAAAAAAAAAAAAAATTCGAGTGTTAACCTGAGAGAGAGAGAATCAGAAGTAGAAAGGAATCGCCAAGAAAGAGAAGAATGATGATATCCAGCTCAGGACTCTGGGTGTGCCAAGCCCATACTCACCAGATGTGAGTCCCTGGGGTTTATACGTCAAATATATCCAGCATATCTATAACTGCAGCATGTATTATGCAACTACTGAAATGTTTAAAAGTTAACTGATGGCTGGCATTCCCAGTAGGTTTTTTGTGCTCGAGAATGGTAAAAAAGAAAAGTCGTCTATAAGTAAAGATAAGCATTCCCCTGATGGTAGGAACAAAATAAAAGATTGTAGTTTCAAACATATTCACAAAGTGCTACAGCGCAAGCGCTGAAGACGTGATACAAAATGGCTTCCTGGATTGATTCCAATTAATTTATCAAAGATTACTATTTTTAGAAAGTATTGTTTCTATTTGGGGGGAAAAAATATATATATCGAAAACGTTTTAAATAAATTACGTATAACTGAAATCTATAATCAGAAACACCGTGTATATCGTACAGCCATTACAAGAATTTCCTTTTAATGGAAAATGAATGCATCTAATACACGTAATGTCTGCCACATAATTAATATTTTTACAAATAAGGAAACTGTAATTATTTTAAAAATCCAGTGTTCTCTGTTCTCCAGTCACGTTTTATTCATATCTAAACTTTCCGCTTCCATTTACCTGACATTTTTATGCCATTACCTCTCCAGTCCAATTTGTTGATGTTTTCTTTCTTCCGGATTTATGTGTTTGTCTATTATCAATTTGTAACTTGTCCATTAGGTTAATGCATCTTCCTCTCGCACTTCATTTAAGAGTCCGGGGCTGGCACTTACTTGTTATTTTTATTTCCTGAATTATTGATTTCTATAATGGAAAGGTGTTGTCAATCATTTAAAATTCTTCGGGGAGAGAATCGCAAAATGCGTTGCACTCTGAAAAAGATCGCCTAAGAAGGAACGTGACTATACGAATTGTAAGGAGCGCATTGTAAATTCAATTTTATTAGAGGTCTTCTTCTTCATTTCTGAAACCAGGATCTCACCGAACAAGAAGATCGATACGACACCTTGTCAATATGCGCGTGCACTATGAAACTAAGTTTTAATGTCTCTCTCTCTAATATCTGTTCCACATTTGCTTTATTTCGGCTTGTAGTTAACTACCTTCGGAGGAGTGTCCTAATATTGCCTGCAACTTTACACTGCAATGTCTCCTCAGTAGCAACAACCAATTTTGATTATTGTCACATCTTTCTCTCAGACTTGAGAGAATTCAAATTAAATTCTTATGCTATCGAAATCGCCTTGCCTTTCACACTCGTAATTATGGAGTTCTTTGTGGTCACTTCAGAATCGTTCCTCTTCACACTAGACAACTCCACGTGTCTCTCTTTGTCTACAATATCATAAACTCTGTTATCGATTCTCCATCTCTTTTTGAACAAATATCTTTCCCTATACCCCGTTTAAATTCTTGTTATAAAACTAATTTCGCACTGCTTGTTTCTCGTACTCAACACTTGGTATTTTTCTGTTTCGTTTCCTTCGGGTATTGAATAGCTACAACGTTGATCCATCTATGGGTAATAATACCCTTCTTACTCTGTTTTCTCAATCTAAATTTTGTATATATTTTAATTCTAGGTTTGTATTGATTATTACTGTTTTGTATTTATTCTGGAACTCTCAGCGCTCTCATCATTATTTAGGATCTCTGTGCCCTGTTCGTGAGAAGTCTGTATATATAAATAAATAAATAAATAAACCAAAAACAGTGTTGCTCTTGGGTACAAGTAATAGAAAATCTTATTACGAATAAAGAGGCTTTGATAATACACACTAAATAAAATATTCAGATGGAATCATTTTTGACAGAAATAATCAATTCATTATCTTAATCCAAAACATATCGAATTAAATTGTTAAAATCTTAGTAAATTATTAAAATCTATTCATAAAAATGTTTTTTACACGACGGCGTATTTATGTGGGATAAAAGACACCATACTAAGTCTATATGCAAATTATATAATTGACTTCAACGGATGATTTCAGGATTTCCAGCATTCTATTCAGGATGAAATTCATGGATAAGTAATTTTATTAATAAAAGGAAACTTTAAAATTGCAATCGACTCAGCAATTGTTTTAATTTTAATAAGCCGAATCTATGGATACTGAACGTTCATTCTGGTTTAAAACCTCCAAGATTTATTAGGAAATTTTGAATGGAAAGCTAAATTAGGCACAAAAAAAAAAAATCATCCTTGTTAATAGATCGTTTGAAATTCTAATGGTGTGAAGGTTAATTAAAATGAAACATTGGAAAATATCTACACATTTTTGTCTTTCTCAGTTATCTATGTTTGAAACAATATGTTTAAACGTATTGAAGACTTTCACACAAGTAACGTCAATTGGGGACGTAAATTCCCCCACGAATTTGTGCACCTATTCCAAAATACAAACAAATTACTCTTTGACAGTACACAAATTACAAATACCAAACATTCACGATTCGTGGCCTGAATTACCTCCCCCCGCCACTCCAAAAAAAAAAAAAAAAGCAATAAGCCAGTACCTAAGCTATGCAATTGCCAACTAACTCTGAAACTTCTGACGATCCTATTCATATTCGCACTGTTATGGTACTGTCTGACAAAACCATTAAAAATAACATGTTCCAAGAATTTTGAAAAAAATGTACACGTCAGTTAAATTATAGTGAATTTTAGTAACTCGTCTAAAGAAGTGGTTACAGTTATCAAGGACTCTCTTGAATAATAAAAGTTGGCAAGTGGCATTTTTCTGTGAATGGTACCTTGTTGACCATGAAATGTCCGGATTGTCTTGCCTAAACAGAATTTATTTCTATCAAGTAATACAAAAGTAAGAGGGAGGGGGAACCAGAAACTTCTGATAGTAGTGCGGTGCCGTCATATATTCAAATCGTAATTTTTGTAGATAAAATTTAGGTCATGATGAGTGTCTGTCAGTGAAGAAGCGATCCCGAAGTGGAAACCGGATGCAGAGTGACCCATAGTCTGAATTGTAGAATTTGGTCATAAAGCAAAGATTTTTGATCGGAATAGAAAGGGAGAAAATAGTGATTTTATAAGGAGAGAACGATTCAGGTAGGACCAGCGATGGGTGTAATCGATTATTTCGATTATACTCAGTATCATTCGAATGATTCAATCGATAATGGAAAATTATTCAATTATTTCAATCAATTATGGAAAATCATTCGATTATTTCATTCTATTATATCATTTCATGCGATTATATTGATTATTGAAATCTCTGGATTACTAATCATTCGATTATGTCCATCACTAGGTCGAACACATTGCACCTGACCAAAACGTGGTTTTAGGAAAACAACTGTTACCCTGTTTAAAAACTTGAAAATTTTAGATCTCAATTAAAAGAACTTGGGAATATCCTTTAAATAATAGCGTAATTTAGTTATTTAAATGTTTTTTGACTGGTGAGCTAAAGTCAATTGAGCAGCTGCAGTGTCTGAGAGTCTGTCAAGCAGCACCGGGGGCCACCCCCTTCTCCCAACTCCGCGCAGTATACTCTGTGACACTACAAAGTCTGTAAAGGCCAGATATAACGAAGTTTTAGTGTAGTGTAGTGTTTGGTTGTGTTGTGTTGGTCTGTTGTTCCTCCACCATTTAGCAGCGGGGCCCTTGTGGTACCCATGTTGCCCATCCTTCACCCAGTGGAGGCACGCCGGGTGTAGTAGGGAGTAAAGAGGTTTCTGGCTGGGGCGAACCCTAGACGTCACCTGGGTAGCTGTTTATCTCTAAATATAAGACACGGTTATGAACAACGTAATCAAGGTTTATAAAGTAAAGTAAAGTGCAGCCATTATCAACCCACTGCAGGATGGAAGCCTCCTCAACAATTCATGCTGAGGGAAATGGACCATAATCTGCCACGCTGGTCCAGTGCGGGTTGGCAGATCGACCGTATTCAGCAGTTAGGGGCTTGAACCCCGGTCTACTCAAAGAGCGTGTGCTACTGCACTCCCGCTCCTGCCCACTCGGCTACAAGGTTTATAGCGATTAATAACTTGATTATATAACAAAATTCAGATCGAGAGTCCTTTTCAGTTATGGTACTCTGATAGTAGCGGATATCAACAACACTCTCAGGCAATTCCGGATTTAGGAAGTCTAGACCCTGCTCACATATTTTTAGAGGTTCCTAAAATCAGGTCACTGGTGCTCTGAAACAACAGAGATTCCTGCTGGACCAGAGCATCCGCCATATTGGACCCAAGAGCAACTACACCTTGGCAAATCTGACCTTGCTCTCAGAATTATTTCATCATTTGTTGTCGACCACTGAAATAAACTGCCTTCCTCAGTGAGGTTTTAGGACAACCAAAGCAGTGCCTTCTGCATTTTCTACACGGAAAATCAACAGTACCTTCTGTTGATTGTCCCAAAAGATCAACTTTAATTGCTCTAAAAGACCTCTTAGAGATTTTCCAATATTTGCAAGAGACAAATCTCGCACAAATTATTTAGCTTTTCAGTTCAGAGTTGCAAAATCATTCAATGTTACGAGTTAGGACATTTTTTCATCAAACGGAAAACTTAAAAAAGATGCTTCTCCCATATCTGGAAATCCCTGTCTATCTAATCTTATATTTCATTACTCTAATGTAACTTTCTTCTCAGTAAGTATCATTTTCCTTTTAATGTTACGTTATTATTATAGTTATTTATTTTTCTATTAATGCAATCTGAAATGTAAATAAAGAAACTTATTTCCTGTTGCTGCCTAATGTGCTATTATTAGAATGCATTGCTGCGCAATTGCCATTTTAGGAATTGAATTCCGTTTTTTTGCAGTAAACAACAATTTCAACGAAAGCTTTGCATTGCCTTATACCGCAAGATCATTTTGCTCGCATGCTGTGCATTATGTAAATGATTTATGTGTAAAACATCTTGGTATAATTTCTATCTAACATACTGTATGCATTACTTTAGTTCATAATATTCCGATTGCTAAAAATGATTAGCAATAAAGATTCCTTATCTCAATAAATGCTGTTGTTGAAAAAGTACATATTGCGTATCATAAATCAAATTAAAACCACACATCCTACAGGAAGCTGTCTTCCTAATAATTAAATGCGCATGCTCATTAATAAATGAAAATTAAAACCAAAGCTTATCAACAGTTTTATAACAACATAAGTTAATGAATAATTATTTTAGATATATGAAATTTAATATAATTTTTAAAATAATTATAATAATATAGGAATTTATTAATATATTTAAATCTTCTCTACAATTAAATTATATTTGTATTTATAGTGTCTTTTTTGGGTCCGTGTGCCAAATATTTTTCGTATTGTGGGCGTTATTTCGCTTTTCTTTTGCGAGTAAGCGTTTAAGTGAAAACTGCAAATTGCGATTTTATAAATTCTAAAACTTTCATCAACAAGACTATTATCATACTAGTTATAATGGAATTTAATCATCATAATTAATTTTCGCCGAAAGGCACGAATATCAGGAAAACGATTTCCATGAAATTGAAAAGTTATTGAACGCTGGTGTCGTTCAACGACTGTACACTGAACCGGTTGTCCGTTTCTCCGAAGAGAGTATACACTCGGGTCATTAGGTTAAAGCCGGTCAGGAAAGGTAAACCTAAGGCGGAGTAATATTTTCTACATCCGCCTTAAGGTGCAAATATCACCCCTTAAAATTTTGTCCCAGTAAACTTTTTCCGTCACCTACCATCGTACATGCAGGTGACATGTATTGGCACGTTGATGATAGTGCTAGCATTAGGTATGACACGTTGTAAGGGGAGCCCTCAGCAACGCCTGTCTGAGGAGTGTTATTTGCAGAGCAGACTAATCAAGACATTATCAGCTTCTCACGAGTTGTATATCCGTTTATCCTGTCCTTCAAAGATAAACAACTCAAAAGGTGAATAGTACAATCGCTAAAACAAAAAAAAAAAAACAAAAAAAATCGATTAGAGATTAGCTGATACGTGCTGAGCGCTTTCTAACCTTGATTTTGATATACGCAGCTTTCTGCAATCTATTATATCCTTACTATCCCTGATTTAGCATTCATTGAAAAGGATGTTCTAAGGCAGTGGTAAAGCAAATCAGCTCTCACAATTCATATCGACATTTTGTCTTAAAAGTTACTTAAATTCGCCCGCTACAAGTGACAGTTGATGACAGCTATTTGCCAGCTGCAGCTTTCATAATGGCTTCTGAAGATCCCTCCAACGTGACATTCCTTTCTCTGATATTTACCCCAAGGGGGACGTGGGGGAGCTCTGTTTCTTACTGTTATTATTAAAATGTTTCTATTAGCTGTCTTCACTGTCACTTTTCTCAATATGGCGAATTGCCTGGGAACAGCTTGTCGCCACAGTCCTGCTCTATTAATTTAATAATGAATTTGTATTTAATAAATGACATTGAATAAGTGTGACGTTGTCTGAAGCATGGCAGGAAAGGCAAGGAACAGAAACTTTTTTTTCACTTGTAGTGATCTGTCACAATATACACTAAATTAACTTATCTCATCACTAGTTTTCGGTCTGTGGCTTTGTTATTTATTAAACATCTCGTGCACCAGCTATGGAAACGGTTTGGGTCTAGATTCAACTAACTAATAATTTATAAAAGTTACTGTTTTCACTTCGCTGCATATACCTCAAGGTGATATTTATTATTTTTTATTTATTCTAAATGCAATTTATTTTTAATAAATTGCACTTAGAATGAAGAACTTTTTCGATATTAACTTAACCTGCTTTAACTTGAAGTTTATGGAAATGGTGACTGGGAACAGGAGTCTGATATGACGCCTGACTTAAGCCACGACAAAGGACATCATTGAGCGATTACACTTGTAGTAATTCGGCTTTTGTTTCGATACAGGGTGATTACAAACACACGTCTGCTGCGTTCACACTATTATTTCGATTTTATCAAATCTCCGGAGGTCGTTGATGGTTTATCTAACGTTAATTCAGCCTCTGCGTCAGCAGCGTCACACAACTACACCCTCGACAATGCAGACCACTGTCATACATTATGTTCTGACATTCAAACACAGTTGGGAGATGTCCAACACCACCAGATTAACTAGCCGGAAGGCAACGTCTGCAAAATAAATAGACGTAGTTTGACCTCACGGAGTAATTAACGTAGAAAAGCGTTCTCCGAATATTATTGTGATAGCTAAAAGATATTTGGTCAGATATCGTTTTGTTTTGAGCAGTTAAAGACTTCAGTGAACTTTCTGCAGGTTCGCTGAAGTCTTTAATAACACTTGATCGATATCACTGTATTTAATCAGCTCAAGTAAATTTAGTGTCAACGTTTGTATTATAATTTTGTAGTGCTCAGCATTACCTGTAGTTATACACTTAGCGTAGTATTAATTAAATGTGAATTAGACACAGCAATACAGCAAGACAGACATCTTTTTGTAGTCTTTGGATGGATGGCCTTAGCGCCCTCTAGTGCATAAAGTATTAAAGCGAGCTCTGTTTATTATAAAAAGTAAATGAAAACGTTAATTTTTAAAGATGTAACTGTTTTAAAAGTGAAGCCTTTTAAAATTGAGAATATTTATTAAACATCTATTATGCTTGTAATTTTTTTTATACTGTTACAGATCTTTCTAAATTCGGACTGTTATTTACAGTTTTTTTAATTTTAATTTTAAAATTTTAGAAGCGTTTCAAAGAAATTAAAAATAATGCAAATGTTTATTAAAATATTTATGGTTTGTAATCTTTTCGTAAACTGTTAAGAATGCGTTAACTATTTACATTTCTTATCCATTAATAATATTTATTTAATAAATTAATTTATTTTAATTAATTTTTTAAAAAATGTATTTATTTGTTAATTATTGATAATTTAATAATTAATAACTTACGAATAATTTGATAAATTAATTTTACTAAACGTATTTTATTATTAACAACTTTAACTTCATTTCAATAGGACACGTAACTTTTGCTGTATTAAATAAGAGAACTTTTTAAGTCGGATAATTCATGAGGTAATAAGCAATGAACCCTACCCCATCGCCTGATATCAGTTAATTACAGTCTCGAGTGAAGAGGACTTTAGAAATTCCTCCAGTAGCTGAAAAAACCGATGGTGAGACTATCATCTTTCTAAGCTATCTAATTTATATTATCGATCATTTAACTGGAGATAGCTTCGGACAAACGAAAATACATTAATGGATGGGTGGATGGCTACACACCGACGGATTTTAATAGGTAAATTCAGGTCTATATCCCGTAAAGGTTACGAGGAGAAAGCAGTGAGGGAGATTTGGTGTTGAAGCTTCATCTGGTAGTAGGTTGAACAAGAAGCACTGCTGGAACGAACGCTGAAGTCATAACAAAGTCTGGTCATCAGCTTTAAGACAACCGGCAACGAAATTATAAGAAGAAACTTGCAAATATGTTCTGAAACCACTAAGACGATCAGAGTGAGAATCGTGTGTCAGTGTCCTTAATTAGTGTCTTCCTGAAACTTTTGTATGAGGAACCATGAAAATAAATTCAAAATTTTGTATTTAAATGGCAAATTAATTTACCTTTATGAAAGGATAATTCTCTCTCTGCTACCGATATCTATTTACAACACGTGATTTAAATAATGAAATTACTGTCATTTAACACTGTCCCATTGAAAAATGCTGATAATGGGCGTTTGCTATCTCCAAACAGATATTTTCAGCAACATGATGATCTATCCATAATTAAAGCTAATTATCAAGGCACTGCTTTAAGCAAAACAGATTAAAAGTGTGAACGCCACGTAAAACTTCCTACGTTGCCATCTGAATATTTGAATTTAGATAAGCAAATAGCCTCCCATTTCGCTCATCAAATGTGACAGATAATAAAAGAATCATGAAATATTCAACATCTAATTGAATGATAGCTATCGGATATTAAGTGGCGTGTCACTAGCAAGACACTGCTACAACTAATTAAACTGTAATCAGAAAAGATCTAAGATAATCAGGGGTCCAATTAACACGAAATTAATAGAGACTTCGATTCTTTGGAGTCGATTCAATTCACGAAAGACACCGGACAAAGAATTTCCAGGAAAATTTTCTCCACTTTGAAAGCGACTCGTAACTGACATAAATGAATTTGATAATACAGTGTGGTCATAATTAAAGTTCCCACGTTCTCAGGGCCCTCGGCCTAAAGAACGGACGAACGGCATTCAGATTTGGAACCTACGGGTTTCAAAGAATAAAGAGGCTTCCAAGGGAGGAGGAGGAAAGAGGAAAATATATAGGGAGGGACAAAGAAAGGTTGTTTTTAAATTTAAGGGTAATATGAGAACTTTAATCACAACCAACCCTGTACTTCGGGTGTTAATTCATGTAGATGATCGATAATCATGAAATTTATTGCTGAAATTCTTTCCTGCTGGTGTTTATGATATCTATCACGATTACTTTATTATTTTTGAAAAAAAAAATCGAACTATTTCTCTTTTTCTTAAAAGATCTAAAAGGAAACACAGATAAAGAGAAATCCTAAACTTCCAAGCAAGAAAAACAAATTCAAAAATGTTATCGATTTCTGGGAGGTATAGGTTTAAACTTTTCTGCACAACATCGCAGCCACCTTCTTTCGACAGCATCTACTTCGGGTTTTAGTGATCCTGTTGCTTCAAACCTAGCAATCACGCTGCGTTGTTCATTAGACGAGAGATCTCTTCAGCATAATGTTTTAAGTCGGTGGCACTGTACGAAAACCTCTTGAGCATTGCTACTTTTTTCGTTGTTGTCGTTGTAGGGTTTTAGGAGCATCGACTACAGCCATATTGCTCCGTGTATGTTGTCAGTAAATAGCGTGTGGTCGCTTTTCTGTTTGCTGGATGAAAAATCCGAGTTTCCGAGAGAAAAAAAACATATTACTCTCGCCTGAAACCAACTGACTCAGCCACGCTGTGAAAAAGGCCCATCAAAACCCCTCACATCATCGACGGGACTCGAACTCAGGTCTTTTTCCACTCTGTGTGCGGAGGACGGCGATCCTAACCACGAGGGCACTGTTTTCGTATTAAGCTCGACAAGCAAACCCCAAATCCCTTGGTGTTATTGTGCCCAGAAAGTCACTTTTCGCAACAGTCAACTTCAAATGATTTTTTTTTTCCTTTTTTAACGAGTACAATAATTTTGTCTCTGATTATTCATAAAAAAATATGGAGGCAACAAAATAAAATAACAAAAATACACAGCCGTTTAAATCCCATTAGAAATAATTTAAATAAAAAAAACCAAATAAAAAATTCCATAAAAGTCTAGAATCCGACTTTCACTGTATTTTAACATAGAGAACTCCAAAATTTTAAACAGAGACCGCGTATTTTTTTACGTAGTACAGTTCAAACACACATTTTACAAATTAATTATAACTTTGCGAATACGATATTAATGTAATCAATATCATGTAGATCAACTTTGGAACATGAGCAAGAATCATCACAGAAATAAAATTATCTGGAAGCTTTCAACAACGCATTTCGTTTTATTCTGCAGTCTTCTATAACTACTCCAAATGCACAAATATTGTTTACAGTTATTCAACATCTCTTCTTTCTAATTAGAAAAGGGCAACTTCGTTTAATGTTGGCACTCTTTATATAAGCGTAGGTCCAACATCTTTTTTTCTTAAAAAAAAAACTAAAGCAATGTTCAGTTACATCCACTACTTTCAAAAAGGAAGGGGGAGGGTCCAAACAAGTAGAAATGAAGCAAGAAGAAGAAAAAGAAACGGGTACTTGCACCGAAAAGTTTTAGTTTGACTCTTGCTTCCTCAAGAACTTCCTTAAAGTATAGGAAATGTCAAGTAGCCACCAGCTTCTCGTGAAGTAAATCAATAGACAGTGTCATTTTCCGCTTGGATGACACTTAACATACACCTGATAGTTTTTCTTCAAGAAATGCAGTAAACGGAAGGGACTTGCAAACTTTGCCCAGATCCGGATTTCATGTTGGAAGTTTATTTAATACATTTTTATGTTTAGCTAAGGAAAAGGCCTTTTAAGTAATTTATAGAATAAATCGTGATGTAACAATAAAAAGTTAGTGTTTCCTCTGCAGTTCCTGATATAATGAAATTGCATAATTAATTGGCTAGTGTTTAATTTATTTCTCCTTATTAAATAAGTTTTATTTTATTTTATAAAAAATAAACTCTTATTACATTTAATCTTAAACTTTAAAGATTTTTTTTTAAACTTAAACTTTTTTTATACATCAAAATAAACTATCTTGCATTAATATATACTTTTTTGGTGCAGCAGTAAAATTAATAATATCAGCATGTTAAATCTGAACTACACTTCTAATAAAAATTTTCAGTTGCCAAAATGTTGTAGCTTTGAAATTTACTCCTTTACGTCAGAATTTTTTGCAAATAAAAAAAAAAAATAAATATTGGAGGAGGTGCTTCTCGTTCATTTTATATTTTTATAGATTTTACAAATAGGTTATATAAAAATATCGATAAAAATACTTAAAAACACAGAAATTTTTATGGGTCTCTTTCAGAACGTGGCTGAGTCGGTCTTTTTTCTCCCGGAAACTCGGGTTTTTCGTCTAACAAACAGAAAATCGACCTCAGAACACTCAATTTATGGACAATATACATGGAGCAACATGGCCTTAGTCGCCGATTTTCTAAAATTCTACTACAACAGAAATTGTGATAAAATATATTTGGATTGTTCACACAACTACAAGTTGCTATTGTGCTACTCATATTAGCACGACTACGCTAGAAAACAACTTAATGCGAAAGAAGCAATTCGCAGGTTTATATAACTGCCTGACTTACAATCTCTGGCATGTCTAAACACGTTTGGACAAGTCTATACTTGTCAGTCATAAAGGAATTGGTGCTCGTACAGCGTATACATGGATTGTGCATCTAAGAAAACAATTCTGTTTGTTAAAACAGCTGTACGTGATACTTAAACACAGTTTGGATTTTTTAAAAGCACTAAAAGTACACCCAGAAACACCAAAAATCTCTGTACGTCAATACATCATCCTTAATACCAGAATAACTATCAAAATTTAATTATTATAATAATTAATAGTAATGCAATTGGTTCCGGTAATAAATATATCAATAATAATGGAAGGGTAAGTAGCGTTATAATTAAATTTTCTTTCCTATAAAGGTAATGATACAATTTATTGTTATTTTAAACGTCTATAACCATACCATTTCCTTAATTTTCAACCAAGAACTGACAGAGCTTTCTAAGAAATGCTTCTTCATAGTTGTAATCGGTTTCCATTATTTCGCTCCAGACAATATGTGCGCAGATATCTCAAGAAGATAACAAAGAACGAAGGAAAAAAAAAAAAAAAAAAAAAAAACTCAATGGAAAGAAAGTGCTTTCTAAAGATAAGAATGAGATACAGTTTACGGACCGGAAAACCATTCTCTTGGTGAGGAATCTTCAAATAGCGAAGTCAAAACACGAACGAATTTTTAAGAGAGGTTCAGAAGATCAGGAAATAGCGTCACTGAAAGTTTTTCGTATACATTTGTGGGAGAATGAAAGCTCTTTTTCTATCTCTCGGTTTCATAATTTTTTTTTCTATTTTTCACTTCTTATATATTTTCTTTGACAATTCTTACGATATCTCTACATCACATTACAAACATCTTGCTTTTTATAAGGATCTGGTGCCAATAACAGTAGTCGCGTGCAGAATTTGGCGCCTGACTAAATGTCAGTCACTAAGTTCAGTATGCTTTAAAATTTTTAAAGATTAAAGAAAAGAATTTCAGCATTAAGAGCACGTTTCATATATAGTAATTAACACTACGCATTTATTTTGGAAAAAGAGATATCTGTTTGAACTTTTTCCAAAACTTGGATAGCACACAATCGTGTGCTGTCCATGTTTTGCAAAAAGCCAATAAAATAATAAAACACTCGCTTGAGGCCAAGACATCGAATTTCTGGTAAGTAGCCCATTAGACAATAATACTGTTACAGTTAAACGGAGTAAAACCTTTAAAATGAGTACTCTCTGGGTTTGAGAGGTGCATTATTTTAAAATATTCCAAATTGCTAACTAATGAGAGACCAGTTAGCCCTGAAACAAGCTGTCACAGCAGTCCGTGTGTTTGAAAGTAGTGCAATACAAGGGCAACTCGTTGCAAAGGTAAGTTTGTTTTGCTGTGAGACTTGAGACCGTTGCATTACTTGAAATCCTGCTGGTCGCAGATTCAAAAGGAATTGCAGTAAAAGTTTTTTACTGCAATTCCTATTCAGTCTGATCTAGGATATTTCTCAAAATTCTTTCTCGTTTGACAAAGTCTGAGGCGTTCAAATGATAACCAAGTCTCGAATATCAACCCTCTTACGTAGTAACTTGCTAATAAAACTCAGTCCTGTCTTATTCTCATCTAGGCTTATTTTTTTATAATATCCAGATCAGACGCATATTGAAATGTTAATCACCTCTAAATCAGGGATAATCTTCACAGATCTCACAAGCACCGCCCAACTGGTAGCTGACCTGGGAGAGAAAGAGATTAACGGTGTCAACAAACTGAAATTATTGAAGAATCTTATCTGTTAATGCCCTGCTAGCCATCCAGGCTGTTAATGGGCTTGAAGTTTAATAAATAAAATAAAATGAAACGTATCTCCGTTGGGAATAACTTCTTTTTTCATAAACACGTTTGATCAATAATTATCGTAACGTCCAAAAACATTTTTTTTATCTTGTAAATTGCACACATTCCATGGTCAGTTTGCCAATTTGGGGATGAAAAACAGTTTTCCTTTCGATACCGAGTCACATGGTAGGGAAATCCCACAAAGGTTCCTTCGGTTTCAAAGGAACGTTAGGATCCTTCGTTCAATTTTGAATTCAATTTCGAATCAAGGGTCCTAACCAGCTATTGCGGTAATTAATCATTCATTAGCAGTTCATCTCCAAACTAGTTCATCCCCCAATGACAACCAATTTTTTGAAAATTCCGAAAGAAATTCTAGACCAATTTCAACGAGTATCCTCTTGGTCTGAACCCATTCAAGGTACTGCAGGGCAAAATGTGTTCAAGAGTAGATCGAGCCTTCATGTTTTGGGGAGGGGCGAATAATTACTTCAGTTCACCGGATCTGTCCTTAGTTGGCCACCCTCATTCATCCCTGAACAATCACCAAAGTGCATTTTACTGACTCTACCTTGTAGATTTATCTGCTGATTATAACTGATATAAACTTCCCGATTCCTTGATAATGAACAAATATCTTAATGGAAACCCAACTTTTATCTAAGAAAATGAAAATTTCAATTCAAAGCAACATTATACCAAGGGTGGCAAAAGAATAACAAGTTAGGTAATGTACGCATTATCGATTATTAAAAAATAAATCACTACTTATTTAGGTTATTCTTAGCGACATTTGTACAAAATTTCATGCTGACAAGTTAACTTACGTCCTCTGTACGAGGGAGGGTTAAAAAGTGTCTAGCCTCTCATAGAAGGAATGCTGATAAGTTGTGAAACCTATTTTTCAACATAATCCCACCCCCTCCCAAGTCAACACACTTTCTGGCACGATCCACCAGCTTTCGTCAACGCTCAAATAAAATTCAGAACATTTTGACTCAAACCACTTGTTGACTGCACCCATCACAGCATTGCCATTGTCCAATTTCTGTCCTTTCAAGTAATTTTTGAGATTTGGAAACAGAAAATAGTCTGATGGAGCTAAATCCGGTGGGTAGAGCGGATGCTGTAATAGCTGGAAGTCACGCAGTGTTGCCTGAGTCACAAATGCTGTGTGAGCCGGTGCATTGTCTTGATGCAATATGATTCCTTTGACCAATTCACTGCTCCTCTTGAACGTCAATTCCTTGCGGAAAGGTCTCAGTAGGTTAGAATAAATACTCGGCATTGATAGTGGCACCTCGTTCCAGAAAATAAACCAGGATCGCTCCTTCTGCATCCCATCACCTTCCTAGCCGACTTGTGCACTCAAAACTTTTTTTGGAGGAGGAGAAAATGGATTTTTTTTTTTACTGAAAATTCGAAAAATATTGTATTTTCATATTTAGGCACATTCAGAACTCTGCAAAGCGCCTGTTGTCATCAACGTGTCTGTCCGTTCGTCGGCATGTAATGTATAAATTCCAATAGAACAAGTTTTGTTAAGCAGTTGCAATATTTAATTAAAATCAAATAAACATATCGAACAATTCAGCATTTTGTTGAAGCAGAATTCAATCCATAATCTTTAAAAATTTTCTGTTTATACTCCGGCACGACAACCAAATCAGTAGAGTTTACAATAAATCGTCAATACAAATATTTATCGTATTTAGTAGTCACGGGCTTGAACCCCGGTCCACTCAAGGAACGCGTGCTATGCACTCTCGCTTGGTGAGGTTAACGACCTATGATAAAAGGGGGGATAGAATTGGGTCCGCGACTGGTAAGATATTTTTCTCTAAACTATCTCAGTTCTGTATGACCAGCCAGTTTTAATAAAATATATTAATAAATGCAATATATGTAAACTCCTCTGATCCTTTATTCCAAAAAAGTATCCGTTTATTGGCGTTTTCATGGTCCACTGGACCTTCTCGGATAAACAAAAGACTGACATCGGTATATATGAACGCGTATGAACTACACAAGTTAGCTGTTCTCCTCATGGCATGCTGAGAACTGAATGATTTCGAAGGGGATGTTATCGGGATGTCACATTCCTGGTTTATCTATTCATGATATTGCTCAGAGCCCACATTCAAAGTCGACTGACTTTAATGTTATCATAAAACTGAAGCGTGACGTACCACCACGGTCGCACAGGAAGACCATGGAAACGTGCCACGTGATCAGACGGTATTGGGAAGAGCAGTAACGATAGTCTCGTCAGACATCCCTGCCAAACATCAACCAAGAGTTTAAAGCGTCAACAGAAGTTGAGTTCTGTATGAACAAACTATGTACAGAGCTCACCGCCTCGGTTTTCCTGGGAGAGCGGCGAAGCATAAGCCAAATATCGGCAACTGCAATCAGCGATCTCACCTTGCATGGTGTAACAAACGTTATGATTGGTCCACAGAGCAGTGGAAATCAGTTCTATGGAGTGAATATCGCTACCCTCAGTTCCGATCAGATGGGTGGTATGGAAATGGTTGTGGAGGATGCCTGGACAATGTCTCTTACTGGAGTGCACTGTGCCAACAATGAAGTTAAGGTCAATTAATCACGAAAGATTCATGAAATACGTGTTGAGCATAAATTTTTATTAAAATACAGGAAGAAATAAATGTTACAAAAAGCTGAGTGAATATTAAGATACAAGGCTATTGAAAACTATTTTATTTAACTAAAACTATTTCAACTATTTAACTAATAATTAATTAATAAAAGAATAGTTAATTACGAGTACGTCTATTGTTGCTTCTATTAATAACAAAAAATGGAAAATTTTAACTAATTAAAAAAAAACAAACTAATAAAAGGGCAGCGAAGTTCTGTAAAATTAAACAACTGCAAAATATTAATTTGAAAGGTCGAACTCTTCTGAATCACTTCCTTCAAATGTCTGTATTGCGCATTACACAACCAACTTTCTATTTTCATTGCTAAGCGACAAAGACCCAAACTGACGAACAATACTATCGCTTTCTGGAGTGGCGTTAGACGTGAAAATAACGGAACAGCGAAGGTGAACGAAAAAATTCTTTTCCCTCCTACACGTGACCCAAATGTCATGCCGCACTGCTCCCCTTCAGTCGTATCTCGTGATTACAGAACGTCATCTGTCCGGATCTTGTCCTGATATGGGTCAGGGCCGTGAGACAGGTCTGACGAGCTGAAATGACCTCTCCGAAGATGCCAGCGACTCGTGATTGTCATCTAGTTCCACAACACTTTGTTCAGAAGACGCCAGTTGCGATAATGATAAAATTAGTGTGGCAGACAACGTGTACCGGGGAGGGGGGGGTGCTACAAGCGAGACAAATTAGCTAGGAAATCTCGTTTAATTTCATTTCAATTCTGAAGCCAAATTGCACAACGGGACATTGTGCGTCTCTTCCTTGAAGCTGTCTTAATAACTTTCCTCTGAAGTATTCCATTCATACTACAAGTATTTACCATCTGCACAGGCTTCACGAGGCAGCTTTCTCAAAGTAAGAACATTTGGGAATATTACAAAGAGAGTTCTTCGTCTTAAAAACTCTTTCATGGGAACAGGAAGCATTCCCAAGCGAAATTCCATCTTTGGGCATCGGGACTCGATCAGAACATTTCGAAATAAATAAAAGAACACCAAAAGATGATTTTAGATTATATCAGTATATTGAGCTTCCATGTCCGAAAGCATTTACGATAATAGGTTCTCATTAGGTCAATAAAATCCTTTCTTGAGCAGACAAATAACTTGAAGCAGCAAGATACCTTCCCTGGGAAGTTCTTGAAACGGGCGACCCAGAATAGCCTTTGACATATTGACTTGATGGCTCCAAGTACTCCAAGGTCTCAGCATTGTTTAACAGACTCAAGTCTCAAGCTATTAAAAAAAATATACCAATGTGATCTTAACCAAAGGCAAATTACCATACTCTGCCCACAACTTTGATACTGATTCCAATTTCAATTCGGCTGAATGGATCAACAAGGAAAAATACTACGCAATCATGTGATCATCAACTAAATTCCACTACCGGTCAGTCCAACCAATGAGCTGTTTTCCATCTACATCTACCGACAGCAACTGCATCGTGCTATTAACCCCCTGACTCCATCATGAACTGCAGGCGTGGATAAAGTCCCATTTCTCATCGTAAAGTTCCTCAGTCCATATATTCTTGATCCTCTGTTCTACCTGCTCAGTTCCATCCCTCCACCTAGCAGTGAACTCTCGCAAATTATCAAAGACGCATTCATTTATGCGTTATAGACGATTTTATGCCTCCCTTAACTTTGTCAAGGCCCTGGTCCTTGGCAGTGTCACCATCTGAACAAATTAATCAACGCCGAATCTTATATTGGACATCTTGGAAAATTACACGATGGAATTTTCTGTATTTTTGAAATTCCATGGAAAAATTGTCCTTTACGTTCCAGTAAACAAACTTTGGGCATGCAGCCAGAACCGCCTTCCTCTAAGTCAGTGTTTCGCAACTTTTTTTTAGGAGTGTCCATACACACCTAACTCAAGCGCCCTTGGATAAACAGGATTGCACGTTAATTCGATGTAATACTCTCGGAAAGAAATAAGTCCTACACACATATCATATATATTTAAATTATATTTACTAAAAGATGCTATGCACAGATTTGCTATTTTTGTCTTAATACAATGAAAAAATTTCGTTATTTAAACATATGTTTTAATATAAAGATATATATATAATGTATGTTATATAACTAATATTCAGAAAAACGAAATAATTCTGGGACTCCAGTCAACAAGTAATCAAAACAGCTAAATCGCTGACTGAAAATAAAATAAAAAACACCAATAAGATTTTATAATCATATTAACTGGTAATTTGAGTGTAGTTTATTCCTACTACCAAAAATGTGTTCTTTCCCTTCTATAAATTATAAAGTTACACATAAAGGCCAATGGGGAACTCACCGGAAGTTGGTGGAAAATGCAATCAGTTTAGGAGAGGGTCGAGAGAATTCAAACACTAACTGGTGTGCTTCAGCAACAATGCGCAGTGCACTGAGTGTACACGTGTCGAATTTGTTTAGAGGCTGTTGCAAGTTTTGTCCCCTTTCTGTATTCAATTCGCTTAATAGATAGTTGCTGTCTTATTCTTCGCGCCCTAAAGCCATTTACGTGCTAGATGTCTTCGATATAAGAGCGACGAGAAAATCACCTAAAGCTTGTACGATGCTGATGGAGCGTTGCACGAGACAGTTTTCATCCATTTAGAAGGATGAAGGCGATAAACAACAGATGTAAAGATTTATTGAATTAATATCGCTTCCAGTTTATTCCAAATTATTTATATTGCTGGCTCTAAGCAGAAAGTTTTCCTCTGCCTATAACACTGATGGAAGACCATAAACTCCAAAATTTATCGCGCAGAAAATTTAATGAATGCTCAATTTTAAGGGAAGAAAATGGAATCAAAAATGGCACACTACAAAGAAAATGAAATTTTTTTTGTTATAAACTTGTAAATGTCCATATAAAGGACATTAAATTGCATTTTTGTTAGTATTTCTGTTGACATTCCACGTGGAATTTTCATTTTGAGTCGAGACTTATTCTGTCGTTCCGTTATTTAAATGTTATGATCAGCAAGGCAAGATCAAATCTTATTTTCTTGATCAGCATCCCATTTCCGGGTATACAAATAGAATATATCCTCAATTTGTACGCAAAGTTTGCTAATAAGTCCATGGATCTTCTTTTTGGTGCTTAGCCACGAGTTGCCTCGGTATTACACTACTCACTTTAAACTCCGATGGAGAAATACATTGCTGCTTTTGAATTACTAGAAATAACTATCGAAGGGAACACCATTACAAGTCGAATGAGAATGCTAATCTTCTACTCCAAGGGTTTAATCAATCTGAAACTCGCTAACTCCAAGGCAATTCATCACACGCTCAATTGTTAGTGCCACCATCAAAGTTGCGCGTGCTCATACTCTTAATACGCAGGCGTGTATGACTAGGAACCGTAATTGTTCATCGTGGAGTGGGCTGAAGTAGACGGGATGAATTTTACGGATGTGTGACAAACGTCTTGCAGCGACAAAGCACGTGAAATGACAATTGCGCTAATAGGGAATCTGACATTGTCGAATACATAATGGAACTTCGAACAGCGCTTGCGGCTGATGGCACGGAGATGGGGGATCAATAACGGACGCACCAACTGCTGACCTCTGTAGACATTCCGCCCACATCCTTAACAAGGGGAGAGACGAACTTTATTAACTTTCAACAATAGTTGTCTGTGGTACATATAACGAGATTACAGATAGCAAAGGAACTCCTATTTGTATTCTACTACAGCTGGACATCATTACTTGTGTCTTTTTTTCATCACGAAAATTTGCTGGAGGAATAAATCCATGTCATTGCTTTCAAGTTCAGATTTATATTTTGAATTCCTGCGTTTAAAAAAAAAAACTTGAATACGGTTTTTTTATAGTGAAAAATAAAAAAACTTTGTCAGCAGTTTCAATATGTAAGATATATTACAAGGGAACAAAATACACCTTTTAAAAACAGATATCAAAAAGTTATTTTAAAGAGGGGAAAGCAATTGAACAAAGTTATTACTTAAAAATTCTTAACTGGAACAAAGTGTTTGTTTTAAGGTAGAGGAGAATTTTTTAAGCATCCTGCAGTTCATCATCTTGTCAACACCTGGCATTAACAACGTAAAGCACCATTCCAGCTCGAACCTCTTCACAAGTAATCTATCTTTCAAACAATCTGTGATCGTTTCGCCAATGCAGGAGTAAATCGCTTCTTAAGCTCTTAAAATAAATGCATTTCGAAAATCAAATATCACTCAGCGCATATCAGACCAAGAAAAACAGAACTTTCTTTTTGTCAGAGATGAGGATTTCGTTCGTTCTAAGTGTTAAAACGCAATGTGCCCGGACACACCTAGCACCACGCCCTATTTCCTATTGGACCCACTGATAAGTTTCATCACACGTTTTGCCCATTATAACAAGTCGGAACTGTCCTTTTCATATTAACACTATCTTAACGACCCATTTTATGGTTCTATTTCAGATAATCGTAATGCTTAGTAGGTCGTCAACTTTGAAGCAAATGAGGTTCATTAAGTTCCGTTAAGTTCGTTAGTTGCAAGAATTCATCATGCTGACGAGGATATTCTTCCCCCCCTCTTTCCATTTAGACTAATGCATTTTAGACTCTTTGATGCTCTTTGGTATTTAATGTGAAGAAAAAATATCGATGGAAAAGAGGACTAAATATTTTCGGCAAGAGAGATTTAAAACTCAGAGGAAGAGTCTAAAGTGATGTTGGGGAATCTATAATCAATCGATTGATTAATCTGTCATCTTGCGCGAACTCGCTGGCGGCTCCAGAATGTATATTTTTGATATTTAATATATAGTTCTTGCAGCACGGCCCACACGAGCTATGTGACATACCCCAAAAGACATCGAACTCTCCACAAGACAAACAAATGTTTTTATTCCTCCTATCCACTGGTTATCCAATTTGCATTGGATAACCAATGCAAATTGGACAGCTCCTACTAGTAAATAGAGATAAACCTTAATGGAATTTTCATATGGATACAAACATTGTGGCTGCTTTTGAAAAATATCAAATAGAAAATGCAATTGATAAATCAGCAGCTAATTAACGTTCAAGCAGCTCGCAGAATTCTTCCTTCCATTCGTCTAACGAATCTTCAAATTTACTTTATCTGTATGGAACATTTTCTGAAATTTCCTCTGGGAGTAGGGAGTATGTGGGATTCGCATGTCAATAGAAAAAGCATTTAAATATTTCACGCATCAAAATAAATACATTATCATCTAAAGTATTTTCTATCCGTAAGCCTTTAAAAACCCATATTAAGAACTAAATATTCCGTTTACACCTTAATGCAGCATTCATCAACTCTTTTTTAAATAACAGAGAGGCAAAGCACATTGATAAGGTACCTAACTTCCCAAAACATGGATTGTCTTTAAAAAAATATATAAAAGCTGCCACCTCGCAGACTAATAACATTACCATGTATTGAAATCAAATTACACGAGAGCGCTTTGGGAGATATTCAGTCGCTTTCTGCGAGATGGGTTGTTTCGCTTCCTCTGCACCGCTTGCAGGAACACATGCGTAATAAGTGGATTCGGCACAGACGTCGAAAAGGGGGCTTCCCCTCTGGAACGCATTCAACTTTCGGATAACTTCTCCCCCTCCCTCCTTCTCTTCCTCTCTTTCTCAGATTTATTAGATAATGCGAAAATTGGAAGAAACTTTAAAATATTGGTATTTTATTTATATTAAAATTTCTGTCGACTTAATTGAAATATTCTTCGGGTTTTAAATAAGACAGGGCGAAATTAGAAATCTTTTATTCAACTGGATGTTGAAGAAGTGCTGGCACGTGTAACTGACTTTGATGCACTTTTTTTTTTCCTTTACTTTTCTTTTAAATAAATGCTGATTACGATTAAGAATAAGACGGTCTTGACCATTTCTGTGCAACGAAAAGAAACTGGGATTGCAGACGTTCCGTTATTGATTAGAAACGTGAAGGAAGAAATATAAGAATGAGACAAATTAGAGTTGGAATATTTTCTTCCTGAAAAGTCTTAAATATGACGCTACAAGAGAGATTGTTTCTTGCGGAAGAGAAAGGGAAGTCTAAAAAGAAGAGACAACGTCTACAGTGTAACTTTAATGTAGTATAAATAATTCAA
The DNA here is from genome assembly GCF_048544385.1 of Mastigoproctus giganteus. Classification (NCBI taxonomy): domain Eukaryota; kingdom Metazoa; phylum Arthropoda; class Arachnida; order Uropygi; family Thelyphonidae; genus Mastigoproctus; species Mastigoproctus giganteus. The sequence goes on from NC_143588.1 coordinate 41,529,101, forward strand.
AGCATGATGGGCAAAATGTCCATAAATGCAGAAACTCGTAAAATTCTCTTAGGTTTCCATGTCTGTAGGTCCCATCATTTTGGGAAGAAAAGTGTGAAATATTTGAGGAAGCTAGTTGTACTTATTATGAGATGGGAAGTTATTTGCGCGAGTAAACTCCCGTTCCACTTGGAGTTAAAAAAAAAAAAGCTCGGTAAAAGTGTATGTTCATCCATCCCTCGGCTATGGATGATGAAGAAGTGGGTGTCACGTATAAGGGTGCTCAGTCAGTACTTAAGTTTGATGTGTTTTGTTTTAAATAGTTCGAAAGCTATTAATTGCTGATGAGAAGATGCTGTAGACACGTTCTTAACCGTTTGTGCTTGACCAACTTTGCCAATGTTTAATGGGCTTATCACTCAAGATCATGTTTTAAGCTGAACTACTCGAACGTGGTGCCTTCAGGACAAACAAGAACCTTATCGTAGTCGAAATGTTCATCAGTTTCTGAACATCCCCATTTCTCTTGACGCTATCTGAGACAAAGAAAAATTCTATTCAATACAAAATTCAATTGATACAACAGAATAAAACGCACTGAATGTATCCAATTTAACTCGCATCATTCATCAGTATCTTGATAAACCTTCAAGATACCGATGAATGATGTGAGTTATAAAGATCAAGGGATGGATACAATATAAGGGAAAAGCAGACTGGATTTTCCTTCGCTACTGTTGATTCCTTATTTGGAGTAGCGACTGGTTCTAATTTCCTTAAACTCTGTCCCATTGTGCAACGGGTGTATTCGGTACAGATTATAGATAACCATACTAGCTCATATAAAATTAGATTTCTAAGAACTAATAATATACAAAATGCTAACATGGTTTCTTCAAGTGTTGTTGCCCAGCTTCATGAAGCAGGATAAGTGCTTTAGTGTTATCTTATTCCAAAAGGCTTCAGGCCACAATATGGACATTAATAGAATCAAATTCGTGCTATTCAAAATGCATTATTAAATCACTTGGCTTGTTAAGGTATTTGTAGAGGTGAGCAAATTTCAATTTTCGGAAGTTTATTTTGATTATCTGTTGAAAGGAGCTCTTTGGGGTAATCATTTTTGAAAGTTGTAATGAGTCCAGAAAAGAGAAAATGCCGATCTAAGAATATAATTATTATTAAAGCAAAAGGAACTCTACAGGAATAATAAAATTGCCTGACAGCTGTTAAAGGCATTTGAAGGTTAGTAGCACTGATGAGCGATAATGGATCAGAGCCAAAAATGAAAAGCAATTTCATCAAAAATGGCATTAGAAAAAAAAAGTTATATTTTTCATGGAAAAATAATTATTAAAATGCAATTTAACAAAAAAAAATCCGGGAAAAATATTTTTCTAGGTTTTTTTGTTTTTGTTTTATTTATTTATTTATTTATTTTTGTCAAGCTGCCTTTATAGAAAAACAATTTAATCGGAAAAAAATATTAAACGAATCCATCAAAATATATATATATATATATATCAAAGAAAAAAAAAAAAAAAATCACCGAAAAACAATTTCATCGCAAAAAGAAAAGGAATAAAGTTTCAATTTGACTAGAAGCAAATTTCGATTTTTGGCAACAGAACTTTCCTTCCTTGCTTCGGTCATTTGCTCCCCTCCCCCCAAACGGATCTAGATTTTGTGGTACGATAATTACGCTAATAAATCCAACGAAAACAGTAAATTATGGCCATTACCTTCAGAATTATTATTAAAATTAACTGAGAGCACAGGGAAAAAAAAAATTCTAACAGTTTAATATATCATTCAGCTTCCTGTGTGTTCTATACAGACTATAGTATTTCTGTGAAGCAGTAAAACAGACTAATAGTCAATAAACTGCTTTGTGGATGACTTTAATCATAATAAATTTAAGTACTTTTAGAGATCAAAAGGTAGCGATATTTCCGGAAATCTTCACTTTAGGGAAAATCTATTAAAAGTTTGAACTAATCTATCATTCGTCACTTCTAAGTTTTTACCAGAAATGTTACCCCCGAAGCAATTGAAACATTTCTTTACGAAAAACTTTCCGTTCCTCCACAGCACAAAATGCGGGTCCATTATCTTAAACTACTTAAGACGCTGATAAATTTCACTTTGACTTTGTTTGCCATTATTCTCCATAGTGTCACTGATAAGACGTTATTTATTACTTCTTCACCGCTACGGATCTTTCCAAAATGAAGCTTCTTTTATAGCAGGAGTGCCTAAATGTCGCACATCAGTTAACTGGAATATATTTAGCACCATCAACCGTAATCGCGAAGATAAAAACCATCATTTAAGGTAACGAGGAGGATGTACGAAGGAAGTTATTTTAACCTTCAATTCAACGCACTATCAATGGATACAAAAAATAAAAATCTGTTTGAAAGCTTTCCAGTGTACAGAAATATTATTTAACGAAAACACAGTGTGAAAATAAGCTACATGACGTAATAACGTTGCTCATATCATACTAGGTTCACTCTTAATTTATTCCTGACATAAATATTACGTCATTGTATAAAGCTTTCATTGGTCAGTTGCTTTTATTAAAACCTGACATAAATATTACGTCATTGTATAAAGCTTTCATTGGTCAGTTGCTAAAAAAAAAAAAAATAGAGAAACATTTACAATTAACCAATAAAACGTAAAGCACATGACGTAAACTTCTCGATATTGTCATAGTGACTGTTGGTACGTCACTTCCTTGAAATTTTCATGAAAGTCACTTTCCACTTAAAATAACAGGAGCTACATTTGCAGTTGGTTTTTTCAGCTTTAAGTTTGTTGTGTTTTTTCTTTCTTTGCCTTCACTCTTTTTTTGAGAGTAAATCTAACTCGTTTAGGACTTTTAAAGGGGGACAACTACAACTTTCTAATGACATTCCATGAAACAATTACACGCGACCGTGCTCCGGTTGTTTAAAGAATCGTACCACAGGTCAGTTCTCGCATAACAAAATTTCTTATTATTAAAAAAAAAAATAACTGGAAATAGGCAAGGAACAAGAGAATACGGAAGCTAAAATATAGAAGAAAAAAAGACTTAGTAAAGAAGTAGAAAAAAATATAGGAGATAGACAGCCTTAACTAAAGCAGAGGGCAAACTACATTTGGAAAAACTTTGCACGTCTTCGAGAAAATCGGATTGCTAATTTGCATTCCATTGGGGTTTTAAACTGTGTTCGCTCGCCGACAGAACTGACTGCGCACAATACACGACGGCTCTGCCTCCCTCTCCAAATTACTTTTCACACGATGTTTTCAGTCACAATAGAAAGAAAAAAATAAAATAAAATTAGATGACCAAAAGAAATAATCTTATTTCTTTTGCGTGTTATCCCATGTTAAGGCTAAATAATTTATTTCACTTATTTCTGATGAAAATTTAAGCAGCTGTCACCTACTTAAAACTTTGATGTGAGATCTTTAACATTCTTCAATCTCAAGGGAAAATCAGGAATGCTGTGAGAATGGTCGCGTATTTTGGGATTTCTGCAAACGTGGTTTCTATGGCAACCAGTTATAGAATTATTATTTGAACACACTATACTCGTTCACCGACATCTTAATAAAGATAAATTATGTTATGTTTTAGTGGTTGTTTATGACCACATTATAAGCTTCTAGTGGAGTACATAATCCTTTGGAAATACTATTTATAAAGTACTTTTCCTAGTCTTTGTATAAATTGCCAAGATAAATTGTCCTGTTCTGCATAAGCAATTAAGTTCATCCGTCTTACTATCAAACCTGGTGTAATTTGTTCTCCATCCCCGTTTTGAAGTCAAGACTTGTTTAAATATGCTATTCGTTTATAACAGCTTGAGCGAGACCTCAACCCCAGAGATTAGAATTTCCTCCTACGTATTATTCTGCTTCTTATTTTTCTTCTTTAGTAAAGGTTGGGGCATCAACCTAAGGAAGTTCAACGCTTTTACATTTATAACACAGTCAGGTTGCAAAACTCGATAAATTATCAGACAGAGAGAGAGACACACAGTCTGGAACTTTGCGGCCCTTTTCAGTCCATGACCGGATGCATGTAACCACTGAAGGACCAATTTTTAAATCGAACTACATATTCTCTTTAGAAAATTCATGTTATATCTTTGTATGATGTTTGAAGTTTCACATTAATCGGTTCTCTAAATAGAAATCATAATTTTTTATTATTTTTATTTATATTATTTTATAATATGTGTATAGATTTATTAAAATGTTTACTCAGATGTTAAATGATTTAATTTTTTAACAGAAGTATAATGTTTGCTAAAATACCTCTAAAATCGCAACATGCACATGATAAATAAGCCGATTTTTAAAATATTTATATTTCATCACAGAGAAAATTGTTGATTAAATTGATTTTAATTAATCACACGTTAAAGCCTTTATTAAAAAATTTTTTGTACTAATTTCTTATATTTATTGACATCATGCATGTAATTAAAATAAATTAAAAGCGAATTATTGTTTTTATGCACTAACTTGTATTATTTAATTTCAGCAATGTTTTACGTTTCGTAACTATTAAATGCTAAAAATAATAAGAAAGTACTGCAATTCAAAAGTTTTTATTACTGCACGTTAAAATAATTCGAACTTGTTCTGTAAAAATAATGAAAATAAAAATAAATTTAAAGTCACTAAATGTGCGCAATTTTTTGTCGCTTATGTGATGAGATCAAAATCCTCAAAATTAAGGATTTTGAGGTAGTTTAGAAAAAGTGAAAGTTATTTATTTATTTTTGATGCGCTTCTTCTAAAAGCTGTTTTCATTCGCCTCGAAATTTTCAGAAGCTGTTTCTGATCACTTCGTCCTACTTTGGGATTTAATTATTCCGTTTCCCCTGCAGCAAAATCAGCCAATTTCGCTGTCTTTTTTATACCTGCAGGGACTGCGTCTCTCGTTATCAGCGAGGATAATCTTAGATACACAAGAATCGATGACCCTAATTTTTTCCCTTAACCGAGAATTAACGTGCAATGTTAATCTCCATACAAGACATATAATCGCGTTCACTGTCTTCTCTCACCTGATCAGACACCTCTTTCACGCGAACAAAATTCTCTGCACGCGATGCTATAGGAAAAATCACTAGAACTGCCGTCGCTAAGAGATTGATTGGTACTGAACACCTTATCATAACTACAAGAGGCAAAAAAAAGAGAAAAAGAAAAGTCAAGGCGCTATCTTTTTATAAGTACAATACATTGATCGATAAACACAAACACGGTTTTTGTCTCGAACGTCTAAACATAGCTGCGAGGAATTTTGGAAGCAGGACCTTAAGAAAAGGTGAAAGAAGTAAGTGCAAGATGCTAGCAGTGTGATTATATGTTCCTTACAGTCTGATGAACGAGTACGACCACTTTCTCCGTTACATGCTTAACGCTGGTACTCTGTTCCGTTGGTGAGGGGCGTGCAAGGCATCGTTAGCTCTAGTGTTATTTATACACCTGCTTTGGATCGCAGGAAGGAGATAAATTAGGTTTAATCGATGGCGCAAATGATAAATTGTTTCCCAGCACTTCTCACAATAAAAATAATAAACGATGGATGCCCATACAGATGGAAGATTAAGTAATGATTAGCACGCAAAGCTGACCACCGTGCCAAGTATCATTAATCCGCCATGCGTCTTAATATAATCCTTTTGAAAGAGTTGGAAGTACTGACAATAACAGTAAAGTACAGATATTATCATACTGGTTGTTAGATACATTAGTTACAAGCTGAAAGTGTGCTAAAATAGTTTACAGTTTATAAGTAAAACTATTTATATAAACTAAATACCATATTGGCTGGAATAATAATCAAAATTTTTATTACAAAAACAAAATTCTCAAATGATATTGCAGTGTACACAACAGAGATTTAAGGTCAAGGAAACAAGATATTTAAAGATCAAGAACCATTCGAGTTAAAAATGGCCTCGAACTATGGGCAACTTAAACGCGTGTGCTACTGCACTACAGCCGATGTACCGTATATAACTGCCATTTTCTAGATGTATAGTTGTGTCTAATTTATCAAAGAATTCTGTAACTTTCCAAAATATTTTTAAATAAAAATAAATATACACTCGAGCAGTTTTTGGCTCCTTGTTTAACATGTAAGGTAAAGTACAATAAATTACTCAAGTATAATTAAATTTTAAATGAAATTACTGATTACAATTTTTAACATGAAAATAGCTTCTTTCTAGGGGTGTCTTATATTGTGAAAAATACGGTAATTAATACGGTTATCGCGCAGCTCATTGATAAGTAAGGCAACAGATTTAATTGGACATGGTGTAAGATATTTTAGATACGTGGCAGAAGGCAGTTTCAACGTGACAGCAGTACATTGATTTAATCCGATTAATGTAGTCAAGGAACGAGGGTGAACCACTGAAATTAAACAACAACAAAAAACCCACTAATTTTTAAGTAATTAATTAATAATGAGCCAATAAAAGTTTTAAAATCCTAGTTATTATAAAGACTAATCCCATCCAAAGAGGATCCGGTTATTAAAATAAAGAATGACACCAATAGGTTGTTGGTATCACGCTATCCAACTTCCACTCCCTTCTGCCAGTGGGGTCGGCTGTATTTTAGAGTACAATGACAAGTAGAATTATGAGGGTGTCCGCTAACAGCGGTCTATTAGTTACTTACTGCGCGTGTTCCCGTGTGGAATGTTTAGTGGCTTGAATTTCTCGATCTCCTAGTTGTCCTTGAAGGAACTTAACGTGCGGGTGTCAACGAGCTCGTAAATGTTGCACGTGCAAATTTGTATGTCTGAGATGGCGACCTTGATAAAGTGTGAAAAGAATTTCAGGTGGTCCGAAATATCGCATACTAAGTATACACTTAAAATCAAAGAAGAAAGTGATTGAGCGTTATTTATATCAGTTTGAGGTGTTCCCCCTCTGATGTAAATGGAACATGAATGAATGAGGTCAGTCAGCATGGTGAAAATGCCAGGCAAACGTCTCCATCTTTGAATCTGAAGGTAGGAGAAAGTTTGGCCTAGTCTCATATAATTAAAATGACGCTGGCGCCAGAATTTGTTGTGACAAGTCCCACACAGTATTGCCCAATAGTCAACAATAACTCTTTTGTTTTGTACAACGAACAGATTTTATTCCATGAGAGATTATGGGGAGTGTCATAATCCTGGTACTGGGAAACGGGTCGGTGTCATATATGATGACTAGTTCATAAACGATCGTGTCATTATAGTCTTTAGTATTAAAAGTAATTAAAATTAAATAAATGTATAAATCTGGTGCTTATCCTACGCAACACCACCAACAAAGACAGAACATTAACAAAAAGTTATAAATTAGTCTTACAGACTAAATGATATCTCTTAAAACAAAGAGAGTTTTAACTATAACTAAAGAATAATCAAGAAAATATTTAAAAGCAAGTATACCAATTAGATAAAAAAATATAGAGTATATATATAGTAAAACAAGAGAACGGTGATTATATCCCCCGCGGTACGTCAACATAATATTTAGATATTATGTTGACTTTCTTCGTTATTACAGTATTTCTTAAAAATCCTTTCTTTCGTGAATGGAAGGAATTGATGAAGTCCAAGAATGCAATATATAAATCTTTAATACAGCTCTTATGCACCTCAAATGCAGCAATAACTAATTTCTGTAACAAAACATCTCTTATATCATTATAAAGGGGACAATGCAACAAAATATTATCCACATCCTCGGTCAGCCCACACATTGAGATTCCTCAATTACTTCTAAATCATGTGTCGGCCATTTCTGTGTCTTATCCATCATATCTGGCCCATAAAAAAAACAGTCCCACTTCTTTTACCATCTGTGAACAAAATCTCCTTCGCCCAACTTTAATATCTTGCTTAACACAGATCCTATCAATCGTGGAACACGATCTTCTCCTACTTTCTCTCTAGATTTGTTCCATCTTTTGGAAAATTACAGTGATCTCTTCATCACACTAAATGATTAGAAAAAGTTGCAGGTTGTAATTGGAGATCGTTCTGCAAGACCGAGTCACCCCAGAAGGGCAAATCTGTGCAGAGATCAAAGTTCTCCTAATTTATGCATCCCAGGCACCACTAGTGTAAGGACCCAGTCTTACAATAAATTATAAAGTTTGTTAAATATTGGAAGAATTATTTGTGGCGTATATAGTTAGTTTCAGTCAAGTATCATTTATTAAGAAACACTGAAATTCGAAGGTTAGTCCAAACACACCCAGTTAGTTAAATCTCGGTTGTAAAGGAATTCCTTAAGCGAGTCAGTAAGAGCAATCATAATGGACCGAAACAAATCCCACTTAAGACAGGAGCATATACACTATAGAAAGGGCGCTGAGTGCGGGAGTGGCCCTATTAATAAATTTCACGGTTCGACCTCTAGCAGGTGTGGGCGACGTAGTAATGGGGGTGAGGTCACAAAGAAAGCCTGAAACTCTCTTAGCTGACCGGAACTTACGTTTTAATTCTAGAAATTATCAGTAATTTCCAGATTATCGGAAGTTCGGTCACACTAGGAAAAGGAAAACACGCCCACGGTAAGGAAGGGAGACGAATAGGATCACGAAGGAAAGGATGGGGAAGTCAACGATTGGCCAGGAAGAAAGCGGTGGGAATTTTGAGAGAAAGGAGAGAAGGAAAGAAAAAATTGATACTGGGTTCATTATTCGGAGAGGAGTTCTTGTGGTGAAGAGAGTGAGAAGAGGAGTCGTGATCTAAGTTGGGCGGTGGAAGCAGTCCTGGGGAGATGGAAGCTGTAGTGGGAGAATTTATTATAAGAAATTATTTTGTGAAAGTCTAGAGTCGGAAGTATCGTTCCCTTGAAGAAGTTAATGCAATCTATGGAGGAAGAATGGTGAAACGCCTTAGAGGCAAAATTTCTCGATTGAGCAGTTGAGTGACTAGTCGACCCGGAAGGTATCCCAGTCCTCGGACGCAACGCAGATGGAGGAAGAAAGAAGATAAGATCCGGTATTATCTTCAGCCGTGCAGTACCCGGTAGAGAAACCCAGGATAGATTACTGTGTTCCCCGGATGAGCAACCTTTCGCTTTCCAGTCCTCACCCCGAGCTGATAGGAAGAGAGACCGAGCAGGGAGGAATACCAGACCATTGCGTAAGTGCTAGAATAAGTACTGAGAATATAATTTGTAAAAACAGGAACTAAGTTAATAATGAAAAGGACTCTAGGAGGACGCTAAAAATTTTAAGAGAGAATGTCAAAGTACTAACTATATATATATATATATATATATTTGAACGAGTGTAATACTTAAGGAGTGATAATTCAATTTAGTATAGAGATCAGAGTAATGCAATTTAAGAGTAAGTTAACCTGTAGTAGGAAGTAAAAATTTTGTCCTTGAATTATTGTGAATGTTAAATTGCTGTGAGTATGACTTATTTGGGGTAGAAAATGATTAAACAGGTAAACAATTAAATGAGCATCTAGCCCTAATTATGAAATAGTGGATTAATTGAAAGGAAAGGTAACTAAGTAAATTGGTTGGGTATTGTTGACTGTTGACATGTTTGCAAGGAAGGATTCTTGAATGAATATATATGTATTTCCTAATAAGTTGGGAAACGAGCATTTGTGAAATTATGATTTTGTCTGTTCATTGGCTGATGGTGGTTTATGGACTTACATGGACTGTTAAGGAGCAAAGAGACAGATTGTGCGTTGTGAGAGGTAATAAATGCCCGGACCTACTGAAATCTTTGTAGAGCAACATGAAGAGACACAGTGATATATATATGTAGATATATATAAGTATTAGGATTTAGTAGTTCTTTTGATAACAAGGTTGACTGTAAATTACAAGATATATACACATTTAAAAATTAGTAAAATAACAAGTGTCAAACTAAATACTGTATTCTGTTAAAGGTTATTGTAATTTTCTTATATATGATATGACAATAAAAAAAAAAAAAAATTTGTATATTCTACATTCTTGTGTGTGTGTCTGTCATTTCTAAACTCAGCCAGTCCAATGGAAGAATACCTTAAAATATTTGGGGTCCCCGTGAGTCTGGGAATTTTCTGAAATCAATCAAGTCAGGTGTTAAAGTGGGAGGGGTTAAAATAAGGGGATATAAAAAAAAAAATTATAACATAATATAATATAATTGTAGGCCCCTTTCAGAATAGGATTTTCTATATGAAATAAAATAACACAAATCCCCCCCCCCCCACACTAGCATACGTTACCATGGGAAGAAACACACACTTATACAGGAGATCCAGGGATTTATCCCTGATCCCCATTGTACACTCACTATTCTTCCTATTTTTGAGTATTATTTTATAATCTTATTTTCTCCCTTAAAGGTTAATCTCTCGTCCACAAGTACCCTTAGCTACTTGACCAATCGATATTGTGAGACAAGTAGATCTCAAAATGCTTCGCTTTCTAACAGGGAGGTTGGTTATGAGGCTTGTATTGGAACATCGGAATTTTTTTTTTTTTGGTGCCCATGCCCTTTCCGTGGATCCCAAAGCAGCAAGACCTACCAAATAGAGAAAAGTTGTCGTATACTTTTGTTTTTGCACAAATTTTAAACTTTGTGTGAAAAAAATGCCCACTTCAATTATGTTAATGAGGAAGTGGAATTGAAGGAAGCTTTAAAGGAAACCAAGCAGGATAAATCTCCTAGGCACGACCAGATTGAAGTGGAGATACTTAAGAAGTTTGCTAAATGAATCAATGTATGAAAGAAGGCATCTTCCCAAATTGTTGGAAGATGACTCAACTTTTTAAAATACTGTTTAGAAGTCCAGATAGAGATTCCAGTAATCTAACCGATCCATAGCCTCATTGCTGTATTATTATTGTTGGTCGAGGAGCTCTCTTACTGTTCTACAGGTGTTTAGTTCCCTGCGAGACCTATTGCTGCTAGGTTCTTATGGAGGTTCTCTGGAACCATGTTGGTGTGGTTAACACAGTGATCGAGACAGTAATTATTTGTTCCATATGCCACATTTCTTTGACTTCTTGTCTTAGATCTGTATACTTCTTGATCTTTTCCTCTTAGGTTTTTCTGGAAGCTTCTCGTATTGGGCACCGCTATGACGATCAGAGAAATAGCCCTTTCGTTCTTGTCAATGAGATTATGTCTGGTCTGTTGTGCGGGATCGTCTTGTCCGTTATTACGGCACGGTCCCAGTATAGTCTGTGAGTAGGGTTCTTTAGTACGCCCTGAGTTTCCTACTTGTAATATGGTATACTCTCTTTGATCAACTGGAATTTTTTCGTTAGCTTATGATATATTTTCCTGGTTACCTGGTCGTGTCTATGGGTGTACTCTGTCTGGGTGGTTACCCTGCATCCTGTGGCGAAGTGCTGGATGTTTCCAGGGCTAGATGGCATCGAAGACATGTTTCATTTGTTACTCCGAGGTCCTTGAAGATGTATTTCCTGGTGTTGAATACCTGGTCTTAGCGAGCATGAATCATTTGGTCTCTGGTAAGAGCTTCCCGCTCGTGAGCCAAGCAAGTCATGTTATCTATGTAGTCTTGATGGAGGTCATTGTAGTGTTTGTCAAGGAATGCCTTCTTACCCATCTCTCTGGTTGGTGGGTTTTAGGACAACAGCTACTAAGGGCTGATAGGGACAATCTGGTCATTATAATCACAGTGAGCAGCTTTACAATTGTTTATAGGGTTTACGGGTATTTATTATGTGTTTTTACAGATGACCAGTAAGTTTTCTTGTTGGTTGTCTCTGTTCCATAACCCTTATGGTAACTCTGATGGAATTTACACTGACTCCCTGGTTTGTGTTATTCGATACTCAAATTGTCTTTCTTAGCCACGCATCCTCTGATGCGTTGGTTTCTCTGTGTAAAAGATACAAAGTGTAAAGCAGCTTTTTGTGCCACGATGTAATGTATTTATAAAAGACATTTTAAACTCCAAAATGGGAGTGGACAGGGTATAGAACATAACGATCCTAATGGCCTGAATCACAAAATACCTGTAGAGGCTATAATAAGGTTGAAAAAAGAGATTTGTGTTGGGGAACCTTAAACTTACAAGTCCGAAACGGTATGAATCATTCAGGAAATAAGGCTAAAATGAGATCAAGGACATCAAAATCCTAAATAAATAGTACCTTAATTTTAAAAACTACTCACCAAATTCAATGGATCAGGACGGCAGATTTCCCATTTATCCATATTTGAAAACATCAAAGTTGTTGGATCTAAAGACAATCAAGCCAGGGTGGAAATAGAATTGAAGATTTTAATGTTGTCGGCGTTCTTTTTAAAATATTTTCAGTTATGATAATTAAGAGAGGTTGGTTGTAGGATGCAGATGACAGGGAAACCACTGAGGACACCAAAGAAGACACTGAAGAAAATACGAAAAGAAAGAGATTGTTATCGTCACCATTTTTTAGGGGACCCGCCCTGGCAAGCTCAAGCTACTCCCAGGATTCGCCCCAGCTAGAGACTTTATATATACTATACGCCCAGCCTGCCACTTGCATGCATATGACTAGAAATGCATCTACTATACTAACAGTATCAACGCAACAGCAAGATCGATCATTCTCTCGCCAAGACTCTTCAGCCCTGAGAAAAAAAAGGACCGATTTCTCATGCATCTATGAAATGAAAGGGTACCAATAAAAATATGGGCTAGTCCCTCTAGGGGACTAGCCCATATTTTTATGGGCTAGTCATAAAGAACAAAATAACTTCATTGATTGAAAAATGCAATCAATTGACTCAATGGGACTGGATTTTGAAGCGGTTATCCGGCTGTCAACTCCACACAACGTTTGGCCGCGAATCCACAGAACAATTAAACAGTCATTGTCTAATACGAGATATCGTAGCGACAGTTTACGATTCATGAGCATGACGCCAGCAACTTAACCGTGTAACTCATTTTCGTGCTATGTCATGATTACGAATTTTAGTATGGAGCTACCTGCTCTGTCCATCAAAATTAATTGAACAGTATGCGTGCATCTTCTTGGCTTCGAGCCACTATAACTACACCGATAATCAGTAATTGGCGCATAAACAATTCTCTGATAATGTCCAACGCGCTGTTCTAATAGAAGATGGACGAACAGAGCACAAAACTGCATCTTAACCCAACTATGAATTAGGAATCTATTATTTAGCCTCAAGCTGCATTAAAAACTATAAATCTCTCCAGTTAATTTTATATATAAAGGAAAAATAAAAAAAGTTAAAGGTATTTTAATAAATTTTAGTTTATTAGTCAAAATATTAATAAAATAACCAACAAAATAAAAATATCTACTTAAATTTTATTTTTCAAGCTTTTATTTATAGAATTATCTTATAATTCGAATAGCAACAGTTAATTTTTTATTTTACGAATCCAAGCAAGAGACAACCAATCACGTGATAGTACAGCCATATGCAGTGACGTCATAATAGAAGAAACATCTCGAGTCTTGATGGACAGAAGTTAATAAATATTAATTTTAATATCGACCACTGAGGGAAATTCGTTTCCTACACACTAAAAGTGCAATTTGAACAGTTACATGTATGGAAGCATTCTTTAACCTCATCATCAGCTTAAAGATCCCAAATATTGATAAGTGAGAGGATTAATAATACTACTTATCTGATGGCGGTGTGTGACAGTGTTCTTTACTTTGGTAAATGCAAGATACAAATAAAAGAAAATCTACAGATCTTTTATACACACTTCCTGCATTTTTTTTTCTTTCAAAGAACTCAACTGCAGTATGATGTGAGGGAAGAGTATATCACAATGAAAGTGAATTTAGTTTCGCACGGTTTTCTTCCGTCAGAGTAATTGTATGCAGCTTCGCGTACAGGTTATATTCCCTGGGTTGCCTCGAGGCACGACTAGCGGTATTTTACAGAGCTGAACTTCTTAAAATCTCAATGAGGAAGCAGTGCCTTTGTCTCAATAGATGGTAGCGGTACCGTAACTAGCCTACTACGTAAAGTTCATCGACCTCGTAACCTTTTCGACAGTTGCAACAAAACAGTCTTTCGTCGCTATAAAGCTGCGAAGAGTAATGAAGAAAGATTCCACTTTACTATTTCTAATGAAATTCCAAGTGTTTTCTTGCTCGATTCAAATTTTACTTATTTTTTTCTTTTTATGAATTGCTTAAATATCTGCAAAAACGAAGGTCAAAAAAGAAAAAATTAACAAAAAAAAACAATGTAATTTGTCTTTTTTTTTTTTTTTTTTCCAATAAACTGCATTTATCAGCAACCATTTCTTAAAATTATCATCTTAGAAAAATAAATACGGTGTTTAGCCAATTTAAGTTTAATAAGAGTTTTTATCAGAGAAGTAGAAAATATTTTAGAAAAATTAGCTTATAATTTAATTTTTCAAATATTTTATAATAATTGGTTAATAAATGAGTTAGCGATATTTTTTATTTTACATGTATTTGTATATTACGTATACCACTTCAGTTTAAATTGGTTCTAATTTTCAGAATTTTTTTTTTTGTTCCTCACAATCTTTTTATGTTTGTGTAATAACAATACATTACAGGCATTTAAAAATTTTAAAAATGTATAAAATGTATGTCCCATTCGCTCATAATTGCAGTGATTCAACACCCTCATAAAATAAAAATCCTAAGATAAAATTTGTCTTTTCTACAAATTTCTAAAGTAAAAAATTTCGAAATTTTTAACATTTCTAAAATAAGAAACCTTCCACGTACCCTAAACATATAGGGTAAAAGCGACCTTTGTATTAAAAAATTAATAATAAATCTTGATGATCTAGCTGATACTTAAGTTTGAGTCAAGGATGATGCACATTTCCTTACACCATGTGCCCTCTTTGTCGTGTCTTGAATTAAAATATATATAATGATTTTGGTTTCTTATAAAGAGAGGTGAGGAGAGTTGATTGTTAACGTTGGCATGTCTTGTCTTGTAGATATTCCACTATGTTGGCGATGACACTGTTTGTTGTTTTATAGTAAAACTGTCATCATTGGGTTTGTCGGAGATGAAGCCTTTTATGTCATCTGCATAAGTGATGACAATAGATTTATTTGTAGGAATGGCTGGAGTGTTACTCAGAAGAATTCCACACAATATTACATCCCCTTGAGGTACGCCATTGGACGTTGATACTCGGAGGTGGAGGTCCTTTGTGGATGTTGGAAGACCAGTATTATTATATGTATTGGAGGTATTTTATTATTTTCAATTAAGTTTGAAATGTTCACAAACGATCTTTAAGTCTTTATTGAGGTTAAAGTTGTTAGGCTGCAGTTATATCGAGGTATAGCATTTCTTGAAAGGCCTAGGCTTTTATATTCTTATTAAGGTACGTATTAGATTTGTAGCTGTAGACCTTCCTTTCACAGCAAAATGTTTTTCGTTGGATATACGGCTGCTGGTGGAGAGCCATATGTAGGTCAGTAGTGTGTTTTCAATAATCTTCTGTATTGTGGCCTCTATTTAAATTGGCGCACATTTCCAAGCTTGGAAAGAATGTTGGCCTTAAGTTCTCCATTCATTTGGAAGGTAAGAATAGAAGACGCATTTTTAGTTACGTCTTGATAATGTACATGCTGGATATTTTAATGATTAATGCTGGAATTCCATCTGCTCCTGTGGTATTGGTCATTTTCAGCGAATTGATGATTCATTGGATTGAATCTTTATTCAATTTTTATTCAGCCGACAAAGCAGTTAATAAAGGTCAATCGATTCATGGACGCCTGACATTCAAATCAGCCTCAAAAAGTCACTTGATTTCACACAGGCATCTCTCAAACTTTTCTTTAAAGTTGTAGCTCTCTAGTTCTATAAGATTATGTGTTAGTTTATTCAAGTTAATAATCTTTTGAAGAAACGTGCTATCGGAATCCTCCTTTATATCAATAATTGACCTTGTTGTTACTCTTCGCTGGCCCTTTATCACCAACTTCACGCCCTTCCTGAAATGAGGATTACAATCCTGCCTCCATGGTAGCAATTCTTTTGCTCAATAGTCAGTCTTGGCACGATCCTTGTAAATCAGTTCCAGCCTGGAAAGATGTGCAAGGTTCATGGATAGAATCTCTTCCCGGCCGGAACTTGTTAACAGAAGGGGTAGTTTTTATTGAGATGGAATACAAACAGAAGAAATGCAAAAGCTGATGCTGCTGAGGAAGTGGTAACTCTTTCGGAGAACTATTAGTGGTGTTCTCAATGTTTCACACAGAGACTGAGTACCACTTTCCCTTGAGAAATGGCCTTGAATGCGTTAGCATACAACCTAGCCGTGTTGCCACATGAAAAAAGGTTGATAAAGTTGTCTTATGTATTTTAAAAGAAAGGAACCTTAGCTTCATAAACAACAAAAAAATCTCTTCCTTAAGACACGTATTTATTTGTTTCAAGAGTATTGAAAAAAGACTAAGCGAGAAAAGGTCCGTATTAATTAGGAATACCTTAAGCGTATTACTGAGATTTTTTTAATCTTCTTATTGTTAGATTGGCTTTGACTTAAACAAAATTCCCAACAGGAGCCATTCTCGAAGAGATGACATCCTTTGTAAAACAGACGTTTTATTGCCTTCAATGTCAAAACTCTAATTACTTTAATAATACCTTGAACTTTGGCAGCACTCTAGTTGCCTGCAGGTGAATATTTAGACAACAGAAAACAAATGTCACCCGAGGATTTTCTCACAGTGACCAAGCAGACAGGCTGTTTCGTTAGCGATGGTAATTACATTAATGCAAGACGGACAGATGGGAAAGAAAAAACATCGCTGTATCATTTGAACATTAAAAAAAAAAACTCCAAACTAAGATATTTATTATTTGGATAAAATTACAGTTGCCACGTTTACCTTTTCTAATATAAATAATGGAAAATAACCGATACTAATTGGCATTTGAACATGCCAGTCGTGTTCTCAATGTTCCGAGTTTCTTGAACCATCCTTACCCTGGACATGCTTCTGTAAATAGAGATGAGAAGTCAGTTTAACTGTCTGGTTAAAAATCGGTGACGTTTACAACTTTGTAATTCATCTAAACTTTATGAACGAATATTCTTCTTCTTCTTCAGGTCCCGTGTTCAATTTGAACGATGGAGACCAACATTTTTCCAGCCAACTTTGTTTCTTGCTTTGTGAAATAGTTCTTGTGTAGCAAGACCCCTGTCCATTCTTTGATATTATCAAGCCACTTTTTTCTTGGTCTTCCTTTTGCTCTTTTGCCTTGAAGGATTAGTCTCTCCAAGTCATATTGTGGGCCTCTTATAATATGCCCGAGGTAGGCAGTCTTTCTCTTTGCAATTGTAGTTAGTGTCCTTGTGGTCCTTGCCCACTTAAGAGCCTGCTCATTGGCGACCCGATCTGTCTATGGAATTCTGAGCGTCCACGTCTCGAAGGCTTCCAATTTCCTGATTTCTGCCTTCCGCATGACCCAGGTCTCACATCCATATAGGAGAGTGCTCCATGTGTAGCATTTGACCATTCGATATCTTTTCAGAAAATCCAGTTTCGTGTCACAAAGTTAGTTCTTAAGATTCTTAAATACCTCTTTGGCCATACCAATTCTGCTTCTAATTTCTGTGCCTTAATAACGCGGATTTCTGAAACAAACACAAGAATCCGTAGCTGTGATAATCTTAAACTCAATTCATATGAAATATTAGATTTTTAACCTTTTCCCATCTGTAATGTCATCTGTTATAATACAATGGTTTAGGTTATTTGTTTGAAGAGAAGTTTTGGTTCGCATCGCATCGGAGAATGAAGAATAAAGGCCTCTTCAATTGAGGCTGTAGTTATCCAGGAATAGGGTTTCTCCGTCAGATAATTATTCTGGATTTTTCAATACACCCCAATTCCCCGGAACGTATATAAACTTGAAGTTCTTATTTTAGTTAAAAATAAAATACAAGATTTGACAATTATGTTCCAGAAATGAGACCATTGCAAGCATATCAAAGCACAAACCACCATGATGCAACAACCCATGCCAGCTGACTTATGTGTCTTTCCACGATATTGTCATTGTGCTGTCATTTTGTTTAAAGTTTGCTCTTTTTTGGGAAAGTACCACGGAGATCCATGAATTGGTAAAACAAACGTACAGTGAGGATGCTCTTTCGCTAATGAGTTTTTCACCGGCTTGCAAGATTTCTGGATGGTTGCACTGGAAAGATCTATAATTTGACGAGCAATATGGACGTCCAAAAATGCTGCGCACCCCCAGAAACAGTGGAAGAGTTCGTACATTCGTGCGTCTTCTCCAAATCACATCCATGCTGAAAGGATGGTGTAGAGAACATTAAAATAAATGTTGCGATAAAACTAGTCTTGGTACATAATTATCAAACTCTGTTATCTTTTTAAGTAAACGAAAAGGGTCCATAGAATTTCCTTAGTGCAAGGTCGAAGGTTAATACAGACGAAATCAATTTTATACATGAAAATAAAGACACAAAACGCAGTAAATAATAGGTTAACAAATATATAAACTACAAAAGCCAGTGTCACTTTAGTGCTTTGTAAATATATGTTCCGTTCCTCCTCTTCTAAAGACTTTTCTAGAACTTTTTAGTTATTAATAACTCGCTGTCATGACTGCTCTCAAAGAATCTTTCCTTCGATGGCTATTAAACTTTTGCTCAGAAGTACAGTATAATTAGGTTCAAGGAAATACTATCTTTCAGTAATATTAATACGCTAAAGTCTGTTATGGAAAAATGCTTTCGTTGCTTTGCTCCTTATAACTCCTGCTATTAATTTTCTCATGGACGTGAGCCTTACTGAAATTAAATCCGCATGTCTTTGGGAACTTTTTTTTTTATGTGTGTGTGTTTGTGCTGATGGAGGAGGCAGCCTCGCTAGTGTTTCTCCGTCTGCCCACGACGCACGCGATGCTCTGTATACCCTTAGCTTACTAGATGCACTTCGATCAATCGTCTCCGAAGAAAGGATAAAAGAAAAAAAAACGAAAAAAGAAACAGCATCTTTGTTTAATGACTTCAGTGGGACTTCCTTCCGTCTTGTTAAGTTAACAGCACTGCAGGAAATGTAGTTTACAACTTGATGACGTCACACCTAAAAACGCAACCAAAACTGAATACGGTCAATTAACGTTCGTGTAGTTTGCCTAAACCGTGTTATTAATGGGTTAATCGACCCGATAATTTATTCTCAATTATATAATTTTAACGTCCGTTTGCAGTTCCTGCGAACATTTAAATTGATTGAAGAGCACGCTGCATAAAAGTGCTGTGGCTCAGTGGGTTTCGGAGCACGAGCATTGCAACTTTGTGTGATTAGATGTTATTTCGTAGCGTTATTTGAATTCCTGGGTT
This sequence comes from Mastigoproctus giganteus, assembly GCF_048544385.1. Classification (NCBI taxonomy): domain Eukaryota; kingdom Metazoa; phylum Arthropoda; class Arachnida; order Uropygi; family Thelyphonidae; genus Mastigoproctus; species Mastigoproctus giganteus. The sequence continues at coordinate 41,548,467 of NC_143588.1, forward strand.
GAATGGTACAGCTGCTCTTGACGTACCCATATCTCATGTACGTTAACTAGAATTTTCTGGATTATATTCTGCTGATTTTACATAAATACAAATAACAAAGGATTCGGCTACTGCAAAGTCTGATTTGTGACAGTAGACAGGCAAATCTAGTCTTGTCCTTCTCCTAATGGATTACATACACTAAAATGGAGAAAACAACCGGAGGTTCTGAGATGTTTTTGTGTTTTTTGGTGTGTAATCTATTTTTTCTGCGTTTTTTTTTTTTTTTTGTTTTATTTTGTTCGTTTTTTTATTTGGTTTTTTTTCTTTATTTTACAATAAAGTAAAATAATCCACATATATTTGAATTTGTAAACTTAGGAGAATTTCTAACTTAAATTTAAAAACGATAAAAATTAAAATCACAATTAAAAATAGGAACTATTCAGAAAATTTCTCGATAGTCAAACATGGGTGTAACAGATCTCTGTTTTTCTGGATTACAAAACAATTTTATTTGAAAAATATGTATTCATTAAGATAACTAAGAATTATAAATATAAATTTATCCGCTTCAATTTTATTGTCAATAAATGTAGATTTATTCATAATCCATTTCTTTTTTCTAAGGTGGCTATTACAAATAATTATAATGGCATTATTGATATGTAGATGTATATTAATTTTTATTACATTGTAGAGTATTCATTCATTCGTAAATTTAAGTCCGATATCGTGCAGACTAAACAAAATTCGGAATAACTCACTGAGATTCCCTCCATCTCAAATTGACTAACTCAGTCCTGACTGCAGAAGCCTTCAGAAATTCCTTAACTTGGAACTAATGACCAGAAGGAGTCCATCGATCAGTGTCAACCTATTACAAACCGAACAAAAGGGAGACTGAGCTGTGCTTTGACTAGGTGATGGAATAAAGCGGTATGGACTTTTCTCCGCATTGTAGTTCAAGCATGCTTACATGTTTCTTTCTTATATGAAAACAGACAAATTTCCAGTTCCATTTTCCTCCCAGCCCCTCTTTACGTGCAATTTCCTTGTGACATGGCAGATGAAAGTAGAAAATAATCTTCGTTCGCTGTTTAGATTGGACGATAAAATTAGTTCGTTGTTGTCTCTAGAATTAGTGGTCCCTTGATAATTATTCTCTGTGGTAGTTGGTAACATAGCAAGCTCGTTTACTGCTAATCAGCTTGGCAGCCACAAACAACGTGAATTTCCTTAATTTGGAGCGATGGCGGATGGGATGAATGTGCTATTTAATAATTAAAATACCTGAAAATAATAAAATTCCTTTATAACCCGTGAATTAAATAGAAATTTTCTACTTCGTTATTCAAAGAAAAAAAAAATAATAATTGTTTGTTCACTTATATTCAGCTTTCAAATAAAAAAATATTAAATTATGCGGATTTAAATGTTTATTGTGAATTATAAATTATATACCTATTGAGGTCAAACAGTCAATAACAATAACTATTAACGCAGGAATAGCTATTGACGTAGGAATTCTCCTGATAATCCTGAGCAGGATTATCAGGATTATATGGTAGGCAATTTAACATTGGTTATGCATGGTACTGCATAACATACCATTTGGGTTGTACCACACTCAAATTAGAGAAGAACAAAAAGCCTTAGGGGTACTTGTACAGTCCGACACAAAGTTGTCTGAAGCAGTGCAGACAGGTTGCTAGGACAGTTCATGAAGTTCTGTCAATGATGTACAGGAATTGTGCCAGCAGGGAAAAAGGAGGTGATTATTCCGTTGTATAAGGCACTGTTAGGTAACATCCTGAGTACCCTCCAGACCTGAGTACATACAGGTCTGGAGGCCTTCATTTTAGGAAGGATGTGGATCTGTTGTTTTTGTTGTACTTATAGATAACTAGTCTTAGACAACCACTGAAGAAGGATAATTAATTAATATAAGGAAAACCTAATAATAACACATCTAAATAAAACCGACTGTATAAACTAGATTACAGAAATGTTATGCTTCTTTCTTATATGACAACAGACACAAATATGAACATTAACCGATCTCTGAAGAGCCAAAATACTGGAAAAACAGTTGTATTGTATCCACCACTCGTGCAGAAATCCTAAAACTTCCATTCTGGAGAGTATGTAGCTAATCGTTATAGAAAAATATCAAAGCCTTTACTATTTATGGTTATATCAAACGAATTTGAAATATACTATATATTGAGGATAACAGAAGGGAGATCTTCCACTGTAACAAAGTATTTACTGCATTGGTATCGATGTCTTCTTCCATCACCACATATTATTTTCCATTAAATCCATTCATAAAACTCTTAGTTATTGAGATCATGTAGGATGATTTTTTATGCTTTTCCTTGAAGAGGGGTAGACATCTGTTAATAATCTTTATTATGTCCGTGTCTTGCTACAGAGATTCCATGGTGCATGAATTATTTGATTTTTCCCGACCCATATCTGCACCGATAGCGGAGCAGTGAACGAGAGAAAGTACCCGAGAGAGAAAGAGAGGCATAGCTTCCAATTAGCAGAAGAAACAGGAGCGCTGAAGATCGATCGACTCAGCCAGCAGAGCAAAATACTGCTCAGACAGAGCGGAGCACGCACATATACACACCAACACGAGCAAAGTGACAAACTTTATTTTATTTTATTTTTTATTAAACCTATTTGCTGTCTATTACTCAAACGCTGTTTATTTTTACGTGAGCAGTGCACCGTTCATCGCGAAAAGAAGTAAAATTCTTTGGGACAATAAGGACAAAATTAATTATTAATATTACATTGGAGAATTTCCATAAATGCATATAATGTAACAAAGATGCATATTCACGTGTATTTTGTCTATGAATATGTTACCCCCCCCCCTTTTTTTAAGGTAGAAACTTCAGAGTATCTTTAAATTAAGTTCGTAAAGCCTTCTCGCTTAACGCCTTCTCATTCAAAGTATACATTTTTTTGATTTAAAAAGAATAGGTCACAATACTGAATAACAACACCATCTAAGACAGTTTTAAAAATCATATTTCATTTGAAGGACTCGTACTAAAATCCAAAACTGTGAAATAAAGTAATAGATACAGGATTTGCAATGCAATGTGTAGCAGGCGTGGCACATAGGAGAACCACTGCCTCCTTTGCAAACAACCTGTTTTAGCCATTTTCGTGCTACATCTCCTGGCGCTGGTCACACTTAATATTCATGTAATACAGGAGTTCCAGCTCCTGTAAAGATATCTGCTATGTACACGTCCTTGTATCTCAAAAGTGTCAATTTGTTGTAAACCAAAGATATTCATCCTCTGGGAGTAATACATCACAACTTGAACAGATCCGAGGACTGCCTCTGCACGAGAAGGAGGGTGTGTAACATCTTATTGACTACAGAATATTGCAGTGTTATGACGCCTTTGGCCCATTTCAAAGTCAAGAGATGTTTGAAACGTACTGCAGTTGGCAAGCTACCCTTATTTTCTATCCGTTTCCAATTTTTTTGTTACGCTTCTTCTTTCAAAATTTATACTGGTGTATAACAAATATTTCTTTTGCCAAAAAAAACATAAGGAAGAATTGAATATACTGCTGTTAGCATTATACGTCGAATTGTTTTAGCTTTTATACTTTTTAATTTAAATTGATATTAAATATTTGAAAAATTTTACAGTGTCTGTCTTTCTCCTTAAAAAAATTGTCCAATATAAAATAGGGTAGAAACAATTGCCTCATTTAAGACTGCACTACTTGAGCTACAAAGTCCTTTCATTTAACATTACAGATGAAATCGCTAATTTTAATTAAAGAATTTGTGTAAAAGATGTTTATAGAAATAACTGCTTATCAAAAAGTTTTATTTTTATTTAAATGTTTTGTAATTACCATCGACACACCTTACATAAAAAAATCATACTACAAATATTGAAACATCATATTAGGCTTAGCCTATCCGCACTTTAACATTACAAATGTTAGGGAGTAATGTGACCCGCGTAGCATCGAGCAAACCTACACTCGCTGGCCAAAACATTAGAAACCTTTTCGGGTATGTAAATATCAGTTGCCACGTGGTATTGATCACAAGTTATTGTATGTTTTACTGGGGCTTCCTGGTTGATCTGGTTATGGAGAAAGATGGTCTTTCCGATTTTATTGTTCGAGCATATCTACCAGGATCCACGATTCAGAAAAAAAGGAAATTACTGGTGTGTTGAAAAGTAACCGTGCAACTCTAAAAGGAGAAATGCGACAGAAAGCCGGAGAGGTACTCCAAGAACCAGAGACGCAGGAATTTAAAGCGAATTGTAATTCAGAAAAGAAGGCCCACTGCAGCAAATCAGTGAAAAATTCAATTTAGGCAAAGAAAGACAATTTCCAACTGAACTATGCGGCAGGCATTGAAGATTCTGGAATTTTGTAGTGGTATCTATACGAAAGCCTCTTCATTCTGTAAAAAATCGAAAGATTCGATTGGTGTGGTGCTGCCAAAGTCAGTAGCAGAAGAACACGTGGTCTGACGAGTCTCGATTTAAACTTGTTTTTGCACCAATAGTAGAGTGAAAGTGTGGCGTGAACCTCGTGAAGCCATTCATCCATACTGTCTTATGTCACCACACAAGCAGCTGGAAGTGGTATCATCGTGTGGATATGGACTTATACCGTTAGAAGGTCGGGTTACCTCTAATAAATAGCTTTCTGTCGTATTGGACCAATTTAATCCTGCGGTGCTTCATTGTTACCCGGATTGCGATGGATCCTATTAAGACCCCAGAGTAACTATCCACCGTGCAAAAATTGTATCTGAATGGCTACGGAACATTCCCAAGATTTTCATCATCTACACTGTCCGCCTAATTCTTCAGATCTGAATCCAGTTAAGAATGGCTGGGATATGTGAGAAAAAGCAGTTGGGCTTCGCAGTTCTCTACCGAACACAATATAGCAGCTGACAAATATCCTGATGGAAGAATGGTGAAACCTGGAACTTGACTCCTTCAGACAGTAGCGGAATCTTGCTATGATGCGCGAGGGCGGCAATTCGGGGAACAGATAGCCCTACTACATATTGAACAAACATTTCTAATTTGTTGGCCAGCGGCTGTTATTTCCTGTAGGACTTCGTCATACTTGTACAATCATGTTTTATAACCCTCGCGACATGAAACTTTTGCTTTAAATTACTTAATTTTATTTTACCTAATGTGCCATCTCACACATTGTGGATATACACTGCCCTACCATTAATATCTGGACACTGTTAAGAGTTGATCTCACCCTACCATGTGTCAGACACGACTATATATATATTCGTAGGCCACAATGTTCTCTTCGTTGCGATGGACGGAGTTAACAGACCTACAGCGCCAAATGATAAGAGGCTATCGGTCTGTACATGATATTTCATCCACACTGAAGATCTCGTGAATGACGGGTGATTTGAACTGCAAATGGAAGCAAACTGCTGCTAAAGCCATCACGAAACGACCCGGAAAACCTTCGAAGCTGACGGACGATTTTTTTGCAGAGCTTTCCTATGACAGGAGTGTTTCGCAAAAAATCGTCCGCTCGGAATGCAGGTCGACGTTGTTGCAGCACATACAGGCCGGAATGAGACGATTGGGACACATGTCGACTTCAGTACAGGGTGCAGGACATTGCATTATGTGGGTTATCACCGTCGTGCAGCCATCCACAAGCCGCTAACCACCCCTAATGCCAGACTCCGTCTAGCCTGGTGTACGGTCCGCTGTTCTTGGACCGTAAACCAATGAAAAGTAATCGTTTGGCATGACAGATCACAGTACATAGTTTAACAGTCTGACAGTTGTACCTGAGTGTGATGGATGCTAGGAGAAAGGTAACTGCTGGACTGTATCGTTCCTACAATGAAATTTGACAGAGGCTTTCTGATGGTCTGAGACTATTTCTTATGGTTTGGTCTTGGACATTGGTTGTTTTCGTGAAAACCATGAATACCGAGGTCCATCTAGGCGTCTTGGACAATAATGTGTTACCTACGTTGTGGCAACACTAGGGGAAGGCCCATACTTGTATCGGCATGACAACTCTCCATGTCATTCTGTTGTTCCGAAGACATCGGCATCAAAACAGTGAACTGGCCAGACGAGAGCCCTGACCTCAATGCTGTAGAGAACCTCTGGAGTGAACTGGATCGTTGGGTGCATAAGAGACTGCCTAAAAGAGAGCTGAACTGGCCACCGATTGAAGGCCGAAAATATTGGAAGCCATTTACAAAAAACTGATGGAGAATTTTCCACGGAGGCTGTCATAAATCTAAATTTAACCAGATGACCACAAGCTCTCAGCACACATTATTAGTTCTCCTGTAAATAATAGTTATTTGTAGATAAGCAGGTATTCGCATATTAATGGTATAACGTCAATGTATAATGTATACATCTCTTCCCCACCGAAGAGACTCCAAGTAGGGCCAAACCATGGTCTAAACAGATGAAACAGTCCAGTGTTTCGCAAAATAAGGTATTTTTCATGTTGGAAATAAATTGGTGTACGCATGAATATAATATTTGCAGTGATTTTTTTTTTTTTTTTAATTCCGGCCCGACTATTTCCCCTATTATCCTCAGAGAAATATTTAAATAGCTTCAGATGTTCTGGAAAAATATTTATACTTTAAGGGCAAAAAAAAAAAAAAAAGAAGCTTTTGATGTGTTCTCGTATCTTTTCTTAAAATTTCTACTCCCACCTCTCTTATTTGCCTCCAAGTAAGCAGTTGTGACACATAATGCTTGTGAGTTCAGCAGAATGTAACAAATTGATATCCCTAAATGGACACTCATTTGGAATGTTGTTCGCTAAAGCTAGATAATATGTCCCACGTGACGAATAAAGCCAGAACATTCAGAAATGTTCGCAATTCCTTTAACTTCACGAATTTGGCTGTTATTTATATTCCAATAAAAGAACATATTCAAGGAGAATGATATTTACTATTTAAAAACATATTTCTACTACAAATAAATAAATCTTTATTGAATGTACCATAGCTTATAAGTAGCAAATGAAAAAGCATTATTACTATTATTACTGCATATATTTCACGGCGGAAAACCAGGGACTACAAAACATACATTACAGTGCGCATTCAAAAGGCACTATGAGAAATCCTCCACTAGCAGCTATTCCATAGGCAAGGTTCTGTGAAATTTACATACTTAAAGACCCAACTTTCGATGATGGAAACCCTTTTCATTGTGTTGGGGCAGCAGAAGCCCAAATCTCTAAGCCGAGAACTGATGGGAACATGTTGATAACAAAGTATCTACTGGAAAGAGAAGAGCATCTTACTTTTCGCTCTCCAGCCAAGTTTGGGAAACTGTAAGCCCCTGGCTTTATGGCCGTGAAGGGTAATAAAAGATTATCTCTCTCTCTCTCTCTCTCTAAAGCGCATTTTATGAGAAGTTGTTCAACATGTTGATGGAACAAGAGCTTGGAGTCGAAAAGGACTCTAAAGTCATAGTGAAAAGAAATATTCTTCATGGGGATTCTATATATCAAAGAGGCAATACTGGATACTAATCCATGAGAATATTATTTGTCCAGATCTTGTTGGATTTATGGATAGGTTGAAGGGAAGCAGATATTCTATAAGATCAGCTAAGTTCTGGCTGATAAGCCTGCGAGCATTGAGAGGATCATTCCCAGAATCAATTCACGTGAGTACTCATATCATCAGCATAAGTGATTACGTCTCATCTGTTGATTACAAAAGGAACATGCAGTGCTGAAGTGGGGAACGAACCCAGTTATTGATTTCGACCTCAGACGGATCATACATGAAAATTGTGGTTCTCTCATGTAGGGTAGCCTGTAGTAGCCACAGCAGGTCTTCGTGAATCTTGAAATAGGCCTCGAGGAGAAATACTAGGCCAGGTATCCAGATGGCATCAAAAGGCAGCCTACAGATCGAGGTATGTGACAACAACCTCTGTGGTCTTCAAAAGCTCATAGATTCTGTAAAGTGGCAGATGACAGATTAGCGACAGTCCACCTGCCAGGAATAGCAATAGTGGATTTGAGGTGGCTGATTGTGAAGGATTTGAATGACCATCAAAATAAGGAAGATTTTCTCTTCTTTCTCTACGAGACAGGATGAAGAGTAATTTGGTCTAAAGTGGCTAATTTATGAGGAGGAATGGGTTTTAAGAAGAGGTCTGATCGCATAAAAACTCCAAGCTGGAGAGACGTAATACTCTTCTAGAATCCGGTTGTAGATATTAAAGAGCAATTCAAGATTGAATGAGCTTAAGCTTTGGAGGAGGAACTGCGGTATTCGGTCATTACCTACGTGGCAGAAGGCAGAAGGACATTTCTTTGAATTGATGTTCAGAAATGCGAACAGTAGGTGAAGAGGAGGAGTGAAGTGTTGGAAGACCTGTAGCATGGGCAACCGAAGAGAACCTTGCTATGTGATCAAGACACGAGTCAATACCAAGGTGATTAACATGGTCCACCATCTCTGAATTATAAAAGGGTCTACTTTATTTAATAGTAATTTTTAGTATGTTTCTTCAAGGCCTCAGATTTCAATCGATTGAAAAGTGCTCTTGAAATAGAAAATGCGATCCTATCTGCCACACCTCCAGAGTTTCCATTTTTTATGGCGTCCATGTTTCTCCTAGAAAGAAGCATTGAGTATAGGGAACCACCAGCTCTTAGAATGGGAAGTGGGCTTGATGATTTTAGAAGCAGCATAGTGTCAAATTAAATAATCCATCTGATGAGAAGATCTTCACCCAGTGGTAAGTCACAATTAGTGACTTATCGGAGCGTTAAAATACTTTTCCAAGATATTGAAAGTGAAAAGAATCGGCTCAAAGCCAGATTGAAATAAATTGTTGGGTCGAATTGTCTTAGGAATCGAAAGGAATCGAAACAAAGATTCGGTCAAGATGACTGGAAGGTCGATGATTGACGAGGACATGGAAATCGAGATGAATCCTGAGCACGTTGCGAAGCGAAGGGGCCAGGCTGAAGTCTCATGCTAACAATTCGAGTGGTAGACAATTGCAAATTCTTAATCAACCAATTAGTTATCGAGGGGATTGGCTGCAACGTTAATAACTGTCCTTTCGTCTCCAATGTGACAACAATGGCTTCAAAAAGACAGGAGACAACTAAAGTTCGAGTGGGCAACTGAAAACACGGAAAGGTTGACAAGACCAGCCAAACTACCTCCTACCCCGATCCGATCCTTTCTGGAAGCAGTGAGGAGCCAATCACCTACAGTTAACGGATATGGCAATGAATCCTGATGGCCGTTAAGCCACGTCTCTGTCAGGCAGCTGACACGAAACATATCTGAGAGCAGTACATAAAAGAAGGAAAACCCTTAGCAATAATTTCTCTCTTTGAGGACACCAGACTTCTTCTCAATCTGATCGCTATTGTAGCAATAAAGTTTGATGTTTACGCTGTATTTTTAATGCGCATAAATATGTGCAAAACAAAGGCGATTTTATAGTAAAATTCCATTTCTCTAAAAGCCAGATACAATGATGTAACTATGAGGGGAAATTCGTTTATCCACCCGACCTAATAAAATTTATTAACGAAGTAGAACGTTTATTATATCGCTCTTGTTTGTACGCAATAATAATAACACAATGCCATACTGTGTTTCAATCAATCTTATACAATAGTAATAATTGTAATAATTAATTGGTCCATACTGTTTCTGAATAAGCCTATATTTTATTCTTAATAAGGCACCCTACTAAAATGGTTTTTATATTCTTTTATATTTATATATCTTTTTATATACATTTATATTATTTTTTATATTTATATTATCTAGTGTCTAAAAGTTACGATGCAACAGAGCATGATATATTAGAGAAAAAGATTCTGAATAAATTATTTCAAAATGGACAACAAGGGAGTATAAAAGCGCTTTAAAATCGATCCTTTTAACTTTACCTTCGAGTACAAGCTGCCAACTTTTTCACAAGGATTTCTAAAAATGTCAAGGAGACGCCATTTGGACGATTCTTCGAGCTGAAATACAATGGGGGAAATGGGAACAAGCGAAACTCAAGAGGGGAGCGTAAGATGGCTAAATGTCAACCACCATGTGGTAAGCAGGTTATGGAGAGAGTTCGAAGAAACTTAAAATAAACGTGTCACGCAGACCTGTCTAAAGCAGCTCTAAGTGGCCTAGAGTTGCGTTGTCACAGGGATTCCCCCATTTAAGAGGAATCCTCTTTAATGGGAGTGACAACACCTGACCGCGAAGAATGGCGACACAAAGCTCAAGTTTTTGTGGGAGAATTTTTAGAAGTCACAGGTATCCAGATAAGATCTTCAAACTCAGTGTGGTCCCTCATTTGTACGTGGCTTGGCGTGCAAATACTGTAGAAGGACAACAAAATTGGCCTGCCAATCGAAATCTCCTAAAGCAATGGCTCCCAATTTTGAAACACGAATGCACATTGCGTCACTGATAATACTACTTAAAAAAGGTATTCTGATAACTTTTCTTGATTCGATTGAAAATCTCTTCCCTCTTGGACGTTTCTCGATGAGAATTCCCTAGATCATCCATTTTCTGTACACATCAACATGCGCTTAATGCAGAAATTCATTTGTATGTGCACTAAATAAAAAAATTTGTATTGGTTATTTCAGTGCATAGATAAGTTCAATATCTCAAGCTCAATTTGGTGAATATATATTAATTTACTCTAAGATTTTAAAAAATAGTAATAGAAATACATTTTAATGATTTTAAAATTACATGTTTTAAATTTTATAAATTCTTTTTTAAATTATTAGATAAATCGTGTTTCCATTTTATGTTTATAATATATAGTGTTTCATTACTTTAACCATTTTCATGGTAAAATGAAACCACCAAGTGGTACAACTTACTCTTACAATAATCTGTTTTTATTTTTAATTTTTTATATATTATTTCCTACATTTTAAGGACTTTTATCTAAAACAAACTTATATTTTATAAGTCTTTATTATTATTAAAATACAGTTAATTTTTTTAGCGTTTTAATTATTAAATGCCTATTTATTTTAAAGCCCCTTTTTCCTTCCTAAAATTTTATATTTAAAAGTGACTGCAAAGTGGTATGTTTTGTTAACATTAAATGTTTAATCTCAATTCCGCCATTTTTCTGAGAATATGAATAATAAATTTTCTTCTCTATGTTTATTCAAACCAATGTTTTCCTTAATGTATGTTGATATTGTTTTCTAATAGCAAAGTGAACTCATAATAAATCATAACTCAAATAAGAGCATGCGCACTACTGAATCTATATTTGCCTTGTGGATCTTCGTATGGAGGAAGTAAAAATTTCGTTTAAGAGCGGATCAGGCAGTTAGGTTGTAAATACAAAATACTTCTTTCTTATATTGCTAGGTTTTTTCCCCCCAATCATAATAATTTCATTATAAAATTTTCATTCGAAAAAGTTTCTCTGGAATTTACTTATTAGCAGACCCTAAAGAGAAATAAAAGAAATCCGAGTGTTACATTAAAGATATTCTAACATTTCTGGTACTTCTCTCGTTATGATGCTGCCTGCAGTACTATAATGGTTAAATATTATCCACTCCAATTATAACAACACAGTAGAGGAAGCGACGTGGGGAGCTTCGGGGATGTATTATATAATTAAGAAACCACAGGATGATGTACTTCAATTCTACACTGTAGCAACATTCTTAATGGTAAAGCCGAGGGCAGAATTCGTACACACCTTTATAATAAGACCACACAAGCCCTAACATTAATCTGCTTACCCCCCAAACAGCTGATATTACCGAAAACGGATCTTATTTCGGTGTTTTTGAACGGTTCTTTTGAACAGAAAAGCTAATACCATTTTTTAATTGAACACATCAAGTATAGAGATGAATAAGAAAGTTTCATTACTATTTCTCGCTGTAGTTCATAATAATGAAATACGTAAGAAGATATAAATATAACGCTATGATTCTGAATGGAGTATTATTTCTATTAACTTTTAAACTATTTTCTGTATAGATCGGAGTTAGAATTTCTGGAACAGAATAGTTAAACTGGTATACAGTTTGATCATTCTTAGCGCACTTGAAACGCAAAAAAATACATTGGTGAGTGTGGAAATATTCATGACTGCGTTTAGCATGTTTCACTACGATGATTTCAGTTTAAAATTACAGCATTCAGTCCTGTGGTTCCTAACGGTTCCTGCTGATTGTGGATGTTGATGTAGTGAGAACAACCTCCTCGTTTTTCTGAGCTGCTATTAGAACCTGATTTCGGGTGTTCCTTCACGCACATCCTGGACCATCTATCAAATTGTACATAATAATAAACGCTTACGAACTCTACATACAAATCCGGTACCCGTTAAATAGCCATAGACCAAAATCAATGAGCATCAGATTAAAAAGTGCTTCGTTCGAATGACCTCTACGAAAATTTTATCGGTTGCTGCTTTAATGAAAGCCCTTCGGTTAAGGGATACTGGAGGTCATTTAGACTACCTCCTCAGCATTTAAGCCAGTCCAGAGGTGAACTGTAAAAATTTAAGATGTTATGCACGAACCCTTCGGTACTCTTAGTCAGAAAGTCAAAGAGCGCCCTCTGTGAACAATTTCTTTGTGTATGGAGTTGAAATAAATTTGGGCACACGTCGTAGTAAATTCTTTCTTAAACAAAGAAAGGAACTACGATATCTTGTGCTCAGTAAGCGGGCCACAGAAGGACTATGGCTTTTGGTTAGCTCAAAAAGGGGGTCGTACTAAATAGAACACTGAGAAACAATGCACCGTCCTCCCCGTGTGTGACAGGAAGGTGGTATCCGTGAGAGCGTGGTGTAATTGTTTCGAAAAATTCATGCTGACATCCGACTAGATAGATTTTGACACCCTTCCACATTCAATGAATGAATGGAAATCGCCTTTGTAGCAATCAAAGCGGCACGCACTGTCTCGCCCTCAATGGCGTTTTATCTCACATATATAATGTGCACTCAAGAGATCTCCATCAGTACTATTATGAGACAGCCACGCAAATTGTAAAAATTTCCTTAAATCATACAAGGCTGACTTTTTGAAAGAAAGAATTATCACGTTGGAACACGAAATACAACTGTATGGTGTATGTACACAGTTATTCGAAATGTCCATACACGACACTGTCCGTGTATGGACAGTACACGAACAATCCGCCCACGTTCTCAAGCACATTATGGGAAGCAACAATTGATGTAAGCTTTGCTACCCGCTCCATTGCTGGACATATATCTTCATGGAAGGTCAGAGAGGATTGGACAACCTCTGACCACAGAGTTATTACATTCCAGATGCACCGTGCCCTTAACAGACAACCCACACCTAGAATAACCATCAACAGATTCGCCGTGGACAAGGCCAACTGGGAACAATTTCAAGAAGCTCTGACTGGCTCTGTCCAAACATTTGACTATGCAACTCTTACCCCGGACCAACACCAACGCGCCATTGTAAACATAATTATAGAGGCTGCAAACGCAACCATCAGAAGGAAGAAACCATCCCCAGGCGCGGTCCCCTGGTGGTGCCCGGAGCTTCAGAGACTCCGACATGAGGTAAATACACGCAGAAAAAATTTTCAACGAGCAAGAAGATCCTGGCCGGCAGCAGAGGTGCAGGTCCTCAGGCAGCAATACCGTGAGGTCAGGAATGAATACACCGCCTTGATCAGAACACGGAAGAAACGATCCTGGGAAATGCTAGTTTCAACTACCGGGAACGAGTACCCTTGGGGGATTGTATATAAAGTCGCAATGAACAAGCTGCCCAAAGGAGAGGTAGTTCCCTCAACTAAAACACCTGCTGGCTTCTATACAAAATCATGGCACCAATCAATAGACAATATCCTCAATACCACCTTTCGGCAACTCCCGACAGCTCACTCCCTGGAGCAGCTCCGTCTCTGCGAAGAAAATGCAAACTACAACCCAGTAGAACGTGAAGACCCATTCACACTAGCAGACCTCTACTTGGCGACCGCCAAAATACGAAACAAGAAAATGCCTGGTGAAGACTATCTGGAACCAGAGATCGTAAAAAAGGCCGTAGAATACATACCAACAACTATCCTAAATCTGTTCAATCACTGTCTCTCTGCAGGCTACTTTCCTCACGACTGGAGATCTGCACGGATCCGACTGATCTTGAAGAACCCGACAAAATCACGGGAACTTCCGGAGTCGTACAGACCTATAGCACTATTACCGGTACTGAGCAAACTATTTGAACACTTACTCCACAACAGAATAGAAACCCACTACCTAGAAGCAGGGCTACGATCCCCCAAACAATTTGGCTTTAGTAGAGGCTGCTCCACTGTAGACGCCTTGGAACGCATAATAACCGCAGCTAACAACTGTAACCGCAAATACTTCCTAATGATCTCTGTCGATTTTGCCGGGGCATTTGACTCACTCTGGTGGCCAAGTGTCCTCGGCAGACTCCGGGAGGCAAATATCTCCAATAACCTGTACCACTGTATCAAAACCTACCTATCTGATAGAAGGATCTCAGTATGTGCTCCCTACTCTCAACTTACTCGGCCTATCTTCCGGGGGTGCCCACAAGGTTCAATCCTGGGGCCACTCCTTTGGAATCTGGTGATGGACGGCTTCCTCAATCAGAATCTCAATGGGGCAGATGCACAAGCATTTGCAGACGACCTCGTCCTGATGCTGGAGGGGGACAGCCGGGCACAACTGGAAGCCACTGCAAACCGGGCAATTGACTCCCTGCAAACGTGGGCAAAGCAGAACCACCTAACAATATCACCAACCAAGACATCCTCAATACTCCTCAAGGGTTCTCTCGACACGAGAAGGCCACCACAAATCAAAATAGAAGGAACCACGATTAAACTAACTACAGAACTAAAATACCTCGGAATCGTATTGGATAAAAACTTATCCTTTACCCCACATCTCATCTATCTCCAGAGAAAGATCAGGAACTACTCAGCCCTCATAGCAAGAGTCACACGAAAAGATTGGGGACTACGGAAACGGACCCTGTCTCTCTTTTACAAGGCTTTTTTCATCCCTGCCGTCTCATACGCTGCAGGGATTTGGTACAACAAAGCAACCACGGCTGTGAACAAACGGAAATTAGAATCAATACAGCATAGCATCTTGCTCACCATCACAAGAGCATGCTGCACTGTCAGCTCTCATGCGCTGCAGGCCCTGGCAGGATCACTCCCCCTGGACCTGGAAATTGTCCGCTGCGGCATGTTCTTTCAACTGTCCAGAGGTAGAAGTGTATCCTGCATCGGCTTCACTACCGATCCAGCCAACAACAGCAACATAGAGAAAAAACGTCTTATCAACCATCTCCGGCAAACCTGGCAGTCCCGATGGGCAGAATCAACTAAACGCGCCATAACCCGGAAATTTATCCCGGACGTTACCCAAGTCTACCCCCACCAGCCGGCCTGGTTCTCACCGGGGCTCTACACCACCTTCCTTCTAACGAGGCATGGTTCCTTTAATGCCAAACTTTCGACCTTCGGAATAAAAGAATCACCACTATGCCACTGCGGTGAAAACCAGACATGGACACATCTGATGCATGAATGCCCCCTCTTTGATGATATAAGATGTCACTTTATAACCAAAATATGTTTCAACCCGAAGGATCGGGAACACCTTGTACTGTCGGAGGAGGAGTACTATAGAGCCTTCTCGAAATTTGCGCACGAACTGTTCAGCAGACTACGAGCATTACCACAACTTCCCTAAACTCGACACTGGAACTCTGACAACTGAAACGGACAACAATGACTAGGACTTAACTGGAGGAGACCTATATCCCCTTAGTGACACCATCCCACACTGACACCCTGATTATTGGAACAGCAGTGGATGGGATCCTATTCCAACACTGACCAACTAATGGACTGTACACTGTCATGGACCTGACGAAGCCACAGCTTTGCTACATACACGCCATGTTACTGATCTGAGCCGGCTCCCTTGTTCGGCCCTTTCTTCTCCCTTACCCCGGCGGGGGGAGGTGACGGCTTTCCTGTCTCCTCCCCTCCTTGCCGACCCCACTCTTCCCTCTGGTGGGGTATGGGCATGCCCCACTGATTCTACCTGGGGTCGTCTCCCCTATTGACCCCATTCTTCTGTCTTTATCCCTCCAGTCTTCATTCTCCCTACCCAACTCTATCTGTATGCAAGCGAATGTCCCACATGCCAAAAATAACCGTGTCTAAATTACGCTGTTCGCCCACCATTTTGGCTTTTCTAATTCTAGCGCAATATTCCCATGCAATTTTTTTTTTTTTTTTTTTTTTAAGGTCCTAGCCACTGAAATCCCAGGAAACTAGGTGGCAGGACCTGCCAGAGTGCAAATTTAAACTAGTGGTTACCTGGTCTGCCTCCACGGGGCGAAGTGCGGGCAACGTTGGGCCTCAGCTGGGGTCCAGCGGCTAAATGGCCAGAAGAACAACGGTACATAACACAACACACTCACATGATCCATACACTTTTAAATCTCTGGCCTTCCCAGTGAACTGGTACACTCACAATGAAAGCAACGCGGAGATGGGGGGAACCCCTGGTGCCGTTAGACACTTAACACACTTTGCACTTTGCACTTGCACACGACACTGTATGAACGTTTTCGAGTACCTAACACCAACGATCCCAACTGGCATCAGGAGCAACTGCCACACTACGATGATTCCTTTTCCAACTCCATTGTTGGGACGATGATTGCAATTGGTAGAGTTCTCTAGACATCTGAATCCAGACTCGACTGTCAGATCTGAACATTGCGCTCCATGATCTCAGATGACTTCGGTCTCTTCGAGATCCAAGAACGATGTCTGGTGTTATAGATCAGTATTAGTGGAGGCGTTTAAGTGCAACTACCTCATGAAAACCAAACCTATATATGCCCACAACAGGCAGTGCATACACGTTGACATCTACAGAGGCAGACAAAAAACTGCATCACTTTTGAATTTTGCAAATATAATGTTTTTTGCGCTGTATTGTGGATTGCAGAAATGTTCAAAATGCATTTTTTAGATGAGATATACATATCTCTGTGAATGAAATCCAATAAAAAGAGTCCACCTGATATACCTAATTGCCATAAATATCTTTCCAAAGGGTAAAATGCGTAATTAATGAAAATCATGCAAATGGCAATCATGGCAACCAAACATACATTTTATTGCATTTACGTGTACAAACTGGAATGACAAGTTAACGTGATAGTATTATGTACTGCAAATCAGCAAAATAAGTCCTCAATATTTCGTTGTTCCTCCTCGAGCTGCAATTCCAGCCTTGCAACGATCTGTCATAGAGTTAATCAACTTCTGGATATACAGTTGCCCAATTTCATGGTACCACACCCTTACAATGCTCTCCTGCAGCTGAATCTTACTTGTTGGCTTCTTCTGAGCAGTTTTAGACGACATTAAGTACCAGCAATTTTCAATAGGATTCAAATCTAGACTGACTGTTGCCAGGCCAGTCCAATGCTATAATGCCAGTATTTCTGAGGTATGACTGCACCTTAAGGGAGGGAAAACATTGGTGTATGTTTTAAGCCTTGTGAGACAAGAAGACAAATTCATCATTAAATCTAAATAGCATAAAACTTACCAGTTTTGCTGTGTGGCAAGGTGCTGGGTCTTGTTGCAAAATGCAGTTTTGGACGTCTGTGTGGTGATTTTACATCCTCTGTGATATTACTATGATTTTGTTACTTATCGTTTGGATGGGTTCGAATTCCGTTGATGGCTGGAGGAATTTCTAAAGGTGGCTTCAATCGGGGGCTATAGTTATCCGATCTCAAGTCGAAAGGAGTAAGGTTCCTCCATGAGTTATTCTGGATTTTTCAGCCCGCACAACATGTAAATCGGCTGTGAATACAAATTTTGTAAAAACACAATACACAACGGAACAATACAGTTTAAGTTGTTTATGCTCCTATAAACCAACAACAACATGCATTCCTTAGTTCATTTCTTAGAAGCGTCCTAGTAAGTGAACATGCTGACGACTAGGCTACAAAGATTTTACGCTCGAAAACATCGTACATTGATATATGCTTTGTATGATGCATTTAATATTTCAGAACAATGTTTTCCACACAGAACATGGATTGTTTATAAAAAGAAAACTGGATACGAAAGAGTTTACAAACTTTGTAGAAAGATTCCTACTCTAGCCGGATTTATTTTTCGCGACTAAGTGAGCTCTCTAGATGTAGTTTAAAATAACTCGACATAACTCTGCTTTGTTTGTTGCTTTCCCACTCTTTATTACTAAGATGTGTACAGCGCCAGTTTTCATTTTGATGATCATAGGAAGCCTTCATCTTCCACTTCATGGACAATGCACATTTAAAATTATCATGGAAATGCGAAAGCGAAATTCTATATGAAAAATTCTGTTGTACAGAATTTTTAAAACGATACACCCACGAACGTCAAGTGATTAATCAGAGAAAAAAAAACATAATAAAATCATTCAGTAGCACGCATAATTCTGATATTTTCTGGATCTACCACTAGAAATGCAAGTTTAAAAATTAATATTAATATCCAGTATTCATGCATAAATTCGATTAGTCCGCTTCTAGCTAACAGAGTGGAAAGTTATGTTTTTTCTTTGCTTAGTAAAAATAAGAGATTGTTTTGCAGAACGAATTTAAAATAATTACACGAAGTTTGAGAAATCTGTAAATGAAAGTTCAGATGTTAAACAAAATTTATGGGAACGAGGTTATGCGTGGAATCTCGAGAGAAATTTTTTTTATCACTGACAACGTGACGCATGCGCAATACTCGCTGGCAAAAAGCAGTCAATAAATATTGAAGCAGTATCCTATTAACATACTAATATATTACAATTCCAGTCTATTTTAATAAAAATTTTATACTAATTTCTACAAAAATATTTTCTTTTTTAGTTTTCAATCTGTTTTCTTAATAATGTTAGTTAATAAAGGAAAATATTTAACTACACCTTTTCTTTTTTATTTTACAATTTCAAAACGGTTTCTATTTGAAGAAACTTTGAGCAACCGAATGGATTCTCTGCTGTAATAACAACCAACTCACAAATTTCCCCTCCTCCTCGTAAAATAGAACAGGTAGCTTGTTTCCTCTAGATCTTGCTTCCTGCGATTTATTTCCCTTTCCCAGGTTGAAAAACTCAATGAAAGAAGACAGAGCCGGCTATTTTTCACTAACCAGAACAAATAGAACAACAACAGGCAGTAAAACGTTTTCTTGAAGGATAAACCGGCACATATTCTTCTAAAGGATAACCCCATGACTCTTTTGTTGTCCTATTTAAAAGTGAAAAAGAATTTCCCGGACAGTAGTAAATGAACTTTTTATGAAAACGATTTATTATCTCATTTATCAGTGAATGAAAAAGTTGTCTATTAAGGATAATTATTTGTTCCATTGAAAATCATATTTAATGTGCTAGCTTCTTTTCGCTGTTGATTTGAAGCAGAGAAAGAGAGATCTACAATTATTGTTTTCTATAAAGTCTTTATATTGCCAATTATATCACTGCAGCCTATTGTTATGATTGATTGCCACTTTTCCTGTTTTAAATGAATAGTCCCGTAATAAACCTTTCACTTTGGTGACAGATGTTTGCCATTTAATTGCAATTGCAGGCTCCACTTAAGAAATCTTTCCAGTACATTAAAGATAAGGGTACACACATATTACATTATCATCGAATTGCAAAGCGAATATCTTATTATAGTTTTTTATGATGACGTCATATACTTTCTACGATGGTATTATGTTGAAGCTGAAAATTTTGGGTTTCCTGATGAGACTAGTTTATCCAGGAGATTGCAAGAAGTGGAGAAGATAATTTTCACAGTGATTAAAAAAAAGAGAAAAATTACGCGTCATTTTGGAGTCTTATCATAACAATCACTTGTCAGCTAATTACTTAATCGATAATTGTTTTGTAATGCTTAATATGCAAACGTGCAACATATCTTCATAAAGAAAACAATACTGCAATTAATTCTATTAAAAAAATTTAAAAATAGTATTTTATTTTTTAATTTTTATTATTATCAAAATTTTTATAAAACACTAAATACACCTTTTCTTCTATTTTATATTGGCTATACCAATTTATTATTGATAAATGAGATGGCGGTTTATTAAAAGTAACTCAATGGGCATGTTTGAAAATTTTGAATTGAAAAGTCATATTTGATTTATTTACTTTTTTGCAAGCGCGGCAGCAAATTTCTTTTAAGTGAATAACGGATACACGTGACTCTTTCATTAAGTTGGATAATCTCTGGATTTGTTTTCCTATTTTTATTAACCAATAATCTGCTGGAAAAAATGGCCTTTTGGGTTGGGGTAGCAAAAGCTGTTTACAGATCCAGCATGGACTATTAAGTTCCTTGAGAAGAATTTCAACGTGCGGACCAGAGTTATTATCGCTAAATTTTTATGATTAAAAATGGTAGGAATTATTTAGGTCTTTTTCAAGCATATTCAACACAGTTTTAAGTTGTTGTGACTGGTCTAGAAAGATTCAGAAGTTTGGGATTAGGAATTTCGGCATAATTATTCCACTAGGCAGAAGGATTCGTTACAATTTATAGAAATAAGACAAGACTTAAATGTGGCACACTGTCAGCTACTGCTGTCTCTGAGAGTTTGAGAACTTGATAGCGCCAATCAGCTGTTGCCCATTGATTGAAATTGAGGTTAGCTTGTTTTGATTGATGGGGTGCCAGTTCAGACTGTGGTTGGGAATATCTGGAGCTTCAGACGAGAAACGAGCTATGTAGTCCACCCAAACTTCGGAGTTACATTGACTGAATAGTGAACTTTAAGCAGGTTGATGAGGCAGGTTACTATTAGCCATGTTGGTATAATTCTTGATGGCTATCGATTTTTCCATCAGACATTTCTCGTGTTTTGGAGAAAGCAACGTGGTAAGTGGGCAGGTCACAAAACTTGAACTGTTTCTGCTTGAAGAGGACAGAGAGGTTGGAGGTCTGGCAATGAGGAGAATTGGGTCATTTCCTGACTCTGGCAATTTGGCATTTTTTAAACCAAAAAAGAGATATTTCTTCAACACTTCTGGTAACGCTTCTCATTCATTGTTACATGTCTATCCACTTCAAAAAATAAGAGCCGATGATGGCTTTCCTGAACTTATTCTCTTTAAAGATATTTAGAGCAGTTCACATAATTTCTAAGTTCAAGCTCGTAGTTCAGTTTCAATATTTGGATTTTGTGACTTAAGACTGATGGTGTACCGTCGCTAAATTTTTCAGCGCAGTTCTTAAATAATTTACCAGTTAAGCAATCGTCTAAAGTATCTTTGAAAAGGCAATTTAAACCCTTCTTGGAAACGACATTCCTTCGGGATATCTTAAGTGCAATTTTACCTAAGAGAATAACGAATCATCTTAAATTTTTTTCTCGAAGAAGTGAATGGTATTTTAAAAACTAATGGCGCTATCAAAGTTTCTTTTAGAAAGTACATTTTTATAAAACAAAATCCAATATCTTTTTGTTTTGTTTTAGTGACGTCAACATAAATGACAGGCTAACAAAAGGTCGCTTGTTATCAGAGCTTGTTTAACATGCTCTTTAACCTGAATTCTTTCATTATTTTCACAAGGGGGAAAAATTTTTGAAATGAAGAAAAAGGCAAATTACTTGGAACTATACAATATGAGCTGGCGAAATTATTTATGGATTTGAAACATTTGGAGATAATTTGGTTTAATTTTCTAAAATATGACGATAATGCAACTGTAATAGTTTGATGCAGATAACGTGAAGTGCAAAGGTATATGCACATACACTACCTGGCCAGAATATTAGAAGTACCAGCTGGATTTGCATCCGGTGCAAATAAAATAAATTTAAAATCAGAGAGTTGCATGATTCACAGGTCAGTCAACCTTGGCGCCTTAAATACCATCACCTCCAAACAAAACTCTGATTTTTGTTTTGGGATCCACTGACAAGTCTGAAAGGACGAAAAAAAGAATGCCGCATACAGAGAAATTTATTAGATCGCGTACACCCTATAGATTCAGACATCATCACTGTTCACCCCTCAGCTAGTCTACAGATCTGAAGCCTATGGGATGCATTAAAATGGGTTATACGGGTCCGCAGTCTGCTACCTTAATCACTAAAGAACTATAGGATTATTTCAATAAAACTATCTTAAAATTACGCCAAGCTTTTGGCTACATATAACTAACTTATGGACGAATCTAAACCAAGTCGAATTCAAGCTGTTAATTAAGCAAATAGAGGTCCTACACGGTACTAAGATTAAGTTTTTAATGTTTTGGTATGTGCTTTTAATTGTAATTCTTCATATATACACTCTATGTCCAAAGTATTCGGCTACCCCCTGCACGTATACGTGAAGAACTTTTGACAGAAAAATGGCTGACAAATATACTAGTATAAATCTTGTGTCTCGCTGTGCAGATGGGTCGTTAGACTTCAACTAACAGACTCAACATGGAATGGTGACTAGATACCTCATCATTTACCTTCCTTTGAGCGCAAATGCGACTCTCCTGAACCTCCCAAAACCCACTATGACGAATGTTATCTAAAGTTGGAAGACTGCAGGAATAGTTGAATGGCAGAAAATGCTATGCAGTTACGAATCTCGCAACACAACGTTTCGTTCTAACGTGTGTTTCAGTGTGGGGATCGTCCAAAGGGCACTTCTTGTCGGAATGTATCCTCTTGACTATGAAGTAAGGTCAAAGATGGGGGCTGAGTGAACTAATGGTATGGGCTATTTCAGACATGGTCAGTCGGTGGTGGTGGTGTCTGAAACTAGGAAATCCTTTGTATACATGTACATTTTGAACAATTACTGGATGTTATAGCACTACTATGGAAACGGACCCTGCCAGTATCAAAACGACAACGCCCCATTTGGTACTAGGATCATAAAGGACTAGTTTATGGGCAATGACGTCAAAAAGTTTAACTGCACAGCTGAGAGTCTGAGCTCAATTCCACTGAATCCTCGTGGGATTAACTGGAGCGCAAAATTAGGCTGCAGCCAAAAGTCTTCTTCCAAATCGGCTGTGGTAGCTAATTGGCAGTAGAGATGAAAATGAACTCCGGCCGACACCTACAAGAAATTGACAGAAAGTATGCACATGATGGATGAGACTATCACAGAAGTTAAAAATGGTTCTGCTCTACTAACAGACTTTTTAATTAAATGCCCTTTTTATAACTATCTGTGTGTATGTCCGAATACTTTTGATCATATAGTGTAAGTTCATTTACAATCTGGTTTTCCTAAAGATACACTCAGCGATCACTCAATTATGACCACACCCCATCAGTATTGGACTATGTTACATAGCTCGCAGTATTAAAAGCCGAACAGCTTCGTACGCTAGAACAACTAATTTGCATATGGTCGTGCACGTCAAAGGGATAAAGTAGCAGTTATGGGGGGCAGTAAAGATATTACGGAGTTTCAAAAGGGCATGATTGTGTGACCTCTTGTGTTGGGTGCTTCCATATTGGAAACGACACATCTTGTCGGCCGCTCACTGTCCAATGTGGTTAAGGTGTACAAAGGATGGTGTTTAATAGGTCAAACCACTTCCTGCCAACAGAAATGTAAAGGAATATCAAGGCAGATGTTTATGGTGAGTGGAGAGTACATCGGCAGGTCACTCTCCACTCACCAATATAGTGAATTCAAGAAAAATATCGCAAATGACGATGTGCCAAGCACTCAAACATATGGGGTTCACAGCAGATAACTCAAGAGACACCGTCTTCCCATCGCTGATGGCAAATGCTGTGGTGTCAACAAGATGCTGGTTGGGACAATTGAGAACTGGAAATGAGTATGCTGGTTGATGAATCCAAATACCTGGTGCAACCTGGCGATAGATGCCTTCGTGTGTGGTACAAGCAACACCAGTCCATGAGCCCATCGTGCATGGTGTCTACTATCCAGGAAGATGGCAGTGGTTGCTTAATATGGAGCATGTTTTAATGGCAAGAATTAGAACCCCTGGTGCGTATGGACCAACGTTTAACTAGTGAGGCCTAACGGCAGACCTTAGGAGACCGTGTGCACCATGCCATATTGCATTTTTTTTTTTTCCGGGACAGAAACGGGATCTTAGACGGTAATGCACCGAGTCATTGGGCCCCCACATATCTGAAAGTGGATCGAGGAACGCGATGAAGATATCACCCATCTCAATTGGCCTCGAAACTCACCTGACCTTAATCCAATTGAACACCTGTGGAATGTTTTAAAACGGGAAGTGAGCCTTAAGCGAATGGAGTGAATACCTAAGCGAATAGCAGCTGTTATAAGTACGAACGGGGACCCCAATACGGTATTAGGTGGGTGGTCATAATTCAGTGATCACTGGGTGTTTATTGTCATACCGGTGGATCAGGATCATTTTTAATAGGCGGTATTTGTGCAGCTTTATAATTTTTTTTTCTTAGGAACAGATTTGCATTCTTGAAGTGCGAAAATAATATTAATTATTTTCTTATTTTTAATGTTTAAAGTGTAAAGTGTGTTTAGGGTCGAACGGCACCAGGGGTTTCCCCCATCTCCGTATTTTTAATGTTTAATGACTATTCCGATATGTTTACTAAACGTTTAATACTCATTTAGCTGTTCGGGGCACGACTAGTTTCCATAAGAAATAACTTTCCGCCAAATGTTAGCTTACCCCACAAACGCACGCAGTTAGTTCTTAAGAAAAAGCAGAATATAAATCATTAAGATATACACTATGCTGCCACTTTATTAGGTACACCCCTGCTGTGCACACAAATGGTTTGTACCACAACGTTGCAAGTCACATGACCATAGTTGTGGATATAAATGCAGCAGAACAACCTTTCTAGTATCGGTTAAGCGTACAAACCGTAGCAAGAATGGGGGAAAGGAGTGATCTAACGGACTTCGAACGTGGCATGGTAGTAGGTGCAAGACGTGCTGGACAAAGCATCTTTGAAACGGCAGTTCTCCTGAACTTTTCACGCACCACAGTTTCAAGGGTGTATCGAGAATGGTGTAACGAACAGAAAACATCCTCTCAATGGCACTCCTGTGGAAGAAAATCGCTTGTTGATGAGAGAGGTCAGAGGAGGATGGCCAGAATTGTGCAAGCAAACAGACGGGCCACAATGTCGCACATCACGTCAGAATACAACCTTGGTGCGCAGAACAAAATATCGCAACGGCCCACTAGTTGCACTTTGTCGCGAATGGGCTACAACAGCCAACGGCCACATCGCGTACCTTTGTTATCAATGAAGAACAAGAGAGCACGCCTCCTGTGGGCACAGCAACACCAGCACTGGACTATCGAGGATTGGAAAACAGTTGCTTGGTCTGACGAGTCAAAGTTCCTGGTGCATCATGTTGATGGAAGGCTCAGAATTTGACAAAAACAACATGAATCAATTGACCCGTCATGTCTGAGGACTACTGTGCAAGGTGGTGGGGCAGTGATGTGGTGTTGGGAATGTTTTCTTGGCACACGTTGGGTCCATTGATACCCATAGATTCACGTCTGGATGCAACATCGTTGCTGACCAAGTGCATCCGTTCATGTTGACAGTTTATCCTCAGTCAGATGGTTACTTCCAGCAGGATAATGCGCCGGTGCACAAAGCCCGAATCACTAAGGAATGGTTCCAGGAACATGACAATGACTTTTCTTTGCTGCAGTGGCCCGCTCAGTGTACGGATCTCAATACTATTGAACATCTTTGGGATGAGCTGGAAAGGGCTGTTCGCTGCAGGCCTACACCTCCGTCGAATCTCAAGGAACTGCGTGACACGCTCATGTCTGCATGGTACTCCATTCCTGCACAATGTTTTCAGCTTCTTGTTCAATCCATGCCTAGACGAATTCAGGCTAAAGGAGGCTCAACAAGCTACTAGGTAGGTGTACCTAATAAAGTGGCAGCACAGTGTATTTTCACTTAAACAGGATGTCCACTTGAGATCATCATAAAGAGTCTGTGAAAGTTAAATACACTTGCCAATAGCGTCCACAAAGTAATCGCATACAGTAGTAATAGCAATTATCATGGAAATACTGATCATTCTCAAAATTATTATGCCTATTTGAAGTATGGACAACGAGTCTGATATATTTACTGAAAAATCTGCAAAACATTTAACAGAACTATAGTTTGGGACTTTTATTCTGGCTTCTGGAGTTATCACATTGATAAGAAGGCAACCGCTTACCATCGACTTACTGTGTTGGTGGAGAAGGATTAAGAGGATTACCACGCGTAATGAATTCCACGATCAATAATGGCTTCAAGAATCCTCCGGGGTGAATAAAGGGTGCTGGAGCGAAACGAAAGACAGAACTAAGCAGTTTTTGGTTATTATGCGATATATCAACTATTGATTATACAGCTTAGTATAAAATATCAAATTTGCATTAGTTATTTCTAAGAAATATTTATAAAATTATGTCAAACGTAAAAATCAATTTAAAATTTAATTATTGTTCTTTACAGATCACAGTAATAAGCTATTTTTCTACACACGAGAATTTAAAATATATTTTGCGTGACCTGATTAACGATCGAAGGTTAAGCAAAGCGAGTCGCCATTACTTTAACTTATACAAGAGAAGGTTCCAGCTCTTGATGAATATCAATCAATAAAAGGGTTAAGTAAGGCAAAATCAATAGCACAACTTAAGGAGAGAATGACCCGCTCTTCTGAAAATGGATAAAAATGAAAAAGTGATTCTGATGCCAAGAAACGCTTTGCAACGCTTGATAACAGCAGAAACGTTCTTGGACGCCAGACAAGAAACAGCATTCTAAGAGTACTACAGAAAACAAAAGGAGGATATCAACAGGGGAAAAAGGAAAGCGTCGAATAAAAGGAAGAATAAAAAAGGGAGGATTAATTGATATTTAGCAGTACCCAAATCGTAAAAGTTAAGCACATACTGAGAAATATAAAGTATATTGTCAATTAATTGTATTTATAATCGAGTTTCAATGTATTTATTATCAAATAAATGAGTTTATAAACGTACTTCGATTGATACTAACGTAATAATAATTTTAGGATAATGATTTCTGCTTCGATATGAATTTGTATGAGAACCATAAAATATCACGCGCTATAGGCAGATAACAAATTGATCATTAAGTGCAGATGAGAGTAAGTAATATTTATATTCCGTCCGTTCAACCAGGAAAAAAAAAAAAAAAATTGTATAATATAAGATTGAAATCATTTTAAGTACTTTATCTCGTGCAAGAATATCTTGCTACTTGAAAAAGTTACTAAAATGTGAAGTTTTATCCATTGTACACCTTAATCTTTTTCATTTAATTTAATTCTGAAAAATGACCATGACGTCAGAATGTACAGCATACCTGATCATGTAAACAGTTGCTATAGCAACGAATAGTTCATAAGTGCTTTGAATTACTGGGAGATGCCCTAACTCCACCCTTTACAATCAGAATTGTTGAGTGCAAGCGCTGATTCGAATAAAAGTCATTTCGCTTAAAAAATATTATATAATTGATCAAAAAAAACCATCGCTGGAGGACTCTTAAGGCCTCTATTTACCACGCTGAATTCGCGTGCCCACTTCTATAAAATTTAAGTCATTTTGCGCCCCGTTTACACAACTTTCACTGATCGAGAACGCTTTTGGCCTTACAAGTGTGATGACCCTTCGTGTCTGCTGGAAGAAAATAACGCCATTCGGTGCTGTTTTACTTCCGCAGTAAATAAAGAGCAACGCTGTAATGTCTTTTACACTTTGGCTAAAGAAAATAGTGTTTCCGAGTGAATGGTCATTTTCTCCTTATTTAACTGGTGCTGCCACCTTGCGAGTAAATATGTTTACCGATGTCATGTCAATGTTGAACTACGAAGATGCCACTGGCCGTTCTATTTCCGATATTCTCTCTTAATCCACAAAGAAAGAAATCATCGAGGCACGGACGTAGCCGCGTTAGCCATTTACTGGATTTTTCCTCCCCGAACGATACGGTGACATGGTCCAGAGTCAACGGCGAGGATAACGTGTGCAACCTGCCGTAATTCCAGTTACGGGAATGCTTTTCGTGATGCCAGCCATGAAACAAAATAGGCAATGAAGCGCTTGGGTTGGTTGTTCTTCATTCTATTCTCCCCCCCCCCCACTTACAAAGCGTATCAATTTAGAATATAAATTATATATTTTCGCAGAAAATTGCTTTCAATGCATTTGCTCTACCCATAATAAAGTTATAGCTTTAATTAAGTAATTCCTCTCTATAATACGGGCTTCTAAGATAAGTGCAAAACAGCATTTATCAATACTTAAGAGCCAATGGTTTTTTTTTCCCTAGAAAAAAGACAGGTAAAATTCTTAACATCTCAAGTTTTCCCTTGGAATAAGAAAACGTCTCGATATTTAATGAACACAGTAGTTAATGACCCCTGGTTAAAACTTCCCGAAGTCCTTTAATTTCTTATCCATCTTCTAGTATATTATTTTTTATCGTTACATTCCATCAATGTTTAAAGCTCATAACCTTTGACATTTCATCTCAGTACAAGGCTAACATTTTATATGCACGTGGAACATCAGGTCAAACAGGTATCTTCAGACACAGTTTCAGGCCAAACAAGTACCCGAAATGGTACCCCCCCCCTCTCTTAATTCTTTTTCTTTCTCTTGTATTAGTTCAAGGTGTTTGTTCACTTCGCTGGTATTCCAAGGCTGTGTTAGTCACCATAAGAAAGTTGAAGGGTCTTTGTAACTATCTGAATGCTTTCAGCTAAGAATCAACGTCATCAAAAATTAAGTTAGCTGTTCTCATACAGTCAACGGTTTCATTTCCTGAGAAAAAGAAGCATAGAGTTGTTTTAAGATAATAAAGTATCCTAGAAAAGATAATGTTCTCAACTTCTCAAGGAAGATGTTCCAAAGACAATAACTACTTGCTGGAATTCGTTATAAAACGAGCTTCAGCACACCCTATTCGTATGTTACAGTGAACTTGTCTAGACAAAAGAACAGAGAAGTACCAAACACGCTAATTTTTAATAAATATTGTGCATTTTTCGACATCGGTATCATTATCAGTGTTCATCAGGCGCGTTAACGCTTATCGTCTTTACCATGTCTGTCCGTCCGCAAGTAATAACTCAACTCTAGTTGGATTTTCACGAAATTTTAAATTTGGGTCTCTTAAAAAGATATTTCGAGCCATCCCAAATTTCATTAATATGAGACCAATAGAAATGCGGTAGTTTTTATTATTTTTAAATACACATCACATATTCCTTCAAGAAATTTTACATTTAGCTCTTTTAAAAAGATTTGCCGAGCCATCACGAATTTCACTAAAACTAATGGAAATCTAGCAATTATTATTTCTTTGTCTGTCCGTCCATCTGCATGTAACAACTCTAGTTTTCATGAATTTTATATTTGTCGCACTGGATATTGTTTGTTGCCATACGACGGTTAAAGGAATGAATGGGTAATATAGTGGATGTACAGAAACGAAATCTTGGTTCGCACATAAAAGTTGTTGCTATTTTGTTCTTTTTTTTTTTTTTTTTTTTATTATAAATCATGAATTGTTGCTATTTGCTAAGGCGCCTGAAATATTATGCACTTCCTACATTAATTAATTAGTTCTTATCAATGTTATACATAAAATCGATGTTATGAATAAAACATGTGAATAAGACTGCGCTAAATTTTGTAATTAGTTAATTGATAATCATTTTAAAAATATTTCTTTCCTAAAAAGTGTCATTTAAGTGATCATGAGCTTCATAGCTAATCTGTCTTTCACTTACAATTTTATTTATTTCTTATTACATCCCGAAAATGTATAATATAAAATTATTCTATGCAAATAAAATTTTCAACAGCTTGTAACGCCAAACCTTTCTCATGGAATCTCAAAAAAAAAAAAAAAAAAATCAACTGCACATAACATCGCGACTTCACAAGTGTCATAGTTGGGGAGTGAAGAAAAGGAAAGGAAAGACACATTCAAGTAAAACTAAGAGAACAGCGAGGCTTAATTAAATCCTCCACGTGATTCTGCAGGAGAAATTGAAAAGCAAAAATAAAATCAAAAAGAAATCTGGAGTATACCCAAAAACCTGGATAAGAACGCAGACACAAATTTCAACAAAATTTTTAATTTCAATCAATAAAAAATTTAATCGATAAAGTAATGAATTTATTATTTGCCAAATAAAATTCAAAAATACTGCGAAGGGTGCAGAAATCTTCGTAATAAATCCACAGAATAACAGCACCAGTCAGTAAATAAACTAACACATTGACAAAAGAGACAAAAGAATAAATTCATCATGATAAGTTTCATGATCAGCATAACTACAAATGCGCATGCACACTTAATAAAACTTCCTGTAAATTAAATTTTCTTGTTTGATATTCTTCATTTCATAGCATCTGAAAAGTATTTATTTTAAATATCATTTATAAAAATGACTAATAACAATTATTATCTGCTTTATTTTCTTTTCTTCTCTTAAAATTTTTCTGTGTTTATATAATTATTTGGTTCATAAATTGTACACCAAAGATAACTTTAGTTAAGGGACAGTTCGCTTATGAGAGCAAGGACCAAATAAAATGATGGTTGATGATCAGCATTCAATAAAGATGGTAAGGTTGATAACTCATCAAAAGAAGCCAAGAAGCGTTTGCCTTTATGAAATGAAAGGTGTTTATGGCAGCACAAACAGGCGAAATACGTGTACCTTTTTTTTCCAAAATACTTACCAAACTTTACCCATGCATTTTTTTCGTCGTGGAAATAATTTGTCAATCTGTGCCTTTTAGAAATCGGTGTCAAGCTGTGTTAACCAAGAAGTTACAGTACGGTTCAAGTGGGTCATCATTTCTAAAACGGTTAACAACTCATGTTTTTTCATGGGGTTAAACAGATGGAAATCGCTGAGTGCTAGGTCAGGGCAGTGACGGAAGCTACGTCAGGATTTTCTACCGTTGTACGTATCAGTTCACTAGCGCATTTCTCAATGTGTAGTTTTACATTCTTGTGCAGTATGATGACACAGTAACATTCCAGATTTATTAAACAAATTCGTACATCCTTGATTTACAGAGTTTCAACTAACATCAGATTACGTCACTAAATGAACTCTTTCCTTATGACTCATAGCTGACCCTGTAAGTTTACATTCGTGTTTTGACGTAATTCATCGTCCTTGATAAGAAAATACAAGTTAAGGTAACAAAAGCCGTTTTCTAAATAAGTTCCTCTCTCTTGATATGCAGCTGCTGCTGTTTTGTTTTTGCAAAAAAGCAACCAAGGCATCCGTGCATGTCTATATGGTCGGTTTTCTGGATGAAAAATATGAGTTTTCCAGAACGCGGACAAGTAACCCTCGGCCGAGACTGACTAACTCAGCCACGGTGACAAAACATAAATAAAAAAAATCATTCCATAAAAATCCTTTCCGCCTTGATGAATAGCCACAGAACTCACATTTTATATACGTTTTATATTACGTTATCTGCTTGAAGATGACGCGAAATCAAACAATTTAAAATAATAATATAAGATTTCAAATTATTTCAAATTTTCTTAATATACCATTAAAATGGTGTATTAAGAAAATTTGAAAATATTTTAAAAAATAACTATTATATGCAAGATTTCACAGTTAGATATATATTAAATATATTTTGCAACAATAATTTAGAGCTCCAAATCTATAACTATTTCAAAGTTTTTAACTGCATTTGACGAATTCAATCTACTCACTAAGCTGTCTACCAGTTAATGGAATATCCAAAATTTAAACTTAAAAATTATCTTCACTCTTTGGAAGAGGGTTATCTTCCCTGGTGAGACTCCAAATAGACCCAAAGAGTGTTGTTATGGCTAACAATCTCAATTAAAACGCTTATTTCTTCAATAATCTTACTTCTGATTAACTAGTAGCAAAAACTGTTAAATTTCTAGTTTACTTTATCCATTATTTCTAATATTTTACCCCCGTAAGAAATTCTCACCCAAGTGGCCAAAATTTCTTCTCCACTAGTAACGCGCGAAGAACCTTTTCTTTGTAAGAATACCAGGAAGAGGTGATATCAGCACAGTCCAGTAGCTATCTCGCTAAACCGGTACACAGCCCCAGCCATTGTGTGCAGACAGCGGGAGTCATACTTGACCTCATGTCAAGCAGGAAGATTACGTCCAGGATTAAATATCCAATAATAACCTTCACCTCTTCCTACGTGTATTATTTCAGATAGAATTATATCTAATAATTATAACTGCTATAGTACCATATGATTTAGAATTAATAAAGTGTGTACTCAATAGATTAATACGCAGATCAACAAAACTAAAACTTGAAAGAGGTTTTATTGTGATAATTTACCTTCTGTGCGTTTAATACCAATTTCAAAACTAACATTAATTTTTCTTTTGTATTACGTGAAGGTTTTTCCACAAATTGAAAGAAATTTCGTAAATTATAATTCCCCAATAAGAAATTGGACACTTTTTAATAATAACATAAACAAAACTCAGTTAAAACAAAGGAAACATAAGAATGTTAATATAAAAGTGAATGTTTATGCAGAATCATCAAATTTAGTAGGATCTTTAGGATCTACTAAATCCTACTAAAATTTTATGACTTGAAGTGTGTACTGGGACCTTTAATAGGATCCCAGTACAGACTTCATGGCTCTGCTGTTCGGTTCACACATGACATTTTACTCAACCCGGTTTCTAATTCGATGACATAAGAAGAGCCTTCATAGTCTCCACAAATTAACCAATTTGTGGAGACTTTTCATTTTCAACTTTATTAAGAAGAAGTTTGAGGCTTCCGTATGTCTCCTTTAACGAGCCATACGTTCAGCTGGAACAAAACTGTAACTCCTTAAGAAGAGGACCTTTCTGGCTAGTTTTGTAAGAATTAATGAACAATATCCTCAACTGGTTCGTATACTGAAGCTCTTGAGGCAGTCACTAATCTGGAAATAATTCTTTAATTTAAGTTTCCTGAGAGAAGTACGGAATGAACTCTTAAAGGTGTCTATATCAAGGAATTGAAACTGAATTGAGTTTCTGTCGGAGAAAATAGGTAGATGGCCATGCGCAATGTATGGCCATGTCAAGAAGTTGGGAGTCAGAATGCCCGCACCTCTTCAAAAACAGTGCAGGGCTCATATATTTGAGGGAAATTTACACGAGCATGATGCACGTCCACAACGGTTTTTTTCAAATCATCACTGGGATGTGGAAACAAAATATTCATGACTCAAACCTCCGAGAGGAAGGTCACGGCCACCATTTTTTGGATGTGGAAGGAATTCTTTCAGACCGACTACTCGCCACTTAAAGTAAACGATCACTAGAAATTCAAGAGGGACCATAAAAGAACCAGAGAAGGGAGAAATTGACACGAAGTGTTCCCCTTCTTCATGACGATGTTCTTGTACATAAGCCCCACGAATATTTTTGGCGGATACCTTCAGAAATCTGAAGATGAAATAATCACTGGTGACGAGAACTGAACACCAACGTGGCCATCAATTTCCAAAGTAATTACGATCTCAAGGAAGCCGTAAATGGCTTTCTTTTTTCCAGGTATTTTCGTTGCGCTCAGTAAGGAGGAGCACTGAATTCAAGGGGATATATATATATTAAGAAAAATATTTAAAACAAATAAGGCTATGTTGTTTCTTTATTACCGAGGTAAATAACTTTTTGAGTGCTTATCGTATAATTAATCAGACCCCTAAAACTACTTTAACTAATAAGTTAAAAACACTATTAATGCTTAATACAAATCATAGAGTCGCTATGGTCAAAATAGAATATGACTAATATTTTTCATAACCAAGAGAACAGGTATTATAAATAATTAAACTACGAACAGATGGATATATACTGTAGTAATAATATTGATAATGGATATTAGTTGAGAAACATTTTGAGCTCTCGTTAATAATGTAATGGTGATAGTGGGGATTTTATTTATAATTCTAATAAAAACAATTGAATTCTAAATCTTCACCTAACGAATCCATGATCAAAAATACTGAAAATCAGACTTTGAAACATTCTTTA
Source organism: Mastigoproctus giganteus (assembly GCF_048544385.1). Lineage (NCBI taxonomy): Eukaryota > Metazoa > Arthropoda > Arachnida > Uropygi > Thelyphonidae > Mastigoproctus > Mastigoproctus giganteus. The sequence continues at coordinate 41,582,674 of NC_143588.1, forward strand.
TAATAAAGCTATATTTTATTTTTCTTTCCAAAAAAGAGGAAAGTCGAGTTTTTAGTTCACGGTTGTGTATAATAACCTCAATAAATTTTTATTTAATCTTTCGCTCGGCTATCATAAAATAGACTGAAAAAGACTATTATTCGGCGTGTTGAAAGAGCAGAATGCAGACTGCTCTAGTTGAACTACACGTTCATCTTTTCTTTTCGACTACAAACAGCTCTGAAGAACACATAAACACGCCTTCAGATTCTCTATTACTCTAAACCGAGTTGTAAATGAAACTTTACGTGAAACCTAAATACTCTGAGGCGATGCGATTCAAATACCATATTTATCCATCGCAAATATTTCTCTTGAAAGGGTGCAGTGACAAAGAACTGATTGCGAAGGAAGGTGGTAATGGCAGAGTTCGTATACGAAACAAAACGGGTCGATGTTTATCACACAGACACGCCCATGACTCCATTTTTTAACTTCCTTACCTAAGGCAACTTTTGTCTCTGTTAAATGGGTGAAACGTGACCTAAATGACCATCCCTCTACTTGCGCTCCCTCTCGCGGCGGCAGCAGTCACGTGCGTGCACCATTACCACGGCGCCGATGGCAGACAGGTTCGTAAATAAAAACACGGTGAAAGGTACAAGGGAAGGGAAAAAAATCCAGAGGACAGAAATGGGAACACTCGCAGTTTCTCCTTGCTGAGATGTAATGTAGTCGTATAAGCGACATCTCTTGTTGCCCTCTACCTCCCAGTTTAACACAGAGGTCAACGGTAGCTACAGCCCAGGTGCTGAAAGTTTGAGGCACGGTGAAGAGTACAGGAATATAATTGGTACCTTGGCCATCCCAGCATTCACTGCTACCTAATGAAGCGAACCCACCCAACACAGCACGGATAGAGTCGCCTCCGATATTAAACTTCATAATTGTTCTGTCCCCGAAGGACTTTCTAACAACCTTCAAAGGGTTGTATAAACAACAGGAGGGAGAATAGATTAATATCTTCCCACTCGTTACTTGCTTCACTGGCTGTTTATGGGAGAATAATATGACAATTATTCTCAGAGACTTTATAAGAGAATGATACGGTTAATGAACTTCTATCGGGATTTTGTCATGACACCAGAATTCCGTTCTTCGTTTTCTTCTCCGTTTGCTTAAGATACGTGCATTTTTTCTTTCCTAAAATCCCCATTGTTCTTGTTTAGACTTAAAATCGTTTTATATAGAAAGAAACAAAAAAAAATCGAGTCGAGATGTATTAGTGTTAAGACAGATGAGGTAACTGACAACATCCTATCTCTGAGAGACTATCACAGGAAATTATAAAGGAAGAATCTGGATTAAATGAGATCAGGAAACTAAGCTCTTTAACGGAAAGCTTGTTTGTTGGTTTTCACCAAATAAAGGAGATTATTTCGAGGACTTAAGACTTCTATAACAAGATTGGAATTGAGATCCCCGTCCCCAACATAAGTAGCTGTAGAGTAGATTATATTTTGCATGCAGTTATCTCCTATAATGTCAAAAAAAAACAAAATTAAATATTGTTTTTAGCGCTGTGCAATGTTGTAGTTTAGTTTTGCGCCAAAGCAACAAAAACTTCGAGGCCTAAGGCGTCTTTGTAGGTTTCACCTGATGAAGAAACATCTAATCGTCGCTCCAGATCAACTAAGTCGCCCATAGCGTAAAAAAAAAACATAAAATTCACGTAAAAAAAGGAATTCAAAGAGATGAGGTAACTGATTTTTAAGAAGCCTTTAGGATCTGCACTAATAATGACTGTCTAAGGAAACCCAACTACCTAATCTTTCATATTTTTGGTGATATTATAGTGGTTTAGTCACTTGTTACTCGTTTGGAGATGTCGGGGTTCGAGTCCTATATATGACTTGAAGAATTTATATCATCCTCTACAATCAAGGCCGATTTGCAACATGAAAATCTGCACGCGAACATAAAACAGAATAACAGCTTTCCTCCTTTTGCAATTTATATACAGTAGTGAGAAAAAGAAGTATCGCAGCATCTAAAGTTTGAAAATGCTTAAAAGTCTAATAAACTTTAATATTTGGAAATCAAAACAAATTTCATCTTTATCCAAGTTGATTTGGATGACATTGCTTACTTTATCGTCTTGTAATATACTGTGCATCACAGAAGTTAAACTTTGACTCATCTAAGAAAATGATATACAGTACCAACTGAGTGGCAGACCAATTTCTATGCTCGTTAGTGCAGTTCCAATCATCCTCACTTTTTTGTTTGTTTGAAGACGAGCTTTAAATCCAATAGTCAACGAGCTATTCTAAAATGGACATTTATACTGCAGTACTCCTTCCTCAACCGTGGATTTTAGATAATGCGGTTTCATATTTGTATACCAAAATTGCACAATCCATTTTTTTTTCGTTAAAAACTTTTTTACTGGCGTTATTCCAAAAATTTTGTAACGAAAAAGCGTTACGAAAATTTATTCTAGTTTAATTTATCTTCTCCTGGACCAAATTTAATAAAATTTTGCACGGAGCTTCATCTTAGCGCTATACTAAAGGAAAAACTTTCAAACCTCTGAAAATTGCAGTAGTTTTTCCTGGATAGTGGAAAATATGATCAAGGAAAATTTTCTCACGTAATAAACGGATAATGTGGACGTATAGCATATCGTTGGAAAGCTAAGGAATTTAGAAACGGAAATATTAAGGTTTTAAGATACAAAAAAAAAACTTTCGGAAACTGGGAAATGCGTTAATTCGAAAATGCATCGAGAGTTGTGCACATTTATGAAAACATTCTTCAACTTGGACATGTCATCAGATCTTTCGACAAATACTACACGTAATGGAACAGTTATAGATAGTGTATTTAGTCGCGAACTCTTCAATCGTACTTTAGTCATCACAGACCAATACTTTCAGTAACAGATATGTAATTATTATTAATAAAATAAAAACATAAAAAGTTTTTAACACCTGCTCTTAAACGTAAAACAGGGAATATGCTAGCGACAGGACACATCGTGTACCTAGTACACAATTTAATTATACCTTCCAATTATACTTTAGAGAAAAATAAAATGGTGTCTAAATAGTTGGAATTATGTTACTCAGTTTAAGAAACTTATTATTAAACTAAAAAGTTCAAGTTAAGTTCTCAAAATGTTTATAGAATTTATTATCTAGAAGATAAAAATTAAATGATAAACATTGAACAGACTCGCACAGGTACATTTTGTATTTGAATTCCTCCATGTTTAATCAACACCTTGGAGAGCAGCGAAATTTTAATCAGCATCAGTGACCGGCGTACGTCACACAGCGATGAGACGAATGTTCACCGAGCCAGTCGTCCTTAATCGCATGCTAGGGCAGGTCGCTCACGCGTGGTTCCCCGTAAGCTGAATTCGGCCGAACAACCTGTGGGTTTCCGGCCGAAAACAAAGCCCTTCAATTACGGTATTCTGAATTCGAGTGAGTTGCTTCTCACTAAGCGATAAGGTGAGAGACTCTTCGGCTTAATTTCAGTTCCCTTACACCGCATAAAGTCCAGTTTTAATCAACATTAATTTTAATTAGCTAAGATTGTTTATAATTAAAATAAGGACATTACTCCCTCTATATAAACAGTAAGTATTACACTCTACAATAACATTAATTTACTCATCCTAAGCAGGTGTCGAAATGGAAAATTTTACAATACAGAACATTCGTACATTAATAAATATGTTATTTTTGATAATTAAATACAATTAATTATGTATATGATAACAGCGGTGTGTATGACGAACCGGAAACCGTTCCAAACTCTGAATAACGGAAGTAGATAATTCGTGGAGACTGATCATTATTAGTTCATCGAATTAAAAACAAATTTTGCATCTGCGCAGTCCTGATGGTTAAGAAAAGAAACTTAAACTTCCTTTTTGGAATTATTTTTAATAAAAACTGGGTTAGTGATTCAGATAAATCCGTTTTTGATTTGCAACTTTGCGTGGACAGACTTGTAAAGAGAGACGATGAATCACGTGATGAGACGGTTAAACGCATTGTGAACAAAGTAAAATGTTTGTGAAATGTTTGTGCACGTTAAAGCGAATTATTTTCTAGCTATTTGAAGGGCCTTAATTAAAACTACAAAAGCTTTTACTGCAATTTATTTAACAATTAAAAGCCCCTGTTAAAGACTGTGCCATTAAACGCTTAAGTTCCACATTTATTTTTTTTTTAACCGACTGGTAACTTGCCTCTGTAATCGCTCCTATTTAGTTCTTGTTCCTTAGTATAAGAAAAGCACGAGACTTTTTCTTTCAGCTTTTTTAAAGCCTTTTAGCTAAGAACAACCTTAAGCTATCTGTACAGAAAACTTTATTAAAAGGAAAATTAGCTTTCCAAATCCATTTGCATGGTTTAATTTGCGAATAAAATAAAAATACTGCTCTGTTGCTGTTCCCCCCGAAGATTGTAAATGCTCGAGAAGTTGAGCATATCGAAAAATGGCTTCATACACTTCCTACCTGCCTAAATTTGGCTTCAATGAATCCTAAAACGATGATACGTTTTTTTTTTATTTTTTTATAATGACTTTTATGTTTATAATTCCTTCAGCAGACTCCTGTTTACTCTTCTGTAGAGCAGCTCAAGCTTCAGTTATCATTTTTAGGCCTCCAACGGCCCTTCAAAACAAACAGAAGACTTGAATCAAAATCACTGGCTCCATTTTCTACCTACATTAAGCTAATAATAACTAGAAATAAAAATCGAAAGTTAATTTTGAAAAGTCCAAGAAAAGCAACTTGTCTTTATTCCAAATAAACAGTCGAGTTTTGATCCCTTGTTAATGCCTCTGGTCGCAACATCTGCTCATCCTTACTACCTTCTCTTTCTACCCCCAAGTCTTCACCGATTCGGAATATAAAATAACTGTATACATATCGGAAAATAAATAAAATAGGTTGAGCCAAACAATGCCTGGCTCTTAACAAAGGTTCAACATCGATTCTGTATGAAGTACGCACATTAGCCGACGGTTTCGGTAGCGATGTGATCATCTATGCCGCGAGACTACTGTTTTGTGGCGTTTCATGGCATAGATAATAAAACTACTACCGACACCTGTCGACATTTTATTATCGTTAAGAGCCAGGCCTTGTTTGGTTCAACCTATCCTCATATGATTGTATACGAGTATATATATATACTAAGTGATCAATGAATTATGACCACTACCTAATACCGTGTTGGGCCACCTTTCGCCTAGGTTCTGAAACCATGTTATCTGCAAGGCTTTCAACAGTTTCGGAATACATGACGGTTGCGTGTCCATAATCCTCATTTCGCATTCCAAAACATCCGACTGGTGTTCAATTGGATTTGAAGTCAGGCGAATTTGGGGGCCAATCACGATAGGTGATATCTTCACTGTGTTCCTCCAACCACTCGTATACAGTGCATGCCCGCCCGATGACACGGCTCATTAACGTCTTGGAAGATCTCGTTTCTGTCAGGAAAAAAATTCAACATGGCATGGCGCACATGGTCTCCTAAGAGCTGCCATTAGACCTCACCAGTGAACAGTTGGGCCATGTGCATCAGATGTCCTAGTTTCTTTCCAGTAAAACATGATTCATATTAAGCAACCATCGCCACCTACCTGGATAGAGGGCGCCATGCACGATTTGTCCATGGAATCATCTTGCTTGTATCACATGCGAAGGTGTCCATCGGCGTGTTGCACTAGGTATTTGGATTCATCCTACTAGCATATTCGTTTCCAGTCATCCAGTGTCCAACCAGCTTGTTGTTGACACCACAGCATTCGACGCCGACGATGATCAGCGGTGAGGAGAGGATGTTTCTTCAGTCATCTGCTGTGGAACCCAATACGTCTGAGTGTTCGGTGCATCGTAATTTGGAATATTGTATTGCTCAAAGGCAATACAATATAGGGAATATTGTATTGAGCCTTTGAGCAAACCTCCCCAGAGAGACTTAGAAACACTTAACTCAGTCGTAGATGATGGTACAGCGGTAAGGACTACAACGAGACGTTCCAAATTCCCAAGAAAACACTGAGGAATCTCCTTCAGAGTGGAAGTGGTGAGAGAAAAATCCATTTCTTTAAGAAAATTGCAAACCACAGCTTGACTACTACAGATTTTAATTGCAACTGATGGTTTTCTTAAAGATAACATATTGGACGACAACCAAATGTTATTTCAAATTTCCAGAGTGTATCAATCGATTTCTACAAAACTCCAAACTTTATGTGGAGCTTATCTGATATATCTACTTTATAACCTCTCACGAAATAAAAATGCGAAACTCGATATAACCCAGATCTTTAAAGTGAATTCTGTGCGAAAAATTCATTCTAAATTCTCGTGTCCTTCCTGTTTCATCTCTGTCAAGTTCATTATAATTTAATTACTTCTTTATTTTGGACAGTGAAAGTGGCAATCACTTAAACTGATGTACCAAATCTTTGGATTCACGAGAATATGTGCATTTTTTTTTCTACAGCATATATTTCCAGATCTAAACTCTCATGATCATAAAAAAGGCAAAACTATTATGATTTTTTTAATGGTTTTTATTATTTCGGTTATAATTTGTAAAATTGTACGCATGTTACTAGATCGAATCCGTATCCTCAAAAAAAAAAAAGCAATAATAAACATTGGCTTTTTTGTTTTAAGACCTAAGAATGTGCACATGCTACTATATGCTGATGATACTGTACGTTATTCTACTCAAGAAAGATTATATAGTCTTTTTTAAATAACTTTTTGTCTATGGTCAATTGAGAACGATGAAAATAGTGAAACCGGCCTATAAGAAAACAAGATTTATTAAACAGTTTTCATTTACTTTTAGAAAGATACAACTTTATTATCAAGAACTTTATCCAGTGCACTTATGCTTCTCATGCTGGAATTTGCATCCCGTCATTATGTCCTGCAAACTTTCAAAGTTGAAGCCATTCGGGCAACCTTGAATAAGTTTCTTCTTAAATTAACCTGATCTGTTGATCATCGTAGAATAAATTATAATCGGTACAATTTCGGGTTACTTCATCGTAGACTGATGAGGCTAAAATTTATCCATAAGTCCAAGTGGCATCGTCGACATGTGTCATTTGACACTCCGGGCTCCTTAGCGATATATTTTCTGTAGTTTCTGGTGTCGATTACCAGGTCTTGGATGGCGAGCATAAATCCTTAAGTCTTGGAGAGAGCGTCCTACTCGTGAGCCATGTATTGGAAGCCATTTTATCTGCGTGGTCTTAATGGAGTTCATTGTAGTGTCTACCATGGAGTGTCTTCTTTACCCATCTTTCTAGCTTCGCTTTTTTCCATCTAGGCGAGAGGGTACCCCTCGCTTAGGCTAAGTGGGATATGCCGCTTGTCAAGCTTCCTTATGACTTGGTAGAGTGCAGCTGTTTCTCTGGAAGAAATCCCTCAGGTTCGCTATCTCTGTCTTCTGTTGTTTGATGAAGTCTATCAGGCACCATCCTCCTTCTTTCCGAGCTATTGTCAGTCTCTCCATGGCTGACTTGGGGTGATGTTGGCGGCTCTTGGTCATCACATCCTCCAGCTCGGTGTTAGTCAAGTCTATAATCCTGAAGGAATATGTTAGCACTAGCACTGAATAGGTATTTATGGCTTTAACTCTGTTCTCTTCATTCAGTTTTGCTTTGAGCACGCTCCTGAGTCTCTGATAGCATTTTTCGGTCAGGCAAGCCTTGATCTCCATGTGCTCTTAACTGCTGAGCCTGCTCATCCCCATGGATTTGTAGGTCTGCACCCCTATCATGGCTTCGATCTCTTTACCAGTCTGTAGCTGGTAGTTTCGGCCGACTGGTTTGTATTATTATTATTTACCGAAAATATAAACCAGTAAGTCCTTGTAGTCAAAGACACCATTTTCCATTTAATTAATTACAAATATTTTTATTCTTACATAAACAGTACCGTAAAATAGACTCTCATTGTCTACTAAACTAGTTTATGTTACTGTATGCCTTAGGTCTACCGGCACGTAGCAAATAACTTTATCTTCTATTTACAAATGCCATTATTAATTCAATAATTGCTCTTCCAGTGAATGAGATTAATCGATTCCTTCCTCCCTTCTTCGCCGGGAAAAGGGCGCCAAGGTAAAAGGCACATCTGGATAAATGGATTACAATAAGCCGATGTAATTTCTTGTCGGGATGATAAAGCATTAGGAAGAATACAAAAAGGGATTGTTGTCTCTCAGTGCAGCCATTGCACAATGCAGACTGAAGGACTCCAAAACAATCAGCAAACAGAGAGAGAGAGAGAGAGAAAAGAGCATTTCCACAACGCATAATGCTGAATTATGCGTTCCACAACGACTGAAATATCTACATTGATCTTAACACAAAATCTTTTGAAATATAAATTTTATATCTTTCAAAAATGGTGTGTAAATAAATTTATATTTTTAAATCGAAGATCTTAAGAATATCTTTATAATTGCAAAAATAGAATATAGAAATTAAAATTTATATTGATTAAACTTTTTATAAAAATGTTCTATATGCTTTTATAAATATTTGAAGTGTTTGCCAAATTCTTTTTATCAAATATTAACAATTGTAAATACATTAACAAATCTGTTCACATTACTTGCAATGTAATTTGACCTTGTTAATGTATGATAATTATTATTTTGTCGATGAAACTTGCTTAATGATAAACTTTAAATTACTGGTTAGATGAGGACGTTCTGATTCGATTCATTTATGGATTCGGTTGACCTCGTTTGAGGAAGAAGAAATAATCACGTATTGTCAGAAGTTTACGTCGTGAACTCGAATGTCTAAATTCCGTGTTTTTCTAAAAACTTCAGGGACGACCTAATCTCTTAGTGCGCCATTCCAGAGAACGAAAGCAAACATGTGGGGCAAACAGCTTTAATATATGAGCAGTTGCTACCTCAGCATTCTTCTGTGATCCGTTAAAATCGTTTCGAACATCGACCAGCCTGTTCCCAAAGGGTATTTTGAAACTTTACCCGGAAGAACATATTTTACAGCTGTCACTTCCAAACTTTTTTTATGGTAATCCCAAACATAAAATGTTGTGTGTTCTAGAACACGAGAGGGTTGTGAGACCAGAAAAATCTCTCCATAAGGGGTTTCAGTAATGAAATACTGATAAGTAAATTAAATATACGCGCAGCAGTAATTTTAAGTTCAGTGGTTATTTAAGATTTAATGAAATTTAAATTTTGCTGGCTTTAAAAAATTGGTGTATCGATATATTTGCGTTTATTAATTAAAATTTTTAAGAAAATATATTTAAAAATTTATAAAAATTTAAATTATTATAAAAAATAAAACAACTTAATTGTGGTACGATACATTTAACACTTTAAAGTACAGGACTGTACGAGGCTATGCTATTTGAAGTGGGGTGAATGGCAAGGGCCAAAAATTAAATAATTTTTTTTTTTTTTAAATAGAAAATTGAACAGTTTAGATAACAGCGTAAAACTGTAGGAAGAGACTGTGGGATTAAAATCAAATTTCGAAAAATGAAATAATAGGGATAAGGTCGTTGAGTAAGGGTGTAGGATAATGTAGGGGTTGTGGAGTTAAGGTGCAAAAATTCGAAAAAACAGAACACTAATGTGGGGTGTCACTATTATTTATACAACTCTTTATATATAAAAATCTAGTAGATAGCAACTGGACAATGAGTTATACTGCGAATTTCTGTAGAGTATTACTGTTATTACGAGCACGTGCATCAAATGGATTAAAAAAACAAAAACAAAAAAAACAGCTACCACTAAATCTAAGAAAGATACATACGCATACACACATAACTAAAAGAATTCCAACAGATGGTAACTTAAGAAAAGATCGTATTATCTTTGCTATCATCAGTTTTTTTTTTTTTTTATTTTTTTTTTCTTTGCAGGGATAATCGCTTAGCAAAGGTGACAGTGCCTTTAAGGAATGAGAATCTTGTCACGACAAAGTAAAGCTTGACAAAAAAAAAAAAGAGTGCCGCTTAATTAAGCCTCGATTAATCATGTTTAATTGCAGTCTGCAGCAAACCTATACGTACAAACCGCACATCGGTTTAAGCCTTATATATAGCCTTACGCAAAACAGGTATGCAGTAAATTACCTTTTATCTCCGCTTCGAAAAAAATAATAATAATAAATCGGTAATTAGCGAAAAATTAGGATAATGAGTTGAATACAATAACAACAAAGCCAGATAGAGAGATGGATAAACCGCAGAGGACTTCCAAGAGTCATTTGAACCCTCAGGAATAAAATACTTTAAAAAAAAAAACTGTTTTTATTGTCAATTATACACCACTGCCCTTTAAAACAATACTTAAATGTGAACGATACCGGAATGGAAAATAAAAGATTTTATTGGCAGTTTAATGCGAAGAGTAAATGCACGAAATGCCTCTGGCAAAACACAAGAAAAATTACAGCCACTGCGTGCTATAAACCGCTTTTCTTTAGAGAGTTTCTATTACGTGGCATACTAACTTTCTTATTCGCCCTGACTGACAGCCCCTTCCCTCCACTGGTGTCACTTTGTCATCCAGTTAACATGTTCCTTTACGCCCAGATCGTTAGCGCATGCGCTCAAACTTCGAGGTACGCAAACAAATAAAAACAATCCTTTTTTTTTAAACTTATCTGAAACCTTGATTTCATTAGCGCCTGCCAGGTTTTCCAAGGCGGATTTGGCGTTCTACAATTTCAGCATTCTTTAAACTGAACCGGAAATAGTTTTGTAGAGCCGGAAATTGTTTAGTAATTATACTTATTGGCACAGTGACAACTCAAATGGCGATTTTCAAAAGAGAAGTTAAATAAAAGGGCCAAAATATGTTATAATTTCCAGCTTATTACTGGAACGGTAACTGACAGTTGACCCCGAACTAGGACGGAAGTTGTGTTTCTAAGGTCAAGAAAAAGGCTAAGCCCCAACAGAGTACAAAAGAAGATAGAGCAACGCTTCCTGTCTTCTTTTGTTCAGAACAAAGGCGTAGATGTTTAACTTAGAATTTCCCCCCTCAAGTGGAGCTGTCTGTCGTATTTTTCCCTCGAGCAGACACTGAAGGGAGGCGACTGACATATAACACGTTATCCACACACAAATGAGGGAAAAAAACGTTGAAACACAAGATTTTCAAACTGCTGTGTACAGTACCGCGCATGTGCACAATCCAGATATTTAAATGTTCTCCATTAAAAACTCGAAATAACAGTCTTTTGTGAGTCATCAGGTCTTTAGAAAGAAAGAATGTACAATCAATACGTGTGCAATAATTTATACTATCACATTAGTATTTCTTTACCACTGTAATAATAAATAAATAATCTTCGCATACACCATATGCATTCTATTTGTCGACGCGAATATTCTTGCCTTCTCCTGAGAAGGATGCTTCCTTGTACATCTCGATCTACTATAACCACCACAATGTAGGTTGTTTCAGATGGGAAAGCGCACTTTAAAAGCATACCGATTAAACGCATTTCTGCTGGAAAACAATTTGGATATATTTTTGTTGCGTAATGCTAGCACAAGGTCATATTCCGCAATATGAACACAGATGTGACTATAATTATGGGCAATCATACAGCAAACCAGGATGGGTATGAGTAAGGTAATTTCGGTTAGAAAAAGATAGTCGTTAAAAGCACGAAAAAATGATTAGTGTCACTTTGGTACAATAGGCATCCACGCAGGTGCAACCTGGTTATCTGAAGATCGAGACAATAATCACAAATACACAATTCTCTTAAAAAAAAAAAAAAAATCCGCAATACTGTAATACTATTTTTCAGTTCTAGTATTTATCACAGGATCGATATAGTTGCAATTAACACACACACACACACACACACACACACACACACACACACACACACACACACACACACACACACACACACAATTATAACATTTGAATCGACTACGTGGAAAGCCTTAAAAATATGTTTTATTTATTGCCTCCCCCCTTTTTTTTGCAATCTACGTTTTAATTTCATATTTTCTATACATTAATTTTATTTAAAATACTCATATTTAAAATACTCATTAACGGTAACTTGTAAAACGTTTTTCTTTAAAGGAAATTCACCTTCTTTTCAAATCCAAACATGTATTTTTGTTTAGAAACCACGCTGAGAAAAATCTGTAATGGTATTTTGACAAAACACGTATTCATGGCGTATCATGTCATAAATATCCATAGAAGATGAGAAACTGTCAGAAGAGGGCGCTACGTGAGAATCAAAATTACAAATTGTATTTCGAAAATTATCTGGATCGTGAAACACTTCAGCAGTCCGATTATTTATGAAATTGAAAAAATCAAAATTAAATTGTGAAAAATAATTACCATAATATATTTGGATAATTACGCTTTAATGAATTATAATTATTGATTAAAACCTAAAAAGGTTAGGCATCACTTTTCCACATCAAAGATTTCAGAAAAAAATTGTACGTTAAAAGAGAAAAATACAGTTGAACTTCAAGAAATTGCTGCGTTGGCAATAAAATACGTAGTAATTAATAAAGAAATAAACTGCGTGCACCAAGGAAAACTTAGTTTCTAATAAAAAAAAATTTCTAACACTTTTAATCGAAACTTAAGTTTGATTTCGATTGTGAAACCCTTTGCAAAAAAAAGGAAAAAAAAAGATTCGGAACTTCATGGGGGAGATAGCGTAGCAACGTCAGAGGGTTGAAATTGCTGAAGTTTTTAAAAAGGTGCTTTTGTCACGAGCTGTTTTTAAACTAGCATCTTTTGAAGCGTTAAAGGAGAAGTTTTTCATTTATTTTTGTACTGAAAAGGTTATTATAAAGCTTACCTACTGTTGTACGTATGTCAAAACCAACATTTTCTCACAAAGACATGAAATGTCCCCAGTAAAGGGGGGGAAAAGTCGGCTCATAGGACCAAAGAAGTCATTTAGTGCCTCTCGCGATCTATTGTATCGCTATCGATTTTGTAGGAAAAGTGAAGATCCCGGTCCAGAACAGATTTCACGGTTGAGAAAAAGCTTTGAACTCAATGGCCTGTCACAAATGAAAGTGCAATAATGACCGCCAATTCTAAACCTATAACAAGTGACCCATTGTCGCAAAGATCGACGAAATGAACCAAAACGTCGATTTTTTTTTTTTAAGTTATCGTTTTAACGTTTCCTCCTTTTCCGTTTGTAGTCGAACATAGCTGATTTATCAAATATTACAGCTTATTTTTAAACAGTTTCTATATGAATTATGTAATTTTTACAAATATTGGAATCATTTCTAACTTTTTTTTTAATGATAACGAAAGACCTAGATGTCTGTATCTGTACCACTACCACATGGAAGAAAAAGAAGCAAAAAATAATAATAAAAAGAGAGAGAGAGAGAGAGAGAGAGAAGAATGCAGATCGATTGCTAGCAACGTTCAATTCTTGGAGAAGCTGCTCTCGCCTACCTCACACAGGGCAGCAGAATACACGGACACTTCCTAATGGTCGACAAGCGTTCACTTATGTATGAGCCTAGTAGTCATACTTAAAGGTTCGACAACCCCCCCTTCCTATTACACATAAGTACTAAGCAACGAAAAGATGCACCAACGGTACATAATTCTGGAAAAAAATAAAGAATAAATTAGAGAACGTTTCATTATGTATTTTGTTGCTATGGTAATGAATTTTAATTACCATGCACAATGCGTAACAGGAAATTTCGCGTTGTTTAGTTTCGACAAAAACTGTAAGAGAAAATTTAGGTTTTCATCACCTTAAGAACAGGCTGGAACCTAATCTAGACTTCGAATCAAGTACGATACAGTTTCAGAGTGATGCCCGATAAGTCTTATTTTCAACAGAAGTCTTATATTCAACAGAAGATTCAGTTAAAGAAATATTCCACTTTCTCTCATCCCAATTTTCGATTATCATCAGCTACAAAGCGTTCTTTCTTAATCTGTGAATTAATATTCTCAATTTTTTTTTTTTTTTTTTTTTTTTTGATTTGGTAGTTGTTGGCGCATCGGCTTCTGTGGCCATATTGCACCTCCCAAGGTTTTTGCAGTACTTTGATCCAAGCCCGAGGCGGGAATCGAACCCGCGACCTTTGGGTTGCCGGGCAGGTACTTTACCCACTCGGCTAGCCCGGTCGGCTATTCTCAATTAATAAATCCAGCGTTTTCTTGTCATTATATTAGCTACCTACACTGGTACATTATCAAAATAATAATAGGGCCTGATAGTGTAACAATCAGGACAACAGATTGACAAAAGAATGTTTTAACCACTAATGCATAATATGAAAACCTGTTTATTTTTGTTTAACATTCTCTATTCAGATATCTCTTAGTCTTAAGCTTCGTGGTGCCTTAATACGTACTATTCTCCTATCTGCTTCTTCTTTACCAGCCAAGGTTATCACATCTTTGTCTAAAGATGATATAAACATTTCTGTCTTATTAAAATTAACGATAGGAGATTTTGCCTTCTTTTAATAAGCGCATGCGCACTACGAGAATGAATGTGAATGCATTTTGTTATTGTACGAGAGCGTCACAGCATTCTCAAATGCTTCTTATATTCAGCAGTCTTACAATTTTTGTCAAATTCATACATTTTGTCCACTCAAATGATAATATTACAGTCACCCATTAATAAATGAAATTCTAATAATAAGAATTCTATTCATGAAGTAATTTTCCTTTAGAATTAAGAAATTATCCGGTACAGTTATAAATCAATGAAAATTCGTAGACTGGTTTGAGGGTAACTTCGATAGGAACGTGTTTGAGGTTATACAGCAAATATTGAAACTGATAAATAAATGTAATGCTTTTATAGCAACTCCTCAAACTCTGGAAATATAGAAAACATAAATAAAACAATTATAAATGCAAGTTTCTTTGTATTATAATACTGTCTGCGAGTGACACAAGTTTCTAATTATAAAATACAATCATTAAAATGATTTCTCAGTTCTGTGTACTTACGAGAACAATTTATCAAAAATATATTCATCTGTTTTCTGGAATACATTTATATTTTAAAGCTGCAATTTCAGCTTAGGGAAGAAGAAAATATAAAATTCACGAAACACTTATTTTAAAAATATTCCTCTTATGTTATTATAGAAATCAAAATACCCCTGAAAATGAAAACTTTATTTCTGCCACATGGACATCTAAATGAATTACATCGAGAAAAGTGTACAGGAACAGATAGCAGAAATTATAACATTGATATGAAGACACTGCAAGAGATGACAGCAACTACTTAAATATTAAACATGCAATTCTGAATCGAATAAGAAAGAGAATAAGATGCTATCACCACCTTATACATATTAGATAAGTGATGCTACGATACTACAAGCGGAGCACATTTTAAGAAATTGG
The DNA here is from genome assembly GCF_048544385.1 of Mastigoproctus giganteus. NCBI lineage: Eukaryota > Metazoa > Arthropoda > Arachnida > Uropygi > Thelyphonidae > Mastigoproctus > Mastigoproctus giganteus. The sequence continues at coordinate 41,598,114 of NC_143588.1, forward strand.
GTTAGAAACCTCCTGAAGAATTTTAGCCATTTTCTTAAAACACTAAGGACTAGGATCTTTAATCGATTATATTCCAGTTCTTAAAGCTGCGATCTAGCAGTCTCACCATGCCGAACGAGCCAATATCGACAAGGTGACTTTTCACGATCTCATCAAGACTGATGTTGAGAGAAGGAGAGTGGGGTGGGAGAAATGACACGACGTGTCCGGCCATCAAAACGCAGGAGCGACACTAGCCAATCGGCAACTTTATGCTATCTAGTGTCACCGTAGATCAATCACATTCCAGTCTCGTAGGAGTTTGCTACAGCCAGTCGTCGCAATGACGGCGGCATGTACGGACCTCGGGCTAAGGACAAAACTTTCCTCAGAAAACTAGGTTAAGCTAAACCAGCTGAGGCCCTACAACCACCTCAGACTGAGGAGGGGAAAGAAGAGGGGAGTTCTCTGACGTCGTATGTTTTTCCGGACTAACAAGTTCACAAGCATGCACAGGCAGATGACAGCATGAGGTACTGCTAAGCGCCGCCGGAAACGTACCTGACCAGAATTGGGATCGGCGCCTGTCGGTGGCTCCAACAGTTATCCTTACATTAAAGAAGGCGTAGAAAAGTGTTGGGTGAAAGACATAGTCCCATGACACTCCATTAGATCCCATGCTACAGAGCGTTACGAAAAGGGTGAATGAAACGTTGAACTTCGTCAGATCGGCGGAAACGGAAATTCACTTCCTATTCGTACGAAATTACAAACTGTTCGAGTAAATTATTCCTTGCTCAGACAATTGAACACAAAGGAGCGGGAGAGGTCAGAAAACTGGTAATAATTCAGTCATGTACAATGGATGCAAATTACTTCCCTTATCCCACAGAGACCAACATTAGTACCGGTTTGCAGAACTGCGTGCCAACTTCACAATGCGGTCTCGGGGATTGTTTACATATGGTACCTACCTTGAGCTGACGAATCGGCCACCTGTAGGAGAAAAAGTCCAACGAGGACCACAGTCAACTTCCATCGTATATCCATCGCCATGAAAAACATCACAAGGTATAACGAAAAAAAAAAAAAAAAAAAACGAGAACTTATAAAGTTGACGAGCAAAAAAGACTTCACTCCAGCAACATTGCGGAAGGGCCGACGCACGACCGCGGCACTCGGAAGAGTCGCAACAGATGTGCACCACCACGCGCCACGCTCTCTACACGCACTGACTCTAGTCGACTGTTCAGCCGACCGTTAGGTCAGCCAGTATGTTCCCGCAGCGCCAGTTTCCAGGAGTTGCGAGAGTGTCTCTCTCTCTCTCCCACTCTGTCTATTATGCGCGCATGCGCGGAAGACGATCTTTCAATAGAACGTTGCCGGAGTGTTTGCCCAGGTGAAGCGTCCAGTTCAAGAAGGGAGTGTAAACCGTCCTACTTTTGTTTATGTGGGCTGGAGACACCCTCTGTGTAGGAGAAAATGCCAGAAAAGGAAATGCGGACGTGCAAGACCTCCATCTTAATACAATGCACCAGCTGTTTATCTGGCAGCGCTGTGTCTTGTGCTTATTTACCTCTTGTTTTAAAATCCCCCGTAGTAAATTGTGAATGGTATTAACAAACCTACAAGGTCAAAAGTGCAGATGTTCGAATGTCACCTTAGAAGTCATCTTAAAAAAAAAAAAAAAAAAAACAATGACGTGAAGAAGGCCTACCAGATGTTCAACTTTGACTATCACATTGTGAAAACAAAATGTTATTCGGTGATTGCTCTCAACAAGATATTGGAAGTTTAACCTGTAAAAGCGAATTTCATTCATCACTTCAAAACTTTTTCATTTGTTTATTAGTTCGCCTTATATTAAATTTTACTTGGTATTTCTATACTATTTCTGTTTATTTTTGCTAAAAAGTCTGCCAAACTGTTTGGAAAAATTATTTATGACGGTAAATATTCCTTCCGTTATATTAGTATTATTACAGACAAAATACGTTCAAGAGCAATCGGTAGTATGGGTCTATTTGATCACTGCAAAATAACGGAAAAAATAATTATTGTTGAAACTGGCGTAATGTTAGTTACAAAAGTAAGAGCGGTTTTCCTGTTATTATAGAAATATGAATAAAGTTGTTTTTTTTTTTAAATTTATGGATGGGAAATCTAAAATAGCAGTATAAAATGTAAGAATTAAAAATAAGATTTTAGAGATAAAATAATAAGATTTTAAAAAGAGATTTGCTGAAAAAAATTCTTTCATTATTTATTATTTTATTCATCAAAAGACGTTTCTTTCTGACGCTATCAGTACAAGTATAAATGAAAATATTTTGGACGATTACAAATGAATGAACTTCCTAAAAAAACTAACACAAATACAGTGAAAAATAATCTCTATTAATAAAGAAACAGCGAAAGAGATAATATTTACTACTGTTAATAATTATTAATAATAGTAAATTGCTTATTAATATTTTACTATTATTAATTAATATTAATATAACATTTACTAGCATTAAATATTATATTAATGTTTATTGCTTGTAAATTATATTATTAATATAATATTAATATTTACTCCTTCTGCGTGAGGTGTTACTTGCATTGCGTATTAACTCCAGACCTGTGGCAGTGATGGGAAGGTTTCAACATAAACTATTCCGGCCGCCGTAGCCGAGTGGTCAGGGCACGAGTCCATAAGTACATGCGCCTTGATTAACCAGGATTCAAGCCCGTGACTGCTAAATATGGTGCTGTTTCTTGTATTCTGCCTATCTCGTGAACTCATCTGACCGTTTGGTCGTCCCGGAGTATAAACAGAAAATTTATTATTTTATTTAGTCATTCCCGACGGGGCAGGTACGTGGGTGGGATGCGGCACACAATATTCAGGCCCGCAATTCTTCAAGGGGGCTCTGGCAAAGACTTTAATATTACTTTTTTTTTTAATGTAATTAAATTCATTTTCAACAATCGGGAAAATCTACAAACTTAAAATAATAAAAATGTTTTTATTTTATTAATTTTTTTTTTATCATGATTTATTATATGTTATAACTGACATTGCTTTTTTAGTTTTCGGATTTAAATGTGTGGACACACGTGTAAATCTGAAGAAAACACATATAAAAAGACAAGGGGAACACATGTACTTTGCAGGGGGCCGCGTTAGCTCTCGACTTCCTTATATATATAGTCTATTATGTCTGAATATTGCAATAAAATTTCTCTCTCTCTTGTTTAATCCTGTTTATCCAGTAGTACAAAACTTAAAGTTTTGTTTGTAGGTAAAAAACTGTAATCGATAACTGATACAGTTGAATTGCGTATTGTATGTTCTTGGGCTGGGAACCTTTCGGTTATAATATAGAAAACGTTGGATCGCAAGAATATGATTAATGGTTACTCTTCAGATTAATCTAAAGTTAGAAGCTGGGTCTCCCAAGGATTGGTTTTGGGACCATTGTTATTTCTGGTGTTTATAAACAAAGGGATAGAGGGCGTGATGTCAGAATTTGCAGTTGATGTGAAGATCGAGTGAGCGGTTAATGATCAGCGCCAAGTAGCATTCCTTCAAGACTGAGATAGACTTCAGGGATGAAGTCTGAAATAAAAACAGCAAAGGAAGATAGGGATTTGAGAGTTATGATACGCTAGGACACGAAGTTCTCCTAGCAGTGTGTCTAGCCGGCGGTGTCCTATCAACGATTTATCGAATGTTTGCTTGTGAGATATGGAGGTGATAATCTCACGCATACGACAGTTTAAGACTGCACTTGGAATACTATGCCCAAGTACGGATACCGCACCTCAAAGAATATATTAAGCTTCTTGAAAGGATCGAAAGATGGGTAACCCGTTTGGTGAGATGAATAAAGGGCACGAGGAGAAACTTCGAATATGTGAGCTGAAGAGGTTAGAAACTAGGCACCTGAGAGCGGACCTGATTGAGGTCTATAAGGTTCTGAGATGGGATATTAAAATGAATGAAGGCGAAAATTTCACTTAAAGACTGATTTCAGAAGCAGTGGCCATAAATTCAAATTAAGGGAAAAGAGATTTAGACCGGATTGTAGGAAGTTTTCTTTTAGCCAGCGAGTATGAGTTATTTCACGGTCGTTGAAACTCTTGGGGGAAATTTATTTTTTATATATTTATTTTAAATTTTATTATCGGGTTCTGGCAGAATCTGATGCCAGCGATGAATCTTTGTAATGGGGAGGGGGGGTTAGTATATGTAAGGAAAATAGCTGCGTTATATTGTGAAAATAGGCCTATATCTTGTGAATAGCAATTTTAGAAATTTGTCGAGAGGACTTCGTTTTGAAATTAAATTGGAACAGCGATACGCCTCTCTGTCTTTAATGGCAATTCCTTATTTTGATGATTAAATGAAATCGTCTTGTAATGTCATTCGGGGATGTTTCGGGTTTCGCCTTTGACGCCATGGGTTGCTGACCGTTGTCTTAAGCTCAGTGTGTTATTTATTTATTGTTCTTTATAAAACTGTGTTATTAATTTAAAGGAAACCAGCTCTAAATTGTTATATGAAAATATGCAGTGTTTAGTTTGTGAAATTCTTGAGATTGACTGCTGAATCTTGAGAAATATAATAAGAACCAAACGGTGGGTAAAAAATTTGTAGTCTTCAGTCAACTTAAATAATACGTAAGGTTTGAAATATCTGAAGATGAAAAAAATTGATCTTTGGGCAACATTGGTGGTCTTTAATCAAATAACAAACAATTGTTCTGAAAATATCCTACCACCACAGTAAAACAACCCCCTAGTCACGTGGGTAGTAGAAGGACAATTTATCAGGTCTCTGACTATCTTGGATGTCTTTTACAACAATTATTCCGACTGAGGGAATATAATTAAGGGCTGCTCCTGGGATGGTATACGCTATTTGCGGTCTAACCTTTGTCTTTCGTTACGTAGTAATCTCTCTGGTAGTAATCATATCTAATATTACAGATGTCTAGGAGAATTACACGTTGATGATTCATCTTCAGGGTTAAGTAATCTATCTGGGGACAACTGCACCGTATATAATTACCAGCGTGAAGCGAAACTGGTCTACCAATCACAAGGAACCAGATAAATTAGTGCAACTTTATTTGTCATCTTTCACTCCGAATAGATGGATAATTGTCACCTGGACAGACATCTAGGTGTCAACTGCAGACGTGTTTAATTGAAAGACTGTATTTTAATCACAGCGTTTAAATAATTCGTCCATATATTAAGTTAAAATCAGTAATAGTTCGTGTTGACAACCATAATTATTAAACAAATAAAAAAAAACCCGAGCATCTCTTCGAAAAAAAAAGATATCAGGGTAACTTGTTCGATAAATAACTAGCTCGTACAACCCTTATCTGTACAAGACCGAATAACTCAGCCATATTGTGAAAAAAATAAAAGTTCTTTCCATCGAGAATAGATTCAAATCTTGGTCCTTTCCTATACGGTACTGAATGAAAGAGACCGTAGCCACGATGCTCTCTACATTTATTCACAATTAGGTGGGAAACATGTCTTCCGTCGTAGTCAGTCGTCAAAATTAACAATTCTCTGTCGTTGTTATAAAAACTAAAGATCGCTGTTTTATGATTTTTCTACAAAACATTTATGTTTTGTAGAAAAATCAATACCATAATGGTTTTCAGTTATAGAGCAATATGTTTATAACTCTAAATTTAATCCTAAAAAATCCATAATTGCCTTATAAGTAATTCTTAAATCACATAGGAATATATAAATCTATTCCTGGTTTGCCCAGGCCTCCGCACCAGACTGGTCATGCGCGAGGGTGCATAAGTACACATGTACCGGGGTTCGAGACTATGACTGCTAAATACGGTGCTGTTCTTTGCATTCTTTCTACTTTGTGAACTCCTCTGATCGTCCCGGACTATAAACAGAATATTTATTTAAATGCCGAAGAAACTCTGCTGTTTATTTTGAATCGACTATTATATATCCATCACTAATAATATTAAAATAATGTTAGAAGTAAGAAAACAGTTTTATTTGCAAGTAATTGAAAGAATTCGAGAAGTGCTCAAGAGAACACTAAATTGAACACACCAATAAGAGCACGTCTTTGTAAAAGTCGTAAATGCAGTACTAAGTTACCATTTTAGTATATTATCTAATGAAAAAAGAGGTATACAAATAAATCTGAATTTAAAACTAATAAAATAAAAAAACAATTATTATATTTCATTATTATTTGTAAATAACTTAAAGAACGCAAATATTCTATATAAAAATAATTATATTTTTCTTATGTAATATGGACGATTAGGAGATAAAACTACTTTAGGTAGAATTTACATTAAGTTACATTTTTTTGCCTCAAGCATCCAATTCTCCAATGAAAGCATCACTGTACTTAGCGATGTTCCTGTATTATTTATATTTGAAGACGCCATTTATGATTAATTCTGGTGATTATCGAAGAACACTTTGCTCTCGTAAACTAACAACTTATTAAGCTATTAGTTTATAAAAGAAAAGCACGAGTATTAGTCTACTACGTTGCGTGAATTAGTTGCTATGGAAACCGTGCAGAAGATGAGTTAATGTGTTGAATTCGGCAAAAGAGGAGGAAAAAAAACAAAAATAATAAGGACGAAGGAAAGTAGAAGAGTCATTTGAACACTGTCTTATCGAAAACCAATTGGAATGCCCTGTCTACATCCTTCCCCCGTTGCTAATTCCACTCTATCACCGTAGGCTATTAGAGGTGGCAGAATTACGCGTGGAATGGAAGTAAACTAAAGCTGGGCCAGTCATTTTCAGTAATATGGGACTTCATACAACACTTGGCCGATGGCACTGATCCCTTTCTAGCAGATGGGACTGCGAGAATCCCAACTTCTTACTGAAGAGAATAACTGTGTGTGCGCGTGTGCAGTTATCCGCTTCGCATTGATAGTAATCTTCTGTAATTAGATCACGACCCTATGTCTGTTACTTTCTCTTATTTTCTTAATGAAGTTAGACGTAAGTTTTCACATTTCTAAGAAATATCACGTAGCGCACAATTTCCTCGGTGCGGAGTATAATTGGGCTGATGCAATTCGGGTAGAACTAAGAGACGTGCCCGGGTGTTATAGAGCCAGTTGTATGCAGCTCCATGGAAACAGAAATGGAAATTGGGTTCCAAGAACAAACAAACAATTCTCGTTTTCACAAAGAATCGAAAAGATAATCAGAGTGGATGTAGTTTTATGTTTCCCCACAAAGAGAAGTAAAACATCAAGAATTAATAGCAAAAGTTCTTAAAACAAGAATTCGAGGAAGTTATCTATTTCTCACACAAAAGTTAGAGGCTGCCTAATTAAATGAAAAAAAAAAAAAATCGCTTCTGCATGCTCCAGGATCGTTACGTATCACGTGACACTCGTCTGTAGATGCGAAATGCCATCATATATGGGAAACGTTCCAAATCGTAGGATGAGCTGAGCCAGCACCAAGGGAGATGTGTCACTGGTTGACCTTTAACAAATTAGATCGGCAGACAGACGAATAACCCTACGACATAATCACAGCGATCACCGACTATTACGATTGCAGACAGAATGAAAATCCTTCACTTATGCACAACTTGCATTTTTTTTTTTTTTTTTTTCAGTAAATGCCACACATTTATTCACTTTATTAGTTTCCATAGCAACCAACCAAAGCACGTAATATGAGTACAGTACTGCACAAAGCTGTTGCATAATGTAGGTTACTTAACGACTTGTCTCAAGTCATTAACTACATCAAAGAAGTCTAGTCGGATGGGGAAAATTTATCTTACTAAGTACATAACAAAACACCTTAAATTTATTACTATTTTGTTAAGCCCCTAGCTTCTAAAGCTGTGGTGGGTGTCATTGATACGCTGTATATATGTTATTGTAGCAACAAGGATCCCACACAAAAGTGAACATTTCGAATGGTGAATTTTTAGTACCAGAATATTTTTAGCTTTTTTTTTTTTTTATAGTCAAAAAAAAGTCATCCAATAATTTAGATTATCCAGGAGACACACGTCCCCCTTTTTTTTTTTGTGTCTGACATAATTCTTAACATTAAAATCGGGAGGGGGGGGAACAAAACAAAAGAAAAAAATATATATATAAAGGGGATATATAAGCTGAAGAGGCAGGAAAATCAAAAGTAGTTTATCAAACACGAAAAGTTTGTAAAAACAGTCGGAATTTCCATGCTCATCTTTTATTGGTTACTGAAGTAGCCACCAGCGGCGCTGCTGTAATCTAAACAGAAATGGCGACATAACTGGTGCTGAAAGAACACATTGTATTTTTCGGATTGATAAATTTAAGTTTATGCCCAAATTAAGTGAAAATTTCGTACAAGGTTCGGCAAATTCCACGGAGCAGATATTCGATCCACAATTGGCATAAGACTTTTGTAGCTAACAGACTTTCTGGGCGTCATGATAAGAGGCCGGCCTATGTGTGTGAGGAAACTGTTCAGGAAGTGGAGAATTTAATCCGCAGTCTACAAAAATCAGCGTATTTGACAGACATAGAACTTGGTATAGTGCATAAAATAAGGTGGAGAGTGTTGAGTAAGCGAATGCATCAAAAACATCACAATTTGCATATGGTACAACCCATTACGACAAGATTACTAAGATGGCAGAAAATGAACAGTTGCTTAAACGTTTTTCTTTCACTAACAACTGATGCTCCATCAGAACGAGCAGTACGCATTGCTGCAAGTTGCAGAAATGCGTACTACCCGTTCTTTACAGAAAGAGCAATCACCCGTCCTATTTATCGAGACACGCTGCAGAATTCTGATCACGAAAATTGCTCAGGATGATCATGGCTGCAGTGTTCATCTCCCTCACTTATTAAGAATTTGAGGCTGTTTGGATCTCAACTATTTAAATCAATGAGTGGTGATGCGCAGGTCCGACGTTGTGGACCTCAACACCATTGAACTAATTTGCGAGGTAACGTTAAGGACAAGATGTACAACCTCCCAAACCTTTGCTAACTCATGTAAGCAACGAGAATAAGAGCTGCACTGCTCAACACAGTCAGACCAGCCACGTTACAGTGCCTTCGCGAAGAGGTTGATTAAATGTAATTGTTATTCACTACAACTTTCGGTTTGTATTAATTTTCTCCCAGTACGATGTTTCTTCCATGTAAACATAATTAAAAGTTATAAAGCACTAAATATGTGAGAGTGTCGAGGTGAGGAGGGGTCGTTAGCTGAGACTTTGAGACAAAGAGAGTAACGTACCTTCTCTTAGTCTCAAAGCCCCTTCACTGAAATGTCTGTAACTCTGTATATTTAAAGTTTGTGTTCTGCATTTTTCTCTGATGTTTGAGTGTTGTTTTATTGTGTTGTTGTGTGTTGTTTTAAAGAAATGTTTTATCATCAATATATTTCTATATTAACGTAATAATATATACATATATTTTTTAAAATGTTAAACTTTAAAGGATACTGCGAAGCGAGCTGATCTTAAAAGACATATCACTAATTAATAGCTCAAAGACAATTGTAACGAAAATTTATGGGAAAAATTCTGATCCCCTAAAGATTTCATTTAACGCAAATTACTTTTGATGGAAACCTAACGAATATCTTATTTAAATATTAATGCACGTCTAGCATTCTCTTTGAACCCAAAGAGTAGTTTGTGAAGCGCCTGCTCTGGATTGTATTAAAGAGCAATATTTGCCAAAACTGAGCCATTATCTAGCTAAACAATAAAACAAATTGTGAATGTTTCAGATTAAAAGGATGCCCTTTGACATAGCATCTAAGGAACGAAACTTAATATTGCATAAACTGAACAACGTTTCTTTATACTTTTCACAGACTAATTTCTTGCATCTCAAGACGTGGCATTCACATTAAATGCAGCTGCTAGTAGCTGTTATTTATCTGGAGGTTCATTCTAAAACTTACTGAATTACGGGGCGATATTAATTTTTTAAGCTACAATATGCAAGATAAATTATGGATCTAATTTCAAGGCAGCATTCTTTATTCGTCATCAAGGTTACATTATAAAATACACTTACTCGAATTTATGGTTCGGTAAGCACATTGCTTCCAGACATTTCTTTCTTACTGCTGATTAAAACCGTAAGTAATGAAGAGGTTTTATTTATTTAATATATATTTTTCTTCCCAAGTGTACTTCAAATTGCGTGTCAGCCGTTTCTGTACAGCCAAAGAATTTAACTTGAGTCCATTATGCGCTATTTGATTTCATTTCAAGCATGTAAATTAACATCGTAATTAAGATGGTTTTTCATTTTCTTATTTATCAATTACTTTTTTTGGGTATAGCAATATTGACAGAATTATAGTGGCAGGAAGAAAAATAATATTCAATTAGTTTGTTAAATAAATATTTATTCTGCTGGCTCGTGCGTATCTCCACATCAGAGTTTTGCTTTAAAGTTTTTTTTTTTTTTTGTATGTGCTTTTATTTTAAACATTCTGGTTACACACTTGGTATACAAATGAAAACCACTGTCAGCTTCTACTCTGAATGTTTTATTAGAGAAAAACAAGGCATAATCGTTCAAGTTAAACGTGGTATCAATCATTTAATGAAACTTACAAAGTTCTTCCTTAATCAGATATTAATGAAGTGAATAAATCAAAGATTATTTCCTCCAGTATTAAGTTGTCACGAAGATAATTTCTGCCTTCATTGAAGCTTGAGATATATTAAGACATTCAAAATTCAAGAATTGAAAAAGAAAAAAAATATTTTCCGAAAAAAACCGGTTGGTAGAGGCACTGAGTCTTCAATTTGCTTTTGTACACTACCCTACCATTAATAACCGGACATATATACATCTAAAAATAACATTTATTTACAAAAAAACTATAACGTGTGCTGAAATCTTCAGCCTTTATGACACCCTCATTCTGCTCTATGGCAACCTCATTTTCCATCAATGTTTTTAATTGATGTGTTTCCTGGGCAGCCTCTTCTGAGGTCTATTCTAGATAGACCTCAGCATTCACGAGTTTGTCCAAAAGGAGCAATGGTTCCCAGGCCAAACCGTAAAAAAACAGTCCCAGACTACCACGCTGCCTATTTCAAACTTCATTATCGGGACGATACAGACCGGCAGGTAGCTTTCTTCGGACATCCGCCACACCCAACCATTAGAGTAGTGAACCATGTATCGTGATTCCTCGCTCCAAAGCACAGCTATCTATTGGTTTACAGTCCAAAACGGCTGCCTAAAACCAAACTAGATGGCGTCTGGCATTGAGTGGGGTGATTAGTGCGTTATGGACAGCTGCATGACCGTGATAACCCATGTGATGCTGCGACAAAGTCGACCTGCGCTCCGAGCGGACTATTCTTTGCAGGCTATCTTATAATGTTCCGTTAGCTTCGGAAGTTTTCTGGGTTCCTGAAGCTTTGAGCACCAGTTTGATTCCATTTAGAGATCGCATCACCAATCATCGATCTGCCTTTTAAATTGTTTATATGACGTCATTCCGCGCTGGAAGTCTGTTAACTCCGTCGATCGGGGAATTTTGCATTCACAATCGTACTACTGTCTCCTCGTAAGCCTACAAGCATATTAATAGCTTTCCCTGACAAGTGGTGCTAGGGTATGATGTGTCTGGACAGCTTACATGTCTAATACCTGTCATCGGTGAATTTGTGACGTCACACCCCCTCATTTGCAATATATGATTTTGTCTTCTGTTCTCTCTTTCTACCTGATGGTGTTAAAGTGTATTCAATCTAAAAGCGTTGGTATATTATTATTAAAGTAAAGTTTTTATAGTAACGCAAGGTAGTACTCAATTCGCTCTGCCTGAGACCAGCCTCTCTATCATTTTTACAGCAGTTACCGTTAGAATAAAACAGCACCATCATTGTACTGCGGGCCTTTTTTTGTCCATCATATTAGTCACGTAGTAGTTTCCCTTTCTTTTATGGTATTTGTGATGTCTCGTAAAATGAAAGGAAAATGTTACAGCTTCTTATACAAATTCTTTAGCTGCAGGGTCTTGTAATTCACACCATACTGGAAACTAAAAGCTACTAAAATGTCTTCCATTGGCCGTCCTTAAACCAAGACACGAGTATTTATTTGAGGGCTTGTCCGTCAATGACCTGTAAACATCGGGTAAGTTTTACTGTCTCCTGTTATGTTTTATTAGACATGGAGGCTTATAAAAGTAACGCTTGCAGACTAACGATGCTGCCTTGGGGATATCGTAACTCAGGTGTGTTGTGTTCAACAGTTTATTTAGAACTTAAAGAAGATTTTGCGTGACATTAAAAATAACTGTATTTACCGTTAGAATAATTATAAATGTTACTGCACTGAAATCACCAATTTCACAATTAATAATTGAAATTTATTCCAAACGTAATATCTCTGAATTCTATTTATTTTAAATTCCAGTGTCAATGATTGGCGAATTATTCTGATTTTTTCAGTTAAGTAACTGGTCCGACACATCATGGAGGCATGGTTTCTTACCGAATAATCTGGATTTGTCTTCTGACCTCTTTTAAGACTAACAAATCTTCATTAGGAACGTACATAATGTTGAGACAAACGCTGCAGAATAACTAGATTCTAGTGATTTCCTCTTTTGGTTAGAATCTTCCAACGAAATTAAAATATACTGGTTGGCCACTTTATTAGTATGGCCATATTTCATACTCCATCAACAGCCATAAGTAGTTGCACAAAGTTGAGAAGGTTACGAATACCACCCTGGTGAACGTTGAGCACTTGTGTTTTTAAAGCTAGAAACAGTGGTAGGTGGCTGAGAGGCAGAGGTCAGTGAACGTTCCATCACCTCTCAAATGTGTTCGATGGGCGACAGATCTGTGACACATCACGTAGGCATTATCGAGATATGAGATCCGTACTTGGGCAGGCACTGACCTGCTGGAAAATAGTGTTCGGGATAAAGAGTAGAAAGGACAAGCATTTGTCTTAGAATACTGTTAACATAAGGCCTTGCTGTAGCGTGTCATAAATAATGACCAGAGGCGAAGGCTACTGTAATCCTTGATCCCAAACAGAAATGTAATTCGTTATTAAAGCAGACAAGATACAATTATTGTCCGTAAGCACAGCCTCCCTGCACTACTGCAGACGCTGACGACGATGGAATGGCGTCAGAGGCAGATGACGAAACGGACGACTAAATTGCAGCCCCATTTCTCACTGTCATCTGCTAATTGGCTTCCCGACATGTTTACAGATCTGTTTACTGTCCATAGTTGGCGGATCCGTCAATCCTCCATTCGGATATTCTTCTGATGCCGCCAAAGCCTTGGCAACGTGTACCTTTTTGCCAACAGAGTCCAACCTTTCGGGAGTCAGGACCCACCCACGGCGACTTGCAATGTTGATCATCTAGCTTCTGTAAACCCAATGATTCAACCTTTTTCAAAGTCCGCCAGCCGTACACAACGTCACCTTACGCGTATTAAAAAGGTATTGCGCACTGTTAGGCGATCATTCCCTCACCATTCTGTTTGCCTGATAAAGTTGGAGCTCGTTTTTATGCAGCCTTCAGATTTCTACAGCAGGATTATAGGAGATACGTTATTGGATGTTCTACTGCACCAATCACCTAGAGTTGGTAATTTATCCATATACGACACAGTTATGTTCGCAAATTTTCAGGTAAATCCATTCAATCTTTCTAAGTGGGGAGATTTCAACGAATAACTGTATAAAAATCAAACAGAAATGGATCCATCTTCACCCACACGGATACGACCAACAGGGAAGAGTCTCATAGGAGGGAAATTGGCAACCCTACCTTCAACGGAGGGGTAAAGGGATAACGTGTATTTTTTTCTCTATTTCCGTTGTTAATCTTGTCTAAGGTTCTGTTGGCAATCATGTAAAAAATAATGTTCTGTCTGCGCAAGATATACGTCCAGTCCGAACAATCTGATATTTTCCGGTTTGTTTTTCCTCCATAAATTTCGACACTCATTCATTATCTGCAACCTCAATTCTTCAGAAGGATTCTCCAGAGAGGAGCAATCATTTATAGACAAAATAACACTTCGAAAACATGGTCATGATCATAATAAAAAGTACAAACCACGTTCATTGCTATCTTTACTCTGCGTTACATGTCTGCTAACAGAATGGAGATCTCGGCTATAAGTCCTTCGGGCATTGCCTAACACAGATTGATTGTTTGGTGGAACTCCTTAGGCTATTTGCTGACAGTCGACTAAGTTCTTTAAGACACTGGAGTGAGATTTCCCAGAGAGTTAAGTAAAGCTCAAAAGGTAAAGCTCCTCTTTGAGAAATAACAGAAGACGTACAATAAAAGATGTTTAACCAGCGAACCCTTATATAAAAGAAATTTCCCTGTAAATAGACTTAAACAGTATTTTTTGTGCGAATACGCAAATTTATTTTTAATTTATATATAATTTTTACGAAAATAATATTACTAATGTGAATTATGTCAAAATGAATTTACTTATAATTTAAAAATTATGTATAATAATAATAATAATTATACATAAAAAATAAATTATGTAAATTTTAAATAAACTAAATTCTAAAATAACATAAGCAGTAGCATACCTCAAAGCCAAGCTTGGTGTGATTGAAATTTTCTGCTCGCTGAATCCCTTCAAGCAGATTTCTTTCCCCCCCCCCATCCAAAAGGCATCTTGTTGTCATGATTTGCAATCTTTGTTGTTGCTCGTAATGGCATCCAACCAATTAACAATCACAATTACCATTCGTCCTCATCAATCTACTTTCACTTCTTTGATACCACCCGTTTTCCAAACCTTCTGCTTATACTACGCGGAAAACTTCATGTCTGTCTGTAAGTCCTCGTCCTGAATCACCTTCAATTTCCCTAGTCCTGAGTTCCTACTTCTGAATTAGTTTTCCAGGTACAAGACAACACTTAACAACGTTAAACCTTAGCTCTCATTTTTCCGGTCCAAGTCATTTTGAAGTGGTATACATGAACAATGGTCATTGACCACTGTCCTCTTAACCTTCAAATCACCCACAAGCTTCCTTTGAATTTCGTCAATTTCTTTTTCTTTCATTCCCCACTACCAATTCATGAGTACCTGTTTTGACAACTCAACTGCCACACCTTTTAAAGTTATATATAATTCCATTGCTACAATATTTTAAGGGCCTGTTTACGCTTCTATTTCTCATACGAATAGAACTCCTTGTCCACGTTCCTAGCTTTCTGTGCCAGTGATTTATCGAACCCAGCTTTCGCTAATTACAGCTACTTACTCCATGATCCTTAGGGGTACGACAGTTGGTATAATCACCGTCCATCCCACACTGTGCGGTAAAGACCTGAGTTCGAATCCAACCAATGATGAGAAGAATTCTTAGAGGCTTTTTTTACAACGTAGTTGTCAAGCTTCCTTCTCCCTCTCGGGTTTTTCATTCAGCAAACAAGCAAATCAACCGGTGAACACAAGCAATTTACCAGAGGGCGCTGTAGTAAAAAATTCTAGAAATTCGAAATATTTGATCAGAATATAATTCAGATACACCGCGTGATAAATTTCATTTCTCACAACCAGAATTAAAGAGATTTTTTCATGTTTGGAAGCAAAAGTAAATACGCACCGTGTTCAGCAGATCACATATCTTTCATCATTAACCATCTCTAATGATATAAAGAATGTTGGTAACTTTTAACAAATTCTAACTTTGCGAGTAATGACCACTTGAAAACTGATAATGCAATTACTTTTAATGCAAAAGCGAAATTGGCATTTATGGGCGAAATAATCTTAAGTTTATTTAAGATTAATAAACTTTAATCAATTAATTCTAACGTTTCAGAATTCTGAATAAGATTAACTGAGTTAAACCTTCAAAGTTATAAGAAATTTGCAGAATTATCTTGTTTGAACATAACTAGTGCAATACCAGGCAACGCGTTGCAAAGGCAAAGTTTGTTCTCTTGTAAGAATTAAGACATTACGTTTTTACACGGGGCTAAATCATAAAATATGAGTTAGCCCCATGTCTGGAAGGCGGAAAGATGTACAATATATTACTGGTGTGTTTCAAAGCTAGTTTGCTTATTTATAGTTTAAAAAGAAGGCGGGGGGACATTTTTCTTTCGAAATAGGGTGTATGGATTCCGTGCAAGAATGTAAATATTTACTAGAAGAAGAAAGAAGTCTTTTCTTAATATTTATGACATCAAGGAATTTCTGAGAGGCCTTTCATGAGGCAATGAGTCATTGGAATGCACTCCTCGGATCGGAAATTTTCTTCTGACAGCTAAAAATAACCTACGGTGCTGAATAATTATTTGTCTAGCTGTCTTCGCATCATCCGCCTTCCCTTACAGATGCTAATTCCCATGCCCCCCTTTTTTTTAACAGTTAGCGAGAAGCTCCTCTTTAGCTAACAGATTACTGTCTCTGTTGACATCACACAGGGCGTCAAACATTTTTCACGTTATCGACCAGCACAGAAACACTCAGTTGCCTCTTCAAAGAGGCTGATGGCGTTACAAGCAAATAGCTGTCTTTGTCGAAAAAAAAAAAAACAGTAAGGGGGCGGGGTCAGGTATTCACATTCTCCTTCCCAAATAGTTTTAAAAGTTAATTCAGCTTATCCTTGATAAACAAATATAGCTATCGCATATTTTATTTATTTATGATCATTTCATAGTTATAGTATGCATCTAAACTGAATTAATATCAATAACCACCCATCCTTACTAAAAAAAATTATGTATATGGAGAGTCCATATAATGTCTCATTATTAACAATATGAAATAAAGTTAAAAGCAGGAATCCTTAAAACCAATAGAATATGTTTCTTTACATTTTTTAAAAACATTTCACTCATTATTCTAACAGTCCCACATATATATGCACCTTTATCTTCACCATATCCGTCCGCATGTAACACCTCGGCTCCTAGTGCACGGAATTTCATGAAATTTTATATTTAGTTCTTTTAGCAAAATTTGTTACACTATTCCATATTTCATCAAAATTAGACAAATATAAATCTGGCAATGACTTAATAAATAAAGTTATCTTAATAATTAACTGATTGGATAACTATGTTTACTTTTCTCTTTTATTAATCACAGAAAAAGAAAAACCTTCAACTAGTTTAATTTAAAAAATCGAACGCGCCTGAAATGCAACGCACTTACATTAACTAACTGTATTCTAATCAATTACAGAGTAAAATTAATATAATAAAGTCAGTACATAAAACCAAAACTTTTATGAATAAGAAAGCTTAAATCTATGCACAGAGGATTAGCCAAATGGCAGGGTACACATTAAAAGTCGTCAAAAATGTTATATTTAGAAAACTAAGTTTTAGGCACATTAGCATATATGCCTAATTGTCTTCACCATGTCCGTCCGTTTGTCCGCATGTAATAACTCCACTCCCAGTGGACGGATTTTTATGAAATGTTATAATTCATGATTTAAAGCCTTTATAACTACCTAGTTTTGTTTTATTGCAGGAAAAGGTAAAGTTATATGTGAATGACAGCTGAAATAACAGTTCAAAATAAAATTCTTGTAGTAAAACTTTCTGTTACAAGACTACAAGTCCAAAAAGGGTTTCAAACAAACAAAAAATACCGCAAAATTCACTCAGAAGAATTTTAAAAGGTGTAGAATACAAGGTTAGCATTCCAAAAGGGTGCTACCTACTAAATGAAGATGAATCTGCAGAAAGTGGGAGTATCGTTTCAATATTATAGAAGATTGTAGATGCTTCTAGAGTGTTTTGAACAATATAAATTGAGGAGTAAGGGCTGTAATTTATAAAATCGAACACTCGTCATTCAGAGAGTATTATAAGGTTCATGTGAGACGATCTACTGGAGAAAAAAAAAATGGTCCTCATTGTTTAATATCTAGTCAAGCACGGTGGTGGTTCCATCATGATCTGGGGTTGTTTATTTTTGCTGGCGCGGGTAGCATGGTCAGAATTGAAGGAATTTTAAGAAAAGATGGCTATAAAACATTCTTGAACATAATACAACATCCTCTGGACTTCAACCTTGTGGAAGATATTTTATATTACAAGACAATGATTCGAAACACAGCTCTAAGCTGCGCAGGGACTTTCCAGCAACTAAACAACAAGAGGGGGAATTGCAAATTATGGTGTGGTCATCCCAATTGATTGGCTTAAACTCAATAGAGCTTTTATGGGATCATCTAGACCATCAAGTCTACCCATCTTCACAAAATTTATGGTAAACCTTGCCGATCGCTTCGAATAATGTTAGTCAATGTACTATTATAAAATTAATCGCCAGAATAACACGTCTTGTGTAAAGCAATCATGAAATCTCTTGGAGGATATTTTAATTAAAAATCAGTATACTTGTTAATTAATAATTTCAGTATTTTTGCTGTGAATTTTTCAATGATTAATAAAAAATCTTAAAATACTTTGTAGTGCCTTGCTTTCATATTAAACTTTATATTGACATAGCTAATTTAAAAAAAAAAGAAAAGAAAAGAACGAAAACTTGTCACACGCTGTGATTCCAAACTTTTAGGTAGGACTGTATGTATAGATGCATATTGTATATCGTTCTTAAATGCACTGCTATTTAGTCTTGTAATACTACACATTTTCATTGCAGACCCGAGAATCTCGATTTTATATTAATTTCTAGATTTAACTCCCACGTCCCCCCCCCCCCAGGACTCTCTAAAAGAAGATGGACCAGAAAGCGTATTTATCATGAACTAATTCTAAGGAAGTCACAGGCTTTTGCAGCGCCATCCAAAAAAGAATAAACAATAAACAACAAAAATAATAATAAAAAATAAATCCAAAAATAACAATAATAAAATATATAAAAAAGAAAATCTATCTACGTATTTATTTCCTCTCGGCTTGGTAACTATCCAGTTTATTTTTGAATTACTCCAAGCTGTCAGCCTCAAGCTGTTAGACTCAACTACCCATTCCAGTAATTGATAACTCTCTGACTAATAGAACTCCAGAAATTCTGGAATTCTTTATAACAGTGAAAATTTCGCCTCTATTCATTTTACTGCCCCTTTCAGAGCTTTACAGACCTCAATCAGTTCCCCTGTAAGGTTCTATAGCCTACATATTCAGTCTTTCCTCGTACTAGTCAGCACCCAATTTTTGCATCATCTGGAAATTAATATCACGCCCTCTACCATTTGGTTATTTATGTTCGTAGTTAAAAAAAATTAGGGAAATTTTTATGCCTGCTTCGAAGGCAATAATGAATCAGTAATGCGTTTATAAAGTTATGTTTTAAAGATGAGAACTCATATTTCCAGGAGTGTCAGAAAAAAGTAATTGCTTAACGGATTCTGGTCTCTTTGAGTATAAAGTGGTTGTTTCTCGCAGGTAATTCAACTTATATCACCAGGCAAGAAAATTCACGCAGGATTTCCACTTCTAGTCATACTCCTATGGATAATATCGCCCACGCTGATTCAGAAGGAGCGCAAATGAATATCGTGATTCACCTCAGCTGTTGGGACAAACACGAAATTGAAAACAGCGTAGAAGCAGCGCAATAATACAAAATGGGATTATACAGTTTCAACGAAGAACGTGGATTATTTCTCGGTGAACAATTTGGCTGAAGTGTTCATCATGTTTTTCCGCATAAAAACAACGCACGAAAAATTATTACATGCCGCAAGTACTTTGCAATAACGAGTTGAAAGAAAGGTTTGAATGGAACCGATCTGCAAGCTGTGTAGGAAAGTCATTTGGTTTCCAAACAGAAAGCATCCTTCCCCTTATACGGCAGTCTAACAGTTTCGTTCTTTACTCTATCTAATCAAGTTAGGCCGTCCGCATTACCGGAGTCAATCGAAAGAGGGCCCCTTTTTTTGTAAGCATGATTATTACATTATCCCAGTTTAGTGAATCTCGCTTCTCTTTGTGTTTTCTTTGGTCATTATGATCACTGGCGTCCTTGCGAGAAATCGTGCAACTTAGACGTACACTTTTTAGATTCGCTCTTCTGTTTTAATATCGAGAAACGCCACGTTCCCTAGAAAGTTATTGTTTAATTTTATAATATTTTTATGGTTTCTTTATGTACATTATAAAATTCAATTCAAATTTAATACAGTGTACAAACAGCGAATACTTGTTAACGAATGCTGTGGTTTGCGAGCTTATATCAAATTTACTCCGAATTAAATAAATAATACTTTTGAAAGGATATTTCTAATAATTATTTCGGAAGAGTAAACCTCAAAGTTGTGGACAGAAGTCAGAAAATGTAATTGTATCTTACACTCCTTTAAACTATCCTATATTAAGTTTACATCAAGTCCACTTGCTGAGCACATAACTTCCTTACTGATATATATATTTTTTTCTTTGTTCCATAGGCATTGTTCATTTAATTACAGTGTCTTCTTTAGACAGTAGTCATTCCATTACCGTCAGAACAATGCTGCGAGGTCTTAATCTCCCACTAGGCAAGAAGCAATATTTTCCTGCTCTTTAGAGGTGAACTCATTTTGTACTACCCCATTCTCCTTCCAGCTATGCTGCCAAGGAAAAAAAAAACCAACAAGATAAAAGCTTTTGATCTGTCAACATCTAATCATTTCTCCCATTACCAAGAGAGCAACACAAAAGCCTTGTAGAGATAAATGAAACATAATGATGTGTTTCCGAGTGTAAAATATATTGCATTTTGTTATAAGTTCAGCTCTTAAGGAACCACCCAAACCTCGACCCAGAAAACAAATCATGCCACGGTATTTGAACCAGTCAGTTTAAAAAGTGGAACTATCACATCCTCCTTTCTGACAAACTAGAACTGTATGTATTTAACTAGATACAAGCAATGAACAATAGCATTTAAACAGTAGGAGGAATATGATTGCATACTAACACCATTTTGAAATGGCCACTGAAAATAAAAATGCCATTTTGTTTGCAGTCTGATTTGAATTGGACTTAGCACTAACCTTAACAATACATTCAGTAAGTCCTATAAAAAATATTCTTCATTTAATTATCTTGGTGTCTAATTATAGGTATGTTTTAATGCTAGGATAGGAAGACCATTGAGCACTTGTCTGGCTAATTTTAAATAATCATTCTTACCGAATGGTTATTTTAAAATCAGAATTTAACTGGCTAAACAAACTTTCTTTTTAAACTTTTCTGAAAATGGAAAGGTGATTTCCAGATCTGCGTGCAATAACATTTATTTTTGCAATGCACGTTAAGGGATGGTAGAACACCCTAGTGGGATGTTTTTTTATTATGAACCGACATTTAGAAATAAAATAGCTACCGCTTAAATTATAAAGGCCATTCGCAACAGTGTTTTTCATACTTTTTTTTTAAAAGAAAATACTCTTAATTCTCCCCTAGCAATTCAATTCTCTTCTGAGTATGCGTAAAAATACTGAAAAGATATCTATGAAATTACTTAAGCTCAGTGATGACTTTCCCAACTGTGAAGGCAGACAAAAAAAATTTCCTTGTTAGATATACAGGAACAAAAAAAAGGAACAAAAATATGCTCTTTCTCTTTTTACATATCTCTAATAAGCGAAACCCTGGGGGAATTCTTTCTTCGGAAAGTCTAAAGAGAGTATTATCACTGACAATAGAGGAAATGAAACAAGCCTTAGTATTACGTCTATAATGAATATTCCCAGTAAGTACCAGAAAACAAATAATACCTATAATTACATTCAAGAATATACATTAATGGATTCATTGATATTAATCACTACCAAGTCGGGTCAGTTCCAGCACCCCTAAAAAAATTAAAATAAGAATTAAAATTTCAGCTATGCAAAGAAAATAAAAAAAAAAACATAAAGGTAATTTTGCAGTTGTCATGCACATGCACGCTATCTCCACTACACTTTATACAAAGCATTATCTCGCATCATCACGACTGCAATAAAAAAAAAATGGGTAGCATAAACTTCATCACGAACCAAATCTGTAAATATCCTTCTGAGAATATCTGTTTCGCAAACACGCAGCATATATATAGGTATAGCTTTTCAATTTAGCTAAAGATCATCTGTTAGCTATCCCTAGTGCCATTATAATAATTAAACATTACGCGATATATATATATATATATATATATATATATGAAAATAAACATCCATACATCAAAACAGCTCCACTATATTATAGTGAAATGATGGTATTTGTTTTTGGACTGCAAATATCCAACTAAAATGCAAGACGACCACAACATGTAATATAGAAATCTACACTGTCCTATCATTAATATCCGGACTCCTGCATATCTACAAATAATCTTTATTTACAGAAAACTAATAAAATGTGCTGAAACCTTTAGCCCTTATGACAGCCTTTAGTCTCCCTAGAACACTCTCCACCTGTTTTATGTAAATGTACTCCGATATTATCCGCCACTGAGCCTTCAAAGCGGCGACCACTTCAGCTCTGTTTTCTGGACAATCCCTCCTCATACACACCAGACGATACAGTTCATCTCAGAGCTTCTCTCTAGGATTGAAGTCAGGATTCTAGGCTGGCCAGTCCAACTTATCGACGCTCATATCTTCAGACCAGTCAGCCACAACACGAGCAGTATGATATGGAGCGTTATTCTGCTGATACAGGTAAGGGTCTTCTCCGACCTGCTGCCACAACGTAGATAACGCATTATTGTCCAGAACATCCATATAGACCTCAGCATTTCATGATTTGTCCAAAATTAGCAACGGTTCCAGACCAAACCACAAAAAACAGCCCCAGACCATCACGCTGCCACTGCTAAAAGTTCATTGTCAGGACGACAGCTGGCAGGTAGCTTTCTCCATACATCTGCCACATCTTGGCAAGACCGACAGACAGGTGGACAATGCACTGTGATTCGTTACTCCAAAGCACAGCTTTGTGTAAAGCCACTGTTCCAAGAACAGAGGCTTTACACCAAGATAGATGGTATGTGGTATTAATGAGGGTTGATTAGTAGCTAGCGGACCGCTGCACGATCATCGAAACCCATATCATGCAGTATCCTGCGCATACACTGGTGCTGACATGTTGCGTTCGTTTCACTGAGGACTTGCTTATGCTGCGACAACGTCGACGTACGTTACGGGCGGACAATTCTTTGAGCAGCTCTTTTCTCACGTTCCTTCAGCTTCGGAGATTTTCCAGGTCGCTTCGTGGCGATTTCAACAGGAGTTCCTTTCCATTTGCAGATCACATTACAAACTGTCGACCTAGCGATTTTCGGTGATGTTGAAATGTCACGTACACACTGGACTGCTGTGACACTGTATTATCATTCCTCGCAGGAAGTCTCTTAACTCCGTCAACTGGGGCATCTTGCACTCACAACTTACTACTATCTCCTTGGCCTACTAGCAATTTATAGTTTGACACGTGATGCTTGGGTAGAATGTGACCAACTATAAACGGAAGGCTGTCCAGATATTAAGGGCAAACAATAAGGGACAGTTTGAAATATAAAATTTTAAACAAAATCAAATAATTATAAGACTAACGCTAATTACCATCTTTACAAGGTGACAGGCGCTTCGTTCGAGATCAGCATCATGCATAAATAATTAGCAATTAGTTTAATTACTATCTGTTTCTGTGCTCCTCATACCAGTATTACATAAGTCTGTTTACAAAAATCTTAAATAATATGCGGAGGAGATGTACGTATTAGTCCCTGAACAAAATTAGTAAAATTATTTATAAATAATTTTACTTAAACTACGGAGATAATCAGTTACGATTAGAATAACTTATATCGTAAAGCAGTTCCAATTTCCTATCTTTGAAATTTGTTCACAATAGCACAAAACGAAGAATTTTTTCTCGTGCCATTGCAGCTCCAGTCAATACATTAACACTTGTAAGACCCGAGGGAAAATTTTAACATTTTTCAATAACGGACAGGTGTTACTACTTAGCACTGTTCGCTGCCAATATTTATTCGACCTTTCATTCATCATTTCTTTGCCGAACATCAGAAATCAAGAAGAGAGATTTGAAAGGATTCCCGTCAGTAGTGCAATCTTTTGAACTTTTATCTGAGAATCAATATTTCACTGAAATAAAAAAATAAAAAATATCTGTTCACTATAATTGTAATCCTGTTGGTCAACTGAACTGAATTTCAATAGTAAAGTTCGTAAATTATATATAATCGAATAATTTTCCAAAATTATATGAATCATATGCATGGGTATAATATAAAGGAATGATTTTCTAAAATCAAAAGAATCATTTGAAGAAGAACGTGTATAATATAAACGAATGATATTCAGTATAATCGCTTAAATAATTGTAAATAATTGTCCATTCACAATTAACATGACTTCTTCTCTTTTCTTCTTCTTTTTTTTTTTTTTTTTTTTTTTTTCCAGAGCAAAAATATATAAAAGATGTATTCAAAATATAATATGGTGTGGACTCTCTAAACTTAGAAACTAGCCGTTTCCAAATTTAGAAATTCCAAAAAAAAAAAAAAACTGGCGAAGGGTGAATAATAAAAGGTGAATTATTTATTATTATTACTATAGAGTATAATTTAAAGCTCTTGACTATGGAAATCTTTGAAACAATTATCAGACATTCTTGATCTACTATAATCTGAATAAATACAGAGGATAAAGTTAGGGTAATCTGTCTGTTTTACGAAATCTGATGGCTAAACTATAAACAACATTTTCTGATGCTTTTACATCTATGGGAAAAGTCCAAAATACATGTTCGCTGATTTTTCCACTGGTAGCTTAACATGGATTTCGATGTAGACGAAGAAAACGCTCGAATTTAAAAGTGAAACCCTAGCCATTACTTGCGTTTTTTTCACCCCACTTTTACTATAGACTACATTGTGTGTAATGAAGTCTGAAGAAGAATAAAATATTAACAGAAAACGTCACTTCAGTTCTGTTTAATGAAGAGGAATGGACACTGCGCGAACAAGTGTACTTTAGGTGATTAATGGTTACAATCAATGATAAATGAAGAGAAGTTTTAGCGAAATTGAAACGACCCTTTCTTTCTGGTAGAGTAAAACAACACTAAACAAAAAAAAGTTAGTTGTTTCGTTCATTTTCTGGTGGCAGGTTACCACATGAACAACCATTGGGGTTACAATAAACACATTGTAGCTGTTATCGTGCTATTTAAAGTAAGTAACGATGCAGCGTGGGGTCTACAGATCCGACGGTATGTTTACTCTCACTTGCTAACTTTCCATCATCTACAGTGGCACTTTAATTATACGTAAGAAACCTTCGTGTATCTTTAGTTGCTATGTATTAACATAGTTTAACACGCCACACGCTACATTAAACGATGTGAACTCAGCTGTGGAGAAGCGTTTCGAGATAAGGTTATTCGTCGCTCTTTAATAACAGCGGCGTTTACAGATGTTGGTCTCTTAATAAAGAAAAGTGGACACACTTTGCGAAATTCGGTTCTGTTCGTCCGCCATCCTCGCCCTCTAATGGGATACAATTAAAAGGTTTCGTTTCTATAATTGCATACCAGATGTTTAACCAGTGCCCTGGCTGCACATCGCATCGCTAACAATGTGGCATTGCTTAAAATACAGACCATGAACTATCTGGATTGGTGAAGAGCACAGGTTTAAAATAATAATGAATGAAAGAAAAATTAACTAATATGTTGTATAATTTGTAAGGGATCAAATATTTCTCAGTTATTAGGTATCACCTTCGATTCTCAACATTGTAAACCAGCAGAAATGGAGTTTCCACACATCACAGTATAATGAATCCACTTCAAAAGTATCCAGATTGATGCGATAGTAACAATTCTTCATGCGAGGTCCAAAATATCTTTTTCTGCCATTGTTTGAGAACAGTTTATGGAATTGCTAAAACTATTTCCGTGAATTTTTTGGTTTTATACTGATCGTTTAATTTTGTAAATAAATGACCAATAGTTTCATTTTAGTGTTTTAAGGTATCTTCATGTAGTTTTAAGAAATGACCGAAACATTGGGAAGTATGATTCCTAGATGTTCAGTTATGAAGAAAACACCAAATTCTAAATTTTATGATGAAGAACGAGGGTAAAGCACTTTGAGGTTAGTGAAGTGTTGATGCCAATTTTTTAAAGTAATTTTTATAAAATTCGTTTGTATTCGTAAAATTTAATATTTCTTTTTAAATTATACATAATTTTTTTATTTCTAAAATGAATAAACGCATATTTAATTAAATACCTTTTTTGATTAAACTAAAACATTAAAAAGAATAAAAGGTTATATATATATATGAACTCCCAACTATGTTCAACATCCGTCTGTCCGTCCGCCTGCATGTATCAGAAGTATGCCCATTGGACGGATTTTCATGAAATTTTATATTTGGGCATTTTAAGAATATTTGTCAAGCCACTTCAAATTTCATTAAAATCACGCGAAAATAAACTAGGAAACTAGGAAATTAATATTTTTATTCCTACAATTGTAGGGGAAAAAAATAAATTCATAGATTAAATGTAGTATTAAAGATGTATAGTTAGCTTTAGACAGTCTCTGCACACTTCGCGTGTATTATTTGAAACTCGTGGACGTTGTGTCCCTTGTGAACAGATACGTATACATAGTGAGAAAAGAGTATAGGGGAGAAGAGTAATAAATATTATACAGTTGTAATTATACACTGAACGGCTAAGTTTTAGAAAACGCGTAAAGCTATAAAGATTTATTAAGTGTTCTACAAAGTTATAATTTTATTGATTAATTGATAAGGAGATAACTATTTTTTACTTTTAACCACTTATTAGCAATTTAATATGTAGAGAAAACTCTGGAAATGATAACAGTTCATACTCCCTGTTATTAAAAATAAAGTTTTTTTCATTTTTCATAACATATTAATAGCTGCAAAGTACATTTGTCACAATGTGTCACTGGCGCACTTCTTTGAAAGGGAAGGAATATGAAAAGTTGTGCACACATGTTTTGTACATTTAGCTCCGTGTTTATTTTCATACACGAATGTGAAAGACAAAGTGTGCTAATGGAAATTTTGCGTTAGTCGTCACAGCAAGAGCTAATGTAATTCCCCCTCCCCTCGAAATTACTTTAACTGAATCACGATTTTTTTAAATATGAAAAAAATATATATATAATAATAATAATAAGTTCCTCACTTAGAGAGGCAATATTTAGGCAATCTCGCCTAAACAAGCTTCATCTTATTATTTAAAGTGAATTAAACAATCTTGTCGTGATTTAAATCTAAGCACGGGCAGATTTTTGGATCTAGGCTGAAGGAAAAGTCGATACAAGACTTTTCATCGACTCTGAAATTAAGTCTAAAAGGTATGCTACTCTACAATCTCTACTATGGAACCATCTAAACCAGTAGGTCATGTTGTCTACATGAAAGAATCCTATGAGGACATGGAACTTCTCTTCCTAGATCTACAATCTGGATATACAAAATAGTTGCTGTTTTGTAAGATTGGGACAGTCAAAGCAAAACCACTCATTAAGAATCTAAGTTCAGTTCCTTAACATGAATTTCGTAGCTGAAAAGAAAAACGTCAGTTGTAAGCCACTAGTTGATTGAACGAATATATTTATACCACTGTTTCATATGAAGTTAGGAGATATGCTGAAAGATGAACATTTTGAAAGAGTGTTTCCTTTGGAGCTTGGAGGACTGGAAATCCTTTATAAAAAGTTTGTGAATATTTTTTTGGGAAACAACAGAATAATTACAAAATCTTGAGTTTATTGTAAATTCTCAAGCAATATATTGATTGGTAATTTACTACAAGCCTACCAAAACGACGTATCTCTTCCCATTTACACTTTGTCCCTTCCCATTTACTCTTTGATTGTAATACTTTTTAAAGTTTCATTAAAAATTTCAAAAAGTGTCACCTGTATTCCTCTCTATATTTGTAGATGTTAACAATATCTGATTTCAACAGATTTCAGTTCATCAAAATCCGTGGGAGTATACAATATTTCGGAACCAAAAAAAAAAAAAAAAAAAGGCTAAGCAAAGGACAGTCTTCCACTGAAAGATTTAAGTATTAAATAGTTACTTCAAACTTAATTTCGGATCATGTTTAAGGGAAAAAAATGTAAATTAACTATTCCTGCGAAATTCACGTTATTTTAATAAGTCAAATCTTTTCTATGTAAAAGGCACACCTGTCGAAACGCACTGATCGATATCTAATCAGGACATGACCTATGTAATTATTTACCTGTGCATTTGTAGTGGCGCAAATGCCCCGCCCGCCCGCATTCTTCATTTCCTATTGGCTACCTCACCACGCACCACGCGGCATTCTCAAGGTCTAATAAATATCACTATATAATTATTTACCCGAGTTTACACAGATCACTTAGGAAAAGGCCTTTTGATTTGGGTTCCATAACGCATGAGGAATATTGTTGCATCCGAAAGAGCAGGACTAAAATATTTACAAACTATACAAATATTTAAAATATTTACAAAATACTAAATTATTTACAAATATACAAACTATATTGGGACAATGGGTCCCTTCATCAGCTAACATTAATATACAAAAAAGTTACAATGAAACATTAAATGATGCCGGGTGTGGTCACGTATTAGATAGTGAAGCACGTGCACGAGTTTGGTGAAAGTTATGGAGGCAGTTGTCTTGCAATACAACAAAATTTGGCATGCGTTCCACGTACACGCTCTAAATTGTCAACAGCAAGTGTTTGATTTTGCCCAGTAATCCATTTGTGTTCCTTCCATTTAACGTTCACCAACGTCGTGCACGTGTTTCACTGTCTAACACATGACCATGCCCAGCATCATTTGATGTTCCATTGTAACGTTTTTTTGCATATTAATGTCAGCTGATGAAGAAACCCATCAACCCGATATACGGGTTGTAAATAGTTTAGATTGTAAATAGTACGATTGCAAATAGTTTAGTTTTTTGTAAATATTTGTATAATAATAACATTATACTAATATATGAACATTTCGTATATTAGTTTTCGAACGCACTGATCGAAATGTAATCAGGAAATGACCTATGTAATTATTTACCTGCGCATTTGTAGTGACGTAATTTCCCCACCCTCTTCACCATTGGCTCGAATAAATATCACTAGGAGCAAAACATTTTTAATGTATAGATAGATAAAAACGTAACAATATTCTTGCGATTCCCATCTCCCACCTGCACTGGAAAATTTTATTTTAACCACTTCCTATTTGTAAATGATTTCTTATTTTTCAACCGTCGCTGTTTAAAAAAAAAAGTAAGAAAGAAATTAAATAAGAAACGAAATTAAAACAGAGAGACTGGCCTTCTACGTGGTTTTAAAATGACGCAATTCTCCAATTTTTTTTCTTATTGTTTCAATTTTACGAAGTGACAAAAATTCCTCCATTTGCAATCAAGGCATAATCTGCGCTGTCTTTATTATCCCGAATGCGGTTAGCTCAGATTTAGTAAAACGGTAGTTAATTTTGGCTTTCGAATTAAAATAACTCGGTTGAAACGTTAATAGTTGCAGATAATGTTTCAGTTTTGTACCCGCAGATAAGGGCCCCCAACATTAAGCGGGTAATAAAAATTAAGTGTTACAAAAGAGCACGCATTTATAGTACGTTATTATACCGCAGAGATTGTATTAATTATTGTTCCGTTATTTGCCCCAGACGAGGGCCGAAAATACGGCAGTTTAAAGTTTGTGTTCCTCTAATAACGTTTCATTTAAATACTTTCTGTTTCCATTTAAGTGGTTTTTTTTCCTCTTTATTTTCTTTTTTCTTTCTCTTTTGTCACGTTCGGTGATTTATTGCTTTCCATTCTGCCACAATCTGCAAACTATTACAACTGCTTTTAGCCAGGCTGCTGCCTGAAAAGCAAAAACAATACGCAAAATGATACGCTTGTATAACATGCCACGAGACAATTATCACAGTAATTATGACAGGAAGAATCTCTACATATAAACAAACAAACAGAACTTTATTAATAATAATAAATACTTATAATGCGCATCATTCATTCCAGTGTTTCTTGTCACCTGGGAAAGAATGATCGCTAATGAAATTTATTTAAATGACAGATGGATAATTGCTTTTAATTTCCTTTCACTGATAAAGCGGTTGATTTAGTAAAGTTCTCCAATAGAAGTCGAATCTGTAATTATATTTTTCCGGGATATCCCACAACCTTGGGGGGGGGGGGAGGCTAGATTAACTTTATTGACACTTTTGGGCGTATATGCATATACGCCTAAAAGCCAGAATTAACATATATGCAGAATACGCCTGTACACCATCAGGTTCGTCCGTCTGTCTGTCCGTCCGCATGTAATAATTCGACTCCCAGTGTACAGTTTCATGAAATTTTATTTTGGACCTTTTAAACTGATTTTTCGAATAATCCCAACTTTCATTCAATTCGGACCAACAGAAATCCGACTTATTATTTTTTTGTCCGTCGGTTTACATGTATTAACTCCACTTGGGTGGATGGATTTTTATGAAATTTTATAGAGACCGCCCAAATGTCATTAAAATAGGAAATCCTGAAATTATTGTTTCTATTTTCTATTCGTCTGCATGCAATAATTCGACTCCCAGTGGATGGATTTCCATGATTATATTTCGCTCTTTCAATGCGATTTGTCGAGCCTTCCAAAATTTCATTAGTCCTTTTTTTCCTTCGAAGTGAGGAGAGGGCTGAGACAAGGGTCGCCGCTCCTTTTTAACTTGGTATTGGAGATGGTTACGAGAAAAGTATCGGCCACCACCTCCAGTGGGATCATATATAACAGAATCTCCCAGCATTTAGCCTATGCAGATGATGTAGACGATGACTTGAAACTATGCTTCGCTGTTTGCCAGATCTCAATAGAACAGAATCCTTCAAATATCTAGGAGCTATGATTCAACATGATAATAGTTTCACCCCAGAAATTCAGGCTCGTTTTAATGCTCGTAATAGATGCTATTTTTCCCCGCAGAAACAGTTTAGATCAAAACTGCTCTCTAGAAGAAATTAGTGTTATACAAAACAGTCGTACGACCTATCGTGACCTATGCTAGCGAAACATGGGTGCTAAATAAAAAGGACGAAAAATCTTTAAATGTGCGGGAAAGATATTAAGGAAAATCTTTGGCCCCCTAAATATCGGGGAAAAGTGGAAAATAAGGACAGACCAAGAGCTGAAGGAACTGTATGGAGAACCGGGTATAGTAGGAGTATGTTAAAGAGCTCAAGACTTTGATGGGCAGGCCACGTGATGGCCAAGGAAAGCAATGGAATGGCAACCGGGAGGAAGAAGAATGAGAGGAGGACCGAGAAGGAGGTAGATGACACAGAGAACGACCTACGACAACTTAGGGTGAGACGATGGAGAACAATGGCCAGGGAAAGAGACAGCTGGAGGAAAATCATTGAGGAGGCCAAGGGGTTCTACAAGGACCGTAGCGCTGTATAGTAATATTACTTATTTTTTTAGTATGTATATCACATCACATAAACCAGTGGTCTCAAACTCAAATTGCACGCGGGCCGAATGCACGATCTGAAAGCAGCTGACGGGCCGGAATTTTTTTTTAACAAAATGAGAGTGAATATAAGCACCGTATTTACAACAAATACATAATTGAAATGTATTTGCGGGCCGTGTAAAATTGCTTCGGGGGGCCGGATGCGGCCCGCCAGTTTGAGACCACTGACATAAACTATGCATGCACTGTAGCTCTGGATATTGTTCATGGTGGATGCATAGAAACGAAATTTTCTCGACTCGGCCATATATATATATATATATATATATATATTTTTTTTTTTTTTTTTTTTTCATGAATTATTTTTTTTCTAGCGCACGAGGCTTAACCATACCTCTGCCCAAATAATAATAAGAAGCAGAAATGAGTAGAACTGCATTCAAGAACATCTAAACCTCAACTTACACTAGCTATTCTTATAAATGAAATATTTTTAGAGAAGGAGGAGGTGGCTTTGTAAATTTACATTTTATAAGAAAACATAATAAAATAACTAATTAAATTTTAATACGCTAAATTGCCTTCAGTAATTCCAAAATATCTATAGATGTACATTTAATATTTTTCAGAAGTTACATGAAAATTTTATGCCACACACACACAAGCAGACTAAGTACCTCAAACATCTAGATACACGCTTAAATTGGAGAAAACACATTTAGACAAAGAGGAAACAACTTGACTAAAGGCTAGCAAGTTGTATTGTCTAATTGGAAGAGGTTCCAAGTTATCATTAGCAAACAAGCTACTTATATACAGTCATACTGAAACCCCAGGACCTATGGCATCCAGCTTTAGAGTACTGAGAGTACCTCAAACATGGAAATACTACAACCCTTTCGATCAAAGACACTTTAATGTGTTAATTAAACTAATCTATTCGGTGTGAATGCAGTCATCAGTGCTTAAGTAAACTCAATAGAAGTGTCGTCATTGGAGGTATCTTTCATTCAAGACAATCCTACTGACATTTGTCATACATCAGATTTATTTAATGTTCATTATCTAGAACAGATAGTAAATGTACATTATAGTAAAAAAAAAAAAAAAAAAGTTTTTGATATTTTCAAGCAGAAATTTATAAGTCATTTCATTTTATAATCAGCAAAGTATACCATCTTTTTTTTTTTGGACCTAAACAACGTAGATGTGCAGTTAGGTTAAATAAAGTGCTAAAAATTAAAGATTTTCCTCAAAATTATCTGCCATTTATTTATTGAAACCGTAATAACAAACAAAAGCTTCGGAAACAATAACCGATTGATAAAAGTACGAACAAGTTACATCACGTATCGTTCATTAATTAGGCCATATATATCCACTTGAGTCTTCTACATTTTTTATGTCAGAAAAAAGATGGTACTTTGCGGATTATAAAATGAAACGACTTACTAAACTTCTGCTTCAAAAAACAGTAAATCTTAAAAAACAGTAATTAATGTACCTTAGTTAATATTATTTGAAAATGACCAAATAACAAATATTCTGTTCCCCGAGTGTGTGAAACTGAAGAAATACAAATATTTAAATAATAACGCATACAACAGAACTAAAAGATGAGTTTAATGAATGAGACACACTGCTTATTCTAATTATTGAAATAATAATTAATTTTCAATTTAACTAATTATTTTTTTAAATTTAATTATCTTTAAAAGTTTTTGATATTTTGAATCAGGAATTTAATAAGTCATTTCATTTTGGATACGAATTACAATTAGTTCGTATTTGCAAATGTTGAATTAAATTTCAGTTGACTGTGATCTTTTATTTGTTTATTTACTTTTTTGTAACTGTTTTACGATTATTTTAATAAATAAATTCCAGATAATTCTGAGAAAAATCTTTAAATTATAGCGCTTTATTTAACCTAACGCGCTAGAGACTCTCAGTTGGAACCGTCACAGTGAAGTCTTTTGAGTAAAATATTATACGTCAGTGATGAAAAATGAATAAATGATTTCTTGGTAAGAAACAGTTTAAAGTAATAAGACCTTGCGTAGTACTATCGTGCTGTATAATGACTAAAGAATGCGTGTGTAGTGTGAAAGTGCGGATTGGAGAGCGAACAGAACCGTGAACTGTCTTGCGTTTCATTAATGATTGCTAAGAAAAGAAAGTTAATTTGTACAGGCCATCTTCGAAGTTTTCTACAGCCTGGAACTTCCCATGCAGCGATTCTTCTTCTTTTACGTAACGTTATTAAAGCCATGGACAAGGAACCAGCCTGACACAAAAGAGTTTCATCCATCAAGTTTATAATGAAATCCTTTCTTAATGACTTCAGAGAGACTTCACCTTTTTCAAAGCTATTACTCCAAAGTGCAGACAGTATCAAAACTTAAGGAATATTAAAGATACTTTGTAATTGTTTGGATCGTCGGTCACTGTCGCCAAACAGTTAAATAAGACTCAGAAAGAGTCCACACTCAAGGAAGCCCAACTTAAGAGGCCAAAGGAGGCCTTGGCCCTGCGCCGTACTAAAATGTGATCTGTAATCCATTATTGTTTATCTTATTAATGACCTAATACTTTTGATACTATAGTGTACGCTGATTTAATTAAAACTGCGTACATTTAATTAGAAACCAAAGGTGTATCTCAGTAAAGCGAAACTAAAGCTAAAAATATTTTCTGTCTCGCAATATTCAGATTCTGGGAACATATTCCAGAAAAGAAATAACTGAAATGGTATAAAGAAAACACGAATGTTAGAAGTGGAAATCTTCATTTATAGGCTCTTAGTAGCGAGTTCGAACAGTATTTTCTCTCCAGAATGGAGAACGAAATAAGCAACTATGAATAAAAATATGGCCAGATCTCCTTAACTCTGTCCAATATTACGGATGATTTATGGATTCATAAAGTTTAGGCTCCAAAGTTGCTGGACCTTTACTTTCTGCCAGTAATCTTTCTTTTATGAGAAGATATTAAAATATTTGCATAAACGGAAGCTACAGTTCCGTAGGGTAATATCGAAGTAATATGAAAGGTAATCTACTCTTTAGGCTTTCGCAAAATTCTGAAATTCCATCTAAACTCGTTTAGAGCAGTCCACAAGGCAATGCAAACTGTTGTAAACTACGGCAGTCGAGCAGATCTTTGCAGTGATTTGAAAGGTGTGCCCTGCTTCAAAGGTTGGCCAAAGGAAATGGAATTTACACGAGTGGTCTTGAATACGTTCTCTTGATCGATATGTGTTTCGCTAATGCAGTAGATCTGATTTTGCCATATCAGAAAAGCTGTGCTGCATAACTACTCCACATTTTCAGTTTCCTCTACATGTAGGAGAAAGGTTAAAGATCACATCTGTATTGGATATTGGCAGAGAACAGGAATTTAAACATTTATTTAATTTCTCTATATGCAGAGCGTATCGATGACCTTTTAAATATATGCGCTTTTATAAAATTAGGCTTGGCGTATAACTTTAAAAATAATTAATCAAACATACAATTGGTGTTAGTAAGTTTTACAGCACATTGTAGAATATCTATAGGTGACCAAGACGGGTCATTTGCATCTTACTCCTGTTCTGGAAGAATTTATAATCTTCTTCAATCCAGACTTTAGTCAGCCGATCCCAGGAGGAGTGATGTTTCCAATGGATTATATCGGATGTTTCAACCCACTTGTACAGCCATAATACACAATGGCGCAATATGGTCTAAGTCGCCGATGCGCCTAACAAAAATCCAACATGTCTGGTACACATGAGCAGAAAACAAATAACTTACCGATGTAGTGGAGCATCCACAAAGCAAGATGTATCAGTTTTCGAGATGAGCCGTCCACAGGAAGACCACGTCTGTAACAGATGACAGCATTATCTAGGTTGAAGCCCTTATCCTCTAGGACAGACGTCTAAAAATCCGACAGATTGTACCCGAAGTCGATTTTCCGATGAAAACTGTATCGGCAGAGATGACCCGAGTGCTATCATTTAACCGTGTTTTTTGTTCATAGCAGGTATCCATGCATTCAACCACTGGCGGATAAATGCCTAAACCGTGATGGCGATTATATCCGATGAATAACCGAACATTGACGATTATATCCGATGAATAACTGAACATACAGACGTAATTTCGTTATCACGTGATCGCTTTAGCTTCTAAACACAAGAAATCGCATTTCCATCCCATTTTAGGAAAATCGGAAAAAAAAGGTGTCAAAATAAATTTATATTTTGTAGCAAATAAAATTTAAATAATGTCTGTGAAATTATAAAAGAAAAATCTAAATTTTTTTGGTAAAAATATTATAATACAATGATTGCTACAGCAATATTTCTTTTATTTTGCAAGTTTATATAAGTAGGATACAGTGATCACTTGCACAGTACAGCCACATCACGCATTATCTCCGCACAGTATAAAGCTAACTTTATAAAAATAAATGTATGTATTAAAACCAGGATAAATTTTGAATAATACTAACTATTCATAACTAAATTCGGAAACAAATGAATAATATTAATTATTCTTGTCACGAGAAAGGGCAGTACGTTACGTAGATATTTCAGGTCATTACAAATCACTGCGCAGTTGGATATATACGAAGAAGAGTCGCCATTTTGGTTTTTTTTTTTTCAAATGTTTTGTCCATTAATTGTGGTCAGTGTAGATAAGATTCAACATAAAAACTTATGTATTTATACAAAGTTTTTAAAATTGCATATATTTAAATTTATGAGAATGTATTCAATACATGTTTTCTAAAGAAAATTAAAAATATTGTACTTTAGAACGTATTATATAAAGAGAGAGAGAGAACTACATATTTTATCCTTATGTGTTTTTATAGCTGGGAGTATTTTAAAGTGGGTAGTTAATGCAATGGTAGAAGGGCAAATCACTCTTGACTAATCTGCTTATAATTGGTCTTTACAAAGAATAATTTTGGCGCAGATTTCAGTAAAGATTTTTTTACTGTTCCACATGAACGCTGTATGGATTGGAGCAATGTAGCATTATTACAAAATGCTGACAGCATCTTTGCTGCTTCTCAGATGACATAAACAACGGACTCTAAATTAAAATTAATGAAAGCATTTGTTTCCTTTCAAATCCGGGGAGAAAATGACGTCAATAAAGAATATGAAAGCTAAAGGTATATCATTGAATATTTCGTGGAACACAAATAAATGAAATTATAAATATATTTAATATAGAGTATTTTAGGGCAAGAGCCTCATGCTATGTGGTAGAATAACTAACGTATAGGTTGGTATAGGTAGTTTAATTCGTAGCCATCTACCAAATTAGTTAAATTGGCATCGTTTTAATTATATCTCATATTGTGAATACCTTCACAACGAGTTGCCATAGTATTGTACTTTACTATACGTAAATATATTTAATTTAATAAAAAAAATTAAATTACAATCACATTATAACATTAATTAGGTGATTATAATGTTAGTTAATAAAGTAATGAATTAATAATTTATAAAGTAGTAAATAAATAAAATAAATTAATTATTTAAGTATATCGAGTTTGGGGGACTGTCCTGTCCTCATGTTTTCATGCAGCCAGCAGGATTTCAACGACTTGGTTAATGTAATGGTCGTAATGCTCACATCAAAGCGAGTTATTTCACGACGAGTTGTCCTAGTATTGCAATACTTTCAAACAAATATGACATCGACAAAAGCTTCCATTTATTTAATAGAGAAGATGGCTAAATATTATATCAATCTTTTGGTGATGGCACTACGTTGAGTTTTTAACTGGACGATATTCAAACCCAGTTTGTATGAATTATAAGAATAGTTGTTTCCATCTTGCCTTATTAAGTTTACTACCAAGAATGCTATTTAAGTTTAAAAATTCTCTTCTTAACAGACTTTCTTTTAAAGTTACAATAGGTTCAGTGGCATTGGCCTTCATTATTTTAACGGAGGTGCCGGAAAAGAGAGAGGAGTTCAATTTCAAGGAAAATCCAGCACCACAAGTGTCTCCTTAGAAACTGGTGGCATGATCTGATACGATTATTTTTTCGATAAATATTTAGCCAAATAAAGACAATTATAAAATGTTTTAGTAAAAGAAGAGAGACTAAATTTCAGACCTTTTTCAGAGTTTTATAAACCATTAATCGGAGAGAGAGAGAAACATTTCTGCACTATATTCTCTTTTTTTAAATGAAAACTGTAGGCCTTACGTTTGATACGATTTTTATTTCCTTGGGTCATTTATAAATGACGACGGTCATAACAGAACTTCAATACTTGAAATTGAAGGGGGAGGCCTGCTTTCGTGTAGAAATCCTTAAAACCACGCGCACACTTTATTAGAAAGTTATTTAGAAGGAAATCAAATTTTTTATGATCTTCTGTTACTCCATCAAAACTTAAAATGTTTTCACGTTATCGAGAAAAAGTAATAGCAAAGAAAATGAAAAGTTAGTTACAAATTGCACCAGACCTTGTCACCCATGGTGGTACGTTACGTCGGTGGTTGTACAGATAAGCCACTTGACGCTGCAGCTCTGCTGCTGAGAAACATCAGTTGAAAATAAGAATTTATCTAGCCGGACCTCATCCGATGTCTTATCTCCCGAATGTCGATAACAGAAGTAAGTCGATATTTTAAGTTAAGCGTTTAACGTCTTGTAGGAAGCAATGTCACTATTATAAGAGGCAGCTTGGCAATGGAGTAGAGGAAGTGTGGGAGATGACCACCTTTTTATTTTCCGGAAATAACCACCCATAGATCACCATGGTTTCGGCGAAGTGTCACCCAGTTGCCGTTAAAATAGCATCGATGGAAATGTGAGAAAATATTTCTGCTGTTGAGTTGATCTACAACCACCAAGCTTCCAGGATATCTCGGATGGCCGTATAGAGAAATATTAGCAGATAAAATATGGCACCTTCGCTCCAACACACAGAGGTGAGATCCATCTTCAGTGGAGAAACAAAATTGGCAGTATAGAGAACATTAACGGAGTTGGAAATAACTGGAAATAGTTCGCAGTTGGTAGGTTAGTAAATGAATTTATGACTCTGATAAGATGTGTCACGAGAAGTTCTCTCAGATCGCAAAATATGAAGAGGTTTGTGCTTATGTGTCTCACTTCCACATAATTCATTTGTTTTTCCTGGGAGAAGTAAACAGCAAACCTTCGCTATAAATTCATTTTATGTCATCCCCAGGCGGTCTAGAAATCTGTTCGAGATATAAGAAATTGTGTATAAATTATAAGGCAATTTATATTGTATATTCCCTGTATGACAGAAAGCGAAATAGAATCTTGGATGACTCACTGATGTGATTTACAATGCTAGCATTCAGTCCTACGTCTATATATATATATATATATATATATATATATATATATTTCTTATTAAAATACGGGGAATCTGATAAATATAAAATTTCAGACAAAGCCACCACAAAACCTGAATATTAGATAGCAGTGTCAGCTGTTTACAAGCAAAGGCAATCTATGGTAGGTTACTTGCCAGACTAAAATTCCATTTGGACTGCGTCACTTTTCTTACATATATTAAAAAAAAAAAAAATGAAATGGCATTGAAACATTTCTGTATTTATTAATAATTAGATGAAAGTCTATTAGAGAAACATAATAAATTTGATACTATGTACCATTTTAAACATTCGTTAATATATATACTGCGTGGCTGTGTTATTAGGACCACCGGAGGTTTTGGCTATACCCAACAATCTATGCGAAACTATGTAGTAAATATAAGGGGTCATGTGGTGTGTGTGTGTGTGTAGGAAAGCCCTATAAAGCCATATAACGTGACTAGTGCTCAAATCAGTTCACCAATGGAAAGGACAGAATCTCACGGACTTCCAAAGAGGCGTAATTGTCAGTGCGTGTTCAAAAGGCAGAAAGATCTACTGCATCTTTCTAATACTAGTGCCATTCGAGTCTAGGATGAGAATTCAATCATCCATCGCGCCAAATGTGTGAAAGAGTGGTTTGAGAAACACAAGGAAGCCTTCAAGTCTGTTGTGGCCAGCCCAATCCAACCTTAGTCCCATTTAGCATCTCTAACTTAAAATTATCTTAAATGTACGTTGGCTCGACTTGCAAGTATGGCCACTCTGACACTTCCAACACGCGCGTATCATCATAACTCTAGGTGTCAAAAATATATGGACCAAACAGAATTATCAATGCGTATATACAGTTTACACCACAACCCAATTTTAGATGATATAGACAAGGCAACTGCCAACCAATCCGGAGTAATTTCCTCAACTTTTGTGACTCTTTCCAAGTTTAGGAATAATATGGAAGTTCTCTAGTTCTTTTATTTTTTTATTTTTAACCTTTCCAAAACGAGAATTTAACTATGCGGATATCAGAAGTAATTTACATCGAGGAAGTTTTGTTATTTATTTTTATCTAAAATAGAAGTCGCAAACTACAGTCAATTCAAACGCGTGTACTGCTGTTTCCCCTTCAGCATTGTCCACTCGACTACAGAGTTATCGTTGAATTTATAAAAACGAATTCTGTAGTAGTAGCAGCAGTAATAATATATTATTTTTTGGAAATGTTTACGTTTTTAAATATATACATTTCTTTGTAATTTTTTTATATTTTGTCTGAATTAATTAAAAAGCAAATACCGGAGTTCCCAGAGGAACAAAAAAGTTCGAGACCTAGTAACTCGGTATAGAGTTGGAATTTTCCCCTCCCATCTTGGAAATTTACTCCTTTTTGGTAGTAGTTTGTAAAACCTTCTTCGTGGTTTTTGTTGTGAGTTGTATCCCATCAGGTATAATATACAGAAAAAGCTACTCATCAGCTATTGGCTTCTAATATTTTATTATAGTGGTCATGTAATTTGTTCAGCATACTGCATCATGAATCCGAAACTCAAAAACCATATGGAGATTATTTCGAGAAAGAAAACTTTGAAACAGAGATAATAAAATATATTTTTTTGTCCATGCTGATAATATTGTTTAAGCATTTGATGCTTGGAATCTTCACGATGTTTAGATGCCAGTAAAATAAATTCAGCCATCACTCAAAACTGTGACATATCACAGGAGACGTTAACGCATGGACTGGCCTATGAATGCCATAATTCATGAGGAGAAACACCACACACATGATTTATAGAGTTGGAAATTATTTCTATTCTTGCAACTATCGAAAAGAATACTAAATTTCTTCAAAAAAAAAAAAAAAAAAAAAACCGGAGGTGGTTTTTTTTTTTTTTTCAAATAATACGTATATTGAGTTGAATGTTTGCACATATGGTAATTTGCATAACACTTGCTTAACACAGGGTAATTTGCTTAACACAGGATAAAACTGGATTAAGAAAAACAATTAGAATGCAACCTGTTTGTGGTTAATTGGAAGGCAAAAGTACTACAATTATTAAATTAATATTTTGGTTTCCATAAATCTTTGAAATAAAAATGCTTTTTTAAAAAAAACATTGCATTTACTGATAAGTATTTTTATTATTAAATTAACTAAAATATATTAAAAATAATATACATTTTATTTTTATCTTGGCAAAGTTTGTTATGAATTCATTATTTCTGAAACAGAAACAGACTTTAATTACCCTTATTAGGGATACTAAAAAGCTATTAGTGGGGAATGAAATTGGACTTTATGCAAATGTTATTCAACTTTCATTAATTTTGGATTATATTCGAAATGGGTGGGAAGAAAAAAAAATTGGCGTGTTATTAGTCTAAGTCGCGAAGGACCCGTGCTAATGGTGGGGGTAGGCCAGGGAAAGGAGGGGAAATAAATAGAATTACAATTTACCTAAAAGAAAGGCTTAAATCAAGTAAACACGTTAAATCTTCAACTAGCAGATTATACTCCTGATTGCTTCGAACATGTTTTTTGCTTCCTTACCTCGAAAGTATATTAAGAAACAATGTCAGATGTGTCCAGTTCTTATTATTTATTCCAATTATCTAGCATTACCGAAATTTAATCTAAATAATGTAATGCAGTCAGATAAATTAGCGTTGCTTTTAGTTGCTTTTAAATATCTTTGCGAACTGTGCCTTTTAACTATATGGCTCTTTTTGTTAAAGAATTGAAAAGGAAAATGAAAGTGCTTTAAGGGACCTAAAAAAACAAATTTTGAATCTCTAGAAGGGAGGGGGACGAAGAATGCACCTGTCTCCAGACAGTTTGTCACTGTAAAAATTAAAATCATTTAAAACAAAAGCGAAAAGAAGCCACTTGTCCAAATATCGACTTTAAACTTTCATGTCCTGTGATATGACAGTAACACCACGCCAAGAGCGATGTATTAATTTTTACATTTGTATCTATATTTTACTACATTTTATTTAAAATTGTAAAATGGTTTCGAGTATATTTTTAAGTATCATGCATATACAGTCGAAGCTCTATATATCGAACCTCTTTTTAACGTCCCATGCGTTATAACGTCCTATGTGGTTGGTCCCGGCCATTTTCTCACTAACCTAATGCTATTTTATGAACAATCGATATAACGCCCTTTCGATATAACGCCCGTTTTTTCTCATTCCCCTAGGGGTTCGTTGTATAGAGCTTCGACTGTATTATTATTTTAGTACCTGCCTCTCTTTCAAAGGTGCTTTATTTTAAAAAGTTGCATTTACATGGATTTTTATTTTAAAATCTAATTACTAATAACTATTGAATTAAAATAACGCATTCAGGGTAATTCATGAAGATATGGCATAATTTCAGAATGGAAAGTACCTAAACCATTTACGATTTGCAGATGGCATTGTGATCAAAAGCCATGATCCCGAAGGATTAGAGGAAAACCTTAATCAGTTTATGCAGTGTTAGTAAGGATTTCGGAAGAATATGGTTAAAACAAAAGTAATGATGAACAATTATGCCACAGAAAGGGATATAATCATTGAAGAAGAGCAGAAATTGAAAAGGTGGATTCATATATTTATCTTGGACAAGTCATTAGCTGTAATAATGATAAATGACTGGAAGTCAGGAGAAGAACAAATTTCGGATGGAGAGCATTCAGGAAATATAGTCACATACTGAGGAGTAATATTCCAATTTGTCTGAAACGTAAAATAATGAACCAATATATACTCCCCATCATGATTTATGAAAGTGAAACATGTGCACTGACCAAAAGAATGGAAGAGAAGCTGAGAACTACACAGCGAAGAATGGAACGAATTATATTGGTAATCAGACTGTTAGATAAGAAGATAAATACAAGGATTAGGCAGCAAACTCAAGTGAAGGATATTCTTATCAAAACTAAAGAACTGAAATGGACTTGGGAAGGACACATAGCTCAAAGACATGATGACAGATGGAGTAAGAAAATAACAGAATGGTACCCAAGAAGAGCTAGAAGAAAACCTGGAAGACAATAACGAAGATGGACAGTTGAAATTCAAGAGATCGTGGGCAGTATTTTGCGTAATGGCCATTGCACAAAACAGAAGGAAATGGAAAGTTGCTGGAGAGGTCTTTATCCTGCAGTGGATTGAAAATGGCCGATAATGATGATCGTTTATTCGAATATACTCCATAAACTATATTTGTCATAAAGTTTTGTTGGTTAGAAAGACTCTCGATTTCACAAATATGGGAACCCCCCTTCCCCCTGATTTCTCTACATGATTTCTTTCGTTTGGATTTTGTATAATTATTTAGAAAGAAACGAAGTTAAGAGAAATTTTCGAATTTAGGCAAATTATTAAAGCGCCTAATTAATTATAAATATCTGAGAATTATTATCGCATTTAATCTTTATTGAAATATCGAAGTAGAAACTAAACGTATTTGGTACATTCAACACTTTGAAGTGTGCAATATTAGAGAGTTCTCTGGCTTCGTTGCATTCTCTTTGAATAACATTCTAATGAGCTTACTAATTGACCTTTACGGTACTTAAGAACAAATCTTTTCAAGCGAAAAATTTAACGAATTCAAAATAAGTACACGTCGGCTCGTGCCAATAACGTAAATATTAACGATATGTGGCAATTATTGGAGGGCCACAGA
Organism: Mastigoproctus giganteus; assembly: GCF_048544385.1. Classification (NCBI taxonomy): domain Eukaryota; kingdom Metazoa; phylum Arthropoda; class Arachnida; order Uropygi; family Thelyphonidae; genus Mastigoproctus; species Mastigoproctus giganteus. Next base: position 41,641,668 of record NC_143588.1, read on the forward strand.
AGCGTAAATACATTTGAATGGACATTATACACGTGCCTTGTTACAATTTCGATGATTTTTATCAGTTATGAAAGTTAAAAGAGCGTTGGATAAGAATTAAACAATTTCTGTGAGATGTTATACAAAATTTTTCTTCCATACTAACGTCAAAGAGAGAAATTTTTCTACTTCGGGCTTTAACGAATGCAATTTTCCTTAATTTTATTTTTAAAGTTTAACTTCTCAAAAACATTCATCGGTCCTAAAAGTCTGACCACTAAAAAGAAATTTAATTGTGTCTTATACTTCGCCTCTATCTCAGTCTTCGTAGAAGATGAATAGTGCGTTGTCTAGAAAGGGTTGATCTATTCTCGTTATTTTAATTAAAATTTTTGTTACATTTCTTGAGCAGAAAAAAAAAAAGCATTTTATTCTTGCTTCGTAGTAATTAGTGCGAGCTTGCAATCTTAAAGCGACGTGGATTGCAGCAAAGATGAGCTGTAATGTTAAATTTAGATGCCTACCCCCTTTTACATACTTAACCTTCGCAATCAAAAGAATGAGATTTTTTTATTGCTCTAAAAATGAAGTACATTTTATTAGATGCATAATTTTACTTGTCATTACAAAAAACAATTACCGAGATTTAAGGGACTGAATCATAAAATTATTTCTTTTGCCCGTGCTGTATTGGTGATTAGCACTCAGGAGAACCATCAGCAAAATGTGCAAAGCTAATTCCATGCTTAGAAAGAACTCAACGTGGAATACTAGTTTAGATCTAGTAATGCATGGAAACAGAAACTAATTATTATTATTATGATTTCTCAGCTCTATCCCGAATGATAAACTAAAAGAATGAGGGGAATTACCGGCTGGCCACCATTAATATTATTTAATAAGTGTTTAATAATTTGCAACAAATTGTGCAACATTTCAGATTTTCATCCCATTTTCAGTTGGTATTATCCATAATTTATATACTAGGTGATTATTATTTGTACTAGCATGTTGGAGAATGTACCAAGGGCTGAGAATATTCTTGGACATTACTACCGAGTCAGATGACATCACAGAGCTTAAAATACAGGAATCACCAGTTGGAAGATGAAGAAGGATGTTGCAGTAGTTAAAGTCACAGAGTAGTAAGATGCAGTGTCCACTTGCTGAATTACTCCTAGCGCCACCTGTTTCGGACCTATAAACTAACGCGGCCATCAAAATCCACAGAGTACTAACGCGCATGCCCATTGCTGATAAAGTTGTTATTGTCTTTGAAAAGATAAGTATTCGTTGAGCGTGGCGAGTTCATTTTTCATTGAATTTTTGGTTATTATTATTATAATTATTTGTGTATTATTATTATTATTATTTTCTTTTTGTATTTGTCTGCTGACGTTATGAACAAGAATAAGTGCTTCTCGTGTAATAAATCTGGAGTGCGATTATATCGATTTCTGAAGGAACATTTAAGGTAATTTATCATAATTGATAGAACCAGGAAATATCTAATGAAATGTTTAAAAAACCTACTGAATGGCTAATTAATAACTAATCCCAAACTTATTACATTAATTAATATGAATAGTGTATTGTAATCGAAGTAATAGTTTATCAAATAATTAAATAATTTAAATTTATAGATGCAATAACTAATGTGCGGTTCTATAAATATACCATTCCTGTTCATATTAATCTATTTTTTTTTTTTTTTTCTTTTGGGGTACTGACTGGCTGAGAGCCAGGGCCGAGGGCCTCACGCGAAGAGGGGCCTCATTTTCAGTGCAAATATTTTCTAAAATACTGATAAAAATTTCTAATAATGACAATAAACGAAGAAAACGTGTAATATAAAAGCATTCTTTAAACTTAACTTAAGTGTTTAAATTTTATTCTTATATCTTTTTTATTGTACAATAAATAAGTTAAAAGTTTCTATCAAAATTGCTTTTATTATTACTTTATTTTTCATGTCAAAAAACAAAACATTTTTAACCTCTTAGTTTATATTTTTATCAAGGAATTATTATTCACAATATAAAACCTATGTAGTATTTGTATATATATATATATATATATATCAATGGCCTGACGTGCCCATTTAGGTTGGGTGTGCTTTTATTGGGGGCGAGGGTGGATTTTTAAATACAACCATATAATACGCACAGAAATCTGAAAAAGTAATCACTTGGGAAAATATTATTTTTACAGATTGAATCAAAGAAAGGCTTAAAAAAAACTCATTTTACTTATTTATACACCACTTCCAATCTCCTGTTTTGCCTTAGGAATTGTGTGTTAGCACATCATAAAATAAAGGTGTTTTCTTCAGTTCCACCAGCACTGTCTTTTCAATGGCGAGTAAACTTAGGCAGCATGACCTTTCCTGCGTTTGTGTTCCTCTCTAAATTCTCTTCATAGTCGAAAAAGAGCGCCCGACTGTAGCAGTAGAACTCGAAATCGTCATAAGTTCCGCTAATTTATAAACTTCCTTGAATGCAACCTGAAGCTGATTTTCTTGCACGAATAGGTGATGCACTGGTTTCCTCGCAAATTCATCAAAAGAAAAGAGTACTTTTAGTTCATTTTCAAGCGAATGCAGTCAAAAACTGATTCCTGGAAATCCTTTAATTTTTCTCCAATACCATCGCAACAAAGAAGTTTAAAAAAAATTCAAGTTTCGAAAGTGAAGAGTATTTTTCTTCCATCTCCAGGCACATGCAGTCGACTATTCCCTGGTATAATTGAAGGTACGCGCTCTTCTCCTCTTCTTCAGTTCCTTTTCGTCTTTTAGGCTTCGGCTCCTCAACCGTATGCTTTTCCTTTGCAGAAACCCAAATATTATCAAATCCATGTTCCTTGTCATTCCTAAGCTGTTTCATAGTATCATGCACATTTTCACAACAGTACAATATGTCATAGGATGAAGTTTGCAATCTTGCAAGAAATACAAAAAACCACGAGCTTTGATTACAGCATCCACGTCCCATTCCCCAGAATTCTCCACAAGGTGCTCAAAAATTCAATAAGTTGAATTCTGTGACGTTTTACTGTGTTTGTTAAACGGGAAGTAAAGTTCCATCTAGTTGGTGCAAAGGAGGGTAATTTTTAGCAACAAAATCTTGCAAAGCATGTACTCTTTTCGATGATTTAGAAAAATATGCTGCCAATCCACTGATAGTTTGGTGCTACGCCCGCACACCCGGGCGTATCAATGCATAAATATTGCTGAAGGATAGGCCTCAATAACTTTACTCTGCAACCCATTAATATGCCCACTCATGACACAGGCACCATCATAAGTTTGGCCGATCAACTTGTCCTTAATATTAAATCCTCAACTCTGTTAACATCATGCTCAAAAAGACCACTATAATCACTTACGTCTGTTAAAAGTTGTGTAAATCGGTCATAAAGACGACGTCGGTTCACACTTTAAGCACGCAAAACAGATTAAACTCAGAAAACAAAAACAAAACAGCAACTCATAACAATTACAATCCCTAACTACTTCAGGGTGCTGTTGTCTCAACGCACACCCTACCACGCCTTCTGGACGGTTTAAAACCACTGGAAGACTAATTGCTGAAGAATATAATAATTAGAACTGCTGCGCCATCTGCACGTCCGTTTAGAGGGCTCAAAGGTGTCCATATTTGTGACCGCACACCCGGGCTATTAGTGAGACTATTAACGCGAATGTGATACGATGTTTACGCGCCGAAACTTCTCCTCTTCATCAAACATTGTATATTGGATTTAATTTTAGGAATCACGCGAAGTCAGCAAACAATTAGGAGAGTCTTTAACAGAAAAAAAAAAAAAAATGCAAAAATATAATATCGGTGACATTGCGATTCAATGGATGTGCACTGCACACCTAGCACACCCTGAATATACGCCCCTGATATACATATATATCACTCCTATTCTCGACACAGTAGTTTTCCTGAACCCTTTAAGGATCCTCAATGATACTGGCCAAAACCCTTGCACCACCTTTGTTCAAATGCAACCTCTCTCTCTATAAACAGTTTATTTCTGTTTATAGAGAGAGGTTGCATTTGAACAAAGTTCAAATGCAACCTCTAAGTTCAAATGCAACCTCAAAGTTCAAATGCAACCTACAAGTGTGAACAAGGTTCGCACTTGTAGGTAGAAACCTACAAGTGCGAACCAGGCTGATAAAAATTTCTCCCAAAAATCCTTGCAGATTCCCTCAAGTCGTGAATTAAATCATAGTGCTTTCAGCATATAGTCCCTCCTATCGCACCTATACAGAATTGGAGACACAATCATCCATGTTTAGTCCTCCTATCCTTATTACAGGAAATGTTATTCGTTTTTCTGGCAATGGAAATCTCCCAATAAAACTAAATCCTCTTGAACCACAGCAGGGCACTTGACTATTCTGATCTATAAATATTGAGCATGCGCAATCAATTTCATTTAGTAACGTATAAAGTATATTTCTTTTGTTGTCCTCACTTCAGATTATTAATTAATTAACTTTAAAAATAAATAACTTTTGCAATTTAAAGCAATATTTAGGGCAGGGGTGTCTCGGCGATTTTTTCTTTAAAACTCCCAAAACATCGCAATGACACCCCCTTCTCCTCCTGTGCTTAAAACCGGCAATATTTCCGTAAAAAAAAAAACTTTCCAAAGCTTGAATGTCATCCGCTTTTTGAACTATCCTAAAGAGTGCTAGGATGTGAAGAAATATTTGCCCACCCACAATAAAAAAAAAAATATTTTAGGTATTATTTGATATTCAAATATGTCAATTTGAATTTACTTTCAGCACATGCAGTTTTCGAATAGAACATTATCTTATACTCGCATCTCAACAACTGATAATGTAGTGATAGCTTTCTCAGAGTAGTAAACTCCAACCAAAGTATTTACGTATACTAAAGCGGATCGTAGGATTACTTATGTTCGGAGATGCACTTCGTATTAGCTGAAGTGCACCAACCATTATTTATTGTTTGGAATTTCGTTCAAATGCCCTCGGGCTTTCGAGAAAGGATTTGAATATCAGAAAACTTTTGAGTGATTGAAATGTAATAAAACACCAATGTGGTCCACTTCTACTAAACAATGCATATTTCGAAGGCAATTGTTTTAAGAGAACCCACGTTGTATTCTCATATGAAAATTTGTTTTTTTCGGAACCATATCCTTACCAAAGCCAGCCATGCATATCACTGCACAATTTTATTTATCGTTTACTAATGTAGTAGAAGGCAATCTTTATGATGTACTCGTGGGTTCAGTTGTTTTAAGCCAGACCAGTCTTCAAATCAGTGAGAGAATACTCAAGAGCGGAATGCATTCGCTTCCTAGTATAATCGATTTCAACTACCCTCTGGGCGAATTGTTTTGTCGAGATTATGTTACGTAAATCCCCTCTCAGTTTGTATCTATAAATTTTTCCTCCAATTTATTATTATTATTTTTTTCCCCCCATTTAAACAGGCGAACCAACTTTGGAACACATTTCGCTCAGCAGAAAGGCCCGACGATCCAGATATAGAAAACGTGAAATGCCATGTATTTTTAATCTTACTAATTCTTCTGCTAAACAACAATGTTGTCTGCAATGTATGCAAGAGCAGAAACAATATGGCGTTAACGACGAGTGCGTCTCAGTTACAATATCTGTTCTTGCTGTTGGAAATGATACATTTATTACTGAGGAAACTGCTAAAAATTCATTACTGCTAACTAAGAAATGGAAAAAGCTGAATGACAAGCACAAAGCACATGTGAAGAATGTTCTCCATAATCCTGTTGAGTTAAGAAAAAATTGATAGGCAATATTGCGTAAAATCACGGACACGTTGATTGCTGAACAAGAGGCGCTCATATTAACGAAGCTATGAACAATGGTCCACCCAGCTGAATTTCATTCGTTGTTGTTAGTTCTTACTCCAAAAAAATTAAGGCCGTGAGGAGTGGAAATTCTGCGTTTCCAAAGGAGCAATGTGCGACCCTCACTTAACACCAACTAACAGCCATAGCGCGAAAAAAACTCGTAAATTTTTTTTTTTTTTCTAGAGAAGATTGAAACGAGTTGCCAAGATTCAAACTTAAGTCTTTACTACATTATGTGGTAAAAATAAGATCGGAACCGCCGTGCTACTGATGAGGATACTTAATACTTTTCTCGGGTCCGAGTGGGATAGACTTATTCGTTTTCAGTAGAGCAGTAACAGTGGTTATTTATAGGTGGAAATGTGAAAAGTAGTCTGACACTAATGATTCTACTGAACTAATCTGTCCTATATGCTCAGAAAGTGCTGCGAAGGAGCAGAGAAAATATGGCGTTAACAGTGACAAGCACTCAACTAGAGAATACGATGCAATTCGGTTTCTCGCTGCAGGTAAAACTAGACAGTTCTTAGACATGCAGTAAACTCTGTAAAATACAGAATTCTTATGTAAAATACAGAATCCGCAACCAGTTTCTTTAGATTTCTAAGCCTCATAATATTGTAATTTCTAAAACATTTTTCATTTGTGTTTTTGGGACATGCTTCACACGTCCGAATGATACAAATGAAAACATCTTTTTTCCTTCATCCCCCATCCCTTCTTGTTCATATTCGACACATAAGAAAAAGGCGTTCTTAGCTGCTTTGTGCAAAGATCACGAGGTCCGTTTTACTAAAATTAATCTTCGGTGCATTATAAGTCTCTAGAGTTTCTATCCATCATGATTAGAGTTGCCATGCCGTGTTATAAATATTACTAGAGGAGAATATTTGAGTTGTTTGACGTCACCCTACTGGGGATGTTTCCATCTCTTTTATTTATGAAGTGATACAAGAAACACGCGACTATAAACTACCTCTGTCACTAAGTCCCTTCGGTATATTGCGTTGCGCGTTTGTTCTGCAGCTCCCCAAAGAAAGTCAAATAACATGAAAACTAAGCAAAATTAAATTTCCCTCTCTCAGTATGAGAAGTCGCTTTGGAGTTTCTCAACGTTGACGCAAAATTTCAGTTTAAGAATAAACCCTGAGAAAAACTTGTTTTTAATTTTCATGTCATATTAATATGGATCGCACTGAAACAAGATTTAACTAGCGTAACCGTTTCTCAAATATGTAATTAAATATGTTATTTTGTGTTCAAGATTATCTGTTATCCAATTAGACTAAACAGCATATCTTGTTTATTGACAGGGACCAGGGAAATATGTGAACAAGTGTCGTACGAGGGGGTTCAACAAAGATTTATATTCACCCAGAAGTAATGATGATAGAAAGATGAAAATTTTTTGTTTGACGCCTTGAAATCTCTATAACAACCACACAAATTTTCGTTTCAATCTGACAATTTATTATTTTTTATCTTAGCAGCGCTGAAATGTCACAATGGATAAAGCGGAATACAAATCAGTGATTCGGTTTCTCTTTCTGAAAGGGAAAACACCCAAAACAATCCACGAAGAAATGGTCACTGTTTATGGAGAATACTACCCAAGTTAGTGTTGTTGCACATTCATGTGATCCCCAAAACGTGGAAGAACTTCAATGCATGATGAAGAAATCGCAGGACGCACATCAACTTCTGTAACAGAAGAGAGTATTGCAAAAATTGAGGATTAATCCTGGAAGATTGCTTATTAGCGTCAAAGAACTAGCTGTAGAGCTGCAAATCTGTGAAGGATATTATCCACGAACAGCTGCATATCAGTAAATGGTCTGCTAGATGGGTGCCCAGATTTCCAACCCGTTACCAGAAGAAGAGGGCACAATGTGCACGTGAAATGTTGTTGATGTTCCAGGAAAAGCAAATGGAGTTTTTTTACGGCTAGTCAACATGGATGAAACTTGGATCCATCACTATGATCCCTAAACTAAACAAAAGTCAAAACAATGGAAGCAGGTAGAATCACCCCCGCCCCAAAAGGCAATCAACCAAGCGCTCGCAAATGGTGCTCTCAGTATGTTTGGATCAGCATGGTTTTGAAGGTAATCTAATACGAATAGATTACCTTCAAAAGGGTTGTACTGTGACGACGAAGTATTATTCCAACCGCCTCATAAAAGCTATGCGTGCTGCTATAAAAGAAAAAAAGACGGTGAATGCTGTCAAAAGGGGTGTGCGCCTGCTCCACGGTAATGCGCCTGCTCATTCTCCACAATGCTGCAGTGAGGTAGGCCGTGAACATGGGTTTGAAATATTGGCACATCCTGCTTATTCCCCGACCTTGCGCCCTCAGATTTCTTCCTCTTTTCTGCCATGAAGTCCTTTTTTTTTATTTCTTTTATTTTGTAATTTTTACGATAAATTTCGTTTTAGGAATTATATAAAAATATCACTAAATATAAATGCAGTATATTTATATACATATTTTTGTTCACAATTTTGGGCTTTTATAGAGACGGAGGTGCAAAGATTAATAATTAACAAATAACTGGTTAGTTTTCATCAGTGATGAGAAACGTAACCAATTCTGCATTCGACGTTTACTTTATTAAAAGGTATAAATTTATAAAAATAATCTTTTATAATAAATAAATGAAAAGAAAAATGTACAAAAGTGACATTAAAAACAAAAAAAAACATATTTAAATAAAAGTTTAAAAATGTTTTCAAAATTACAAATAAAAGTAAAAATTTGCAAGTACTGCAAATAAAAATGTAAATAAAATTTTATAAATAACGAATAAAGAAAGAATTAACACGCTAAAAATTGAAGTCATGTGGTATCATGACGATGCGATGATAAAATAAAATCATCGAATCTGTTAATTCAAACCTCCTACATTGATGCGTAGTTCAAAATGTCATTGGGATGTCCATAAGTGGGCGCAAAAGTTGCAAGAATTTGTTTTCTTGGCAGAGTTGCTGCTCACAAGCTCCACCCAACACCACGGTTTGGGGCTTGTGAGCAGAGTTCTGCCATCGAACATCGGACGACCTTTGTAGTGGTACTTATCCCATCTTTCTTGACCCATAGAACAGTGGAGATAAATCCCATGTAGCGAAAACTAGAGTTAAATAGTATTCAGATCATAAGGTGCGAAGAATATTTGGGGGATGTCAACTACATTGCACTGTGTTCCCAACGACGATCTGGAGAAGCAGGATCGGATCACTGCTTGCAATATCAAATAAAAATGCTTTGATGGAATTGCCCTAGTCCAACTTGGACAATTGAGTGGTACCCATACATTTCCAACCAGTTCCTTGTCTGCTACAAGGATCTGGTCAAATTTGATTCAAGACGGAAAGGTGAGCCAACATCTTATTAATTTTTTCATTAAAACCAGTTTGCTTCCAAACATGGTGGTATCTGAATACTTTTGATAGGGTAATATCGAAAAGGAAGGCAACATTACAGCCGTTTTTGACCAAAGCAGTTTACTGCTGAGGGTGCTTTGACCTGCAAAGCCTACGTGAGCCAGATGACCTGAAAGGTTCAGAAGTGTGGTCGATTAAAGAGTACTCATTGACTCTCGAGGGTAGCACAGTGGATGTAACCACCATCTATTTTCTCACACATTTGTGGAAGAGGCCTGATAGTTCAGGTGGCACTCTCCTAGTCTGAGGTTGTTTCTTGTGTTTGGACTTGGAACATTGAGAGACGTTCCTAGAACAATGAATGCCACGCGGTACATTGACATTCTGGACAGTTCCACTCTTCCTACACTATGGCAGCAGAATGAGGAGGACCCTTTTCTCTTTCAGCATAACGGTGTACCGTGTCTTACTACACGGTACACCGTTAAGCTGAAAGATATATTGGCCTGCCCAGAACTCAACCTTAAATCCACTGAGCACCTTTGAGATGAACTGGAACACCGGTTTCAGGGCAGGCCAATACGTCAGCAATCAATAGCTGAATTCGCCGCTATGTTGACGGAGAAATGGGCCAAAATACTGCCTTCCTACTATAAAAAACTGGTCTGGAGTCTACCGACGAGAATACGGTGTGTAGTTAAGGCAAATGGTAGGCCAACATAATTAAATGTATCAATAAAAGTTTTTTTTTTAAACACGAAGGCGTCCAGTTACTTTTGGCGGTATAGAGTATGCAAGCACCGCATAATATCCGATGATGTTGGGTAACTCAATCGATCGGCATTGCTCGCTGAGATAACAAAAAAAAAAAAAAAAAATTCAATCGCAGTGTTCACTCTTTAGCAAAGAGATATTTTCAATTTTAAATTGCAAAAGAAAAACAATTAGCAAAAGGTCAGAAGAACAAGAAGAAAAAGTAGTTTCCAAGCTGCTGTGAAACACAGTAGCTTGTAAGCAGCCCCGGATTATTTATAGAAGATTACTAACGCTAAACTTAATGTCCCTGTAGATGCAGACAGAATAGTAACAAAATGACAAAAGGAAAAAGTTGAACATTAGCACTAACGTAAAAGCTTTGAAAGTGCATTGAGTCTTGCATCTAATTAAACAATATGCATTCCATTTTTTTTCGGTGAACTTCAAGATAGTGCATGTCGATCGGCTAGAAAGATTAGAAAACCGTGAGGGTCTTCTTTAAATTTTCAGTATTGTATCAAATTTCCAAGATTTCACTTCCTCATTCATAAAGTAACTTCTTCAACCTTCCTCATCCATAAAGTGTTTGCAAAAACTGCTTTGCTAAACAAGCATTATTGCAAACAAAAGTAAGCTAATCAACACCACCACTATTTATTAAAAAAGTTTTCCACCCCCTTGGACTAGAAATATAAAATTAAAAAAATGAATTTTTTATTAGATTTTATAATTTTATTTATTAAAATTAATAACATTTAACGAAATAAAATATAACAAAAATAAAATAACGTAATTAATTAAAAACCTACCAAAAACAAACGCATCCTTTTTTGTACTTTACTTTATAGCAAGTTATACAATTACAAAAATACGCTTCAAAAATTCTGAAACAGTTTTAAATGGAATAGCGTTTAACTACCATATTTTTGTATTCATATCTATGCGAGTTCACGTAGTTATTATATAGCGATTACTTCAAAATTATGAAAACGAGCAGCCATTTCTTGTTCTTCCCTCTGTTTTTGTGGCTGGGAAGATTTAAACTGCCCAGAAATGTAATGATCGCAGAAGAATGAACTTCTCCTTTAGTACGAGTTGCCATGGTGCTGTACTACAAATATCCTTTATGGCATTGCCATAAAGGATAACCTCATATTTTAAATCCCGAAATAGTTGACACAACAGTGTCTGCGCTTTTAAATAAATTTCAGATTAACTAATAATATATAAGAACAGAAAGCCTCAAACTAAGTAAAATTCGAACTATGATATTAGTTAATGCAGCATCATTACTACATACACTCTGCTGCCACTTTATTAGGTGCATCCCTGCTGTGCACACAAATGGTTTGTCCCACAACGTTGAAAGTCACGTGACTACAGTTGTGGATATAAATGCAGCAGAACAACCTTTCTAGTATCAGTTAAGCGTACAAACCGTAGTAAGAATGGGAAAAAGGAGTGATCTAGTGGACTTCGAACGTGGCATGGTAGTAGGTGCAAGACGTGCTGGACAAAGCATCTCTGAAACGGCAGTTCTTGTGAACTCTTCACGCACCACAGTTTCAAGGGTGTATCGAGAATGGTGCAACGAACAGAAAACATCCTCTCAACGGCACTCCTGTAGAAGAAAATCGCTTATTGATGAGAGAGGTCAGAAGGGGATGGCTAGAAATGTGCAAGCAAACAGACGGGCCACAATGTCGCACATCACGTCAGAATACAATCCTGGTGCGCAGAACAAAATATTGCAACGGACCACTAGTCGCACTTTGTCGCAAATGGGCTACAACAGCCGATGGCCATATCGCGTACCTTTGTTATCAATGAAGAACAAGAGAGCACGCCTCCTGTAGGCACAGCAACATCAGCATTGGACTATCGAGGATTGGAAAACAGTTGCTTGGTCTGACGAGTCGAAGTTCCTGGTGCATCATGTTGATGGAAGGCTCAGAATTTGGAGAAAACAACATGAATCCATAGACCCGTCATGTCTGACGACTGATGTGCAAGGTGGTGGGGGCAGTGTTATGGTGTTGGGAATGTTTTATTGGCACACATTGGGTCCATAGATTCACGTCTGAATGTCACATCGTACCTAAACATCGTTGCTGACCAAGTGCATCCGTTCATGTTGACAGTTTATCCTCAGTCAGATGGTTATTTCCAGCAGGACAATACGCCGGTGCACAAAGCCCGACTCACTATGGAATGGTTCCAGGAACATGACAATGACTTTTCTTTGGTGCAGTGGCCCGCTGAGTCCTTGGATCTAAATATCATTTAAAATATTTGGGATGAGCTGGAAAGTGCTGTTCGCTGCAGACCTACACCTCCGTCGAATCTCAAGGAACTGCGTGGCATACTCATGTCTGCATGGTACTCCATTAATGCACGACGTTTTCATAATCTTGTTTGATCTATGCCTAGACGAATTCAGGCTGTTTTGAAGGCTAAAGGAGGCTCAACACGCTACTAGTAGGTGTACCTAAAAAAAGTGGCAGCACAGTGTCGTTGAAGTTTTTAGACAAACGAAGTTTGTACACTGGCATCATTATGGTAACATCTCATATTGTGAAATCCTTCACAACGAGTTTCCCTCCTTATTCTTCAGATAAGTACCATTTCCCCATTAAAGAAGACTCTTCTTACTTGAGTTGAGTGGAACCACTCAGACAGCACTGTTTCAAAGCTATTTGGCTTCTCATCAGTTAACGGGTAGGTACATTCCCTTATACAGTAGTATAAGGGAATACAGAAAAATACTTATACAAAAAAAATTACTTTTATGCCTTATGGTAAATATACAATAAAGTAAGCAATTTTCTCCAAAATAACAGCATGTTACATAGGGTTCATATAATAACAAAAAAATATATGAAAGCAATGGTTTTTTTAGCACTTTGCTCATAGCAGGACGACAGGCAGCTACATAACCAAAAAACACAACACAATGCACATTAATATTCGGTTGTCCCCATTCTCGCTTTGATGATTGCTGCACATTGTCGTGACGCCGACTGAATAAGGTTCTGAATAAGGAACTGGATAAGGTATTCCTGGCAAATCTCATGGTACCGAACACAGCTTAAATCTCCTGCAGTTATTAGCTGGAAGAGATTTAAGCTCTCTAAGTGTTTTTGGTTTCTTTTGTATTACTAAAACGCCCAATTTAGTCGGATTGAGGCCTTTATCCTTCGACTACTTTTGGACAGTAAAAACAGCGAAATGAATTGCATTTATTTAAACAAGAGCGCAATGTTTCAAAAATTTGAAACTTTTGCTAATTTTAGGAAGTAGTACTTACAGTTTGGCAACAGTCGGGATGATTTTCTTCTCTTCCTCTTCGTCTAATAGTCTGCTGGCTGTCCTAACTATGCAAGTTTAATTTTGATTCATCAGAGAAAATAACACACTCAAACTGATCCTCCTCCCATGCTGTTTTGAGGTATGTCAATGAGGATCTTCCATTTTGAAGACACTCACATACCAAAAATCTGTCCTGCACTGCAGAAGACATTCATGGACATCCACTTCCTTTCTTTCTCTTTAGACTGCTTGATACTTTTCGTACTTACTGTTGACTGATTACAGTGAATCCTTTTAGCTTTTTCATGCGTAGAATATCCCACTGCATTCAACGCAGCAGCAACACTTTTCCTACTTGGTATTAATTCTGAAAACTTAGCCATTGCAATAACACAGAATACTGGACTCGTGGCATATACATTATATTTATACTGCAGCTAGGGTGATGCAATCATGGGTGGCATGTGACATCATATTAAACAGCTTGCTAGAGATGGATGATGCAATAGGGTAACGATATTGCAAAACATATATGATATATTGCAAAATTTCACAGAAATTCAATGAATTTTGCAAGTGATGCAATTTTTTTTTACCATCCCTATACCTCCGAGTACCTACCCGCTCACTGATGAGAAACTGAATAGCTTAGAAACAGTGCTGTATGAGTGGTTGTGGTACTCAACTGAAAATAAGTAACAGTAGTCTTTTCTAATGGGGCCCGGAATAATCTTTTTCACCTAAAATCAGCAAATGCGCGTACATTTAAACGTAATTTCCTTCAAAGCAGCGTCCTTGAGTAGCAACATAGTTTTGTCAGCAATTGCAATTTTGTTGGAAACAATCTCAGAATAGATTACCTGGAATATTTTTATTACACATGTGTATAACTAAATTCAGTCAAACATTTGGCTTAGAAAATAACCCGGACTACAGGAAACTGCAGTATTAATATTTTTATTTGCACCGAAATGTTCCATGTTTTCATATTTACTTCTTTATGCTTTTATTTATTTATTTCTTCTTATAATAGAAATTACAACATCCCTATATAAATAATACTGCATTCCTCTGTAGCGTCTTGGAATTTCTTAAATTACCTGGCTAAGAAAGAAAGGATAACTATGGAGGTTGGATTTCTCTCTCTCTCTCTGGACATAATATATATATACACCACACAGACAACTCAGTATAGAATATACCCAAATATTGCAGTAGTACAGAACAATGGAAGCACTAAAGTATAAAATACTGCTGTTGAATTCTCCAAGCTACCGAAAAACAAGCGCATTTATTTTTACATATTCAACAGACCAAAAAATTATTTCTTCTCAGGACATTTTACATGCTAGTGAATAGTACCAGAACTGCACGAACAACCCCATTCTATTTAAATACTGTATATGCTACTCTATCCCATACGCTGCTATGACAAAGCACACGTTTATTCTTCACCGAGGGGGAATTTTTGTAAAATGAGATGCAGTTTGAAAGCTCTCTGTGCTCCAGATAACAACCTTCCATGAATAATTTCTCTCATAGAATGCACGAATTCGTTCGCAGTCAAAAATAGCGGAGACCACAACAATAAGCGTAAATCATTTGCAGAGAAGCCCTGCCAGCTTGGGAGTCATCAGCAACCACAAATGATGCGTATCAATTCCAATATGATCTTTCGAACAACCATATTTTCCTCCATATTTTTTCTGAAATAAACGATATAGCGAGAACTTGGTCTTTTACAAGATGAAAAAATCACATGGAACAAACCTGCAATCTTAAATGGATGTAATTTCGTCACAAGAAGTGAATACAATACTAAGAAATGCCTTAAGCCTAACTCTATCCATACGTCCTATCCTACTGTATCCTACAATCGAGAAAACTTCTCGATTGTAGCCAAAATGATAAAAATTATAATAATTGTTTCATCGATGAAGAAGGATTATCTTTTTAATAGATTATAGTATTTATAATTGATTATATATTATTAAACTTATAATCAATTAAGACGTTTTCAAATTCGGCGCAAACATTGATATAAAAGTTGCAAGAATAAAAAGATGAAATGCGCCCTCTACTGAGCATTTATTAAAATTATCAAATCGACACAAATCTGTTTGAAATTAATAAAATCCAACCTATAGCCTTATATTTTAGCAATTCTTTGTGTTTGTATTTTTTTTAAATAAAAAAATATTCTATCAGCTGTATTTTTCGGTGTGAGCTATATAATATAAAGTATACGGCATTTATTTTTCATTAACTGATGTATAAATCATATACTAGCTATGAAGTATTCAAATTAATAAACTAAATTTTTATATGTGGACCGGGCGATCGCTGCGCCATCGCACGGGATATTACGTAAATAAGTCATTTTTTCATTTAAAAGAAATTAAATTGAGATAAATCCCAGGAATTTTCAATTTTATAAACAAAATAATCAATGTTTTCTTTTTATTATTGTTGTATGTATTATCGACATACTTATTAAAGTCCGTATAATGTAAATTATAGTATGGCAGAAATGTTCTTTAGGAGGAGAATGGGTAGGCTATTTGTACATCAGAGATAATTCGTAGAAGCTGCATGGAAGCTTAGATTCTCAAATCCCCAGTTAACCCGGAGATGTTTCCTGTTTATTAGCAGTCACCGTTACATCAACGGTCAACTGCGTATTCTCTTTACGTAATATGACATACTTTGAAATCACTGTTGCATAGCAATAACTTTGGCTTCAGTGCAGCAAACGTTGCTTACATGAACGTTTGACATTTGGCATTTGATAAATAGAAGCTGCCCATCGTAATAACTGATATTTTCCCCGTTCGAATAATCGTCGCGACCGCCTCTTTTTGAATTGGAAAATCTCTCATGATTATGTGAAGTGCTGGTCAGGACATCAAAGCGTTGGGATATCAGAGACGTGGTGTCACACAGATATTAGGAATGCAGAATTGCAATTTGGAGAGTACAATGTGTACAGAAAGGGTAGGAAGGTAGGAGGGGTTATGCTGTTAGTTAATAAACACATAAAATCTAAGGAAGTGCATCCAGTTGAAATAGATGGACAGTGCAATGTTGAGTCAGTTCGGTGTAACATAAACAGTGGGAAAGAGAAAATGAGGGTAGGAGTTTGTTATAGGTCTAATAACTCTGATGAGTACGATGAACATATACAGAGAAATACAGTGGGCCAGTAAATCAGAGTGTGTCTTATAATGGGGATTTTAACTTCGCAGATATTGACCAGAACTTGTGGATTGGTCACTCGCACGCTAGCAAGCCTTTTTTGTGGATTTATTGGATGATTGTTTTCAACAGTAACATGTTAGAGAGGCAACAAGAGAGAGAATAATACCCTTGATTTGATTATCAGCAGTGATCACAGTGTGGGATTTACTTAAAGATGTCACTATCATCAGGGGTTAAGGGAAGGATTTTTGCTTTCGTAAAGGTGAGTACAGTGGTCTGAGAGATTTTTTAAATTCTATACAGTGGGACCAACTGATGATGTTATCAACAGAAAATTCAAAATGGTAAGCATTCAAGGAAGTAATCTTGGAAGGTACTAGGCTTTTTGTTCCAACTAAAAAATACTGTTCTAGGTTTAGACCCAAATGGATGTCAGATGAACTGATGAGACATGCGGCAGAGAAGAAAAATGCATGGGATACATATAAATTATCAGGTGAAACAGACGCCTATGGTAGATACAAGCTAGTCTGTAATCAAGTCACAAAGGAGGTTAGGCAAGCGAAGTCAGATTATGAGAAACCTGTGGCAAAGGATGCAAAAAGGAACAGCAAAGACTTCTTTACTTATATAGAAATTGTTGAAGTTAAACATAAGAGAGGAAAGGCACCTGGGATAGTTGGGTTCTATCCAGTTATATTAAAGGAGGCGGCAAAGGAACTAAGCAAACCCTTATCCATAATTATGAGAACATCCTTGGACTCAGGGGAAGTTCCCACGGACTGGAGATGTGCAAATGTATCCCCAATTCACAAAGGGGGATCGAAGGGTGACACGAGTAATTACAGACCAGTTAGTTTGACTTCTGTTCCGGGTAAAATAATGGAGTCACTGGTTAAAGAAGCACTGCACGATCATCTAGACAAGACTGCAGTAATAATTCAGACACAACATGGGTTTGTTAAGGGCAAGTCTTGTGTGACCAATTTCATTGGATACTACGATGTGGTCACAAAGTAACTGGATGCCAAAAATAATTTTGATATCATATACTTGGATTTCAGGAAAACTTTTAATACTGTTGCACATGGAAGATTACTGTACAAATTGGAGAGGTATGGCATTAAGGGCAAGTTGCTACAAAGGATAAAAGGATGGTTGAGTGGGAGAAGACAGAGAGTGGCAATCAACAAACACAGCTCTTCATGGACTAATGTTATTAGTTGTGTGCCCCAAGGTTCGCTGTTGGGCCCATTGTTGTTTTGTATATTTATCAATGATATTGATGAAGGTACATCAAGCTTACTGTTAAAGCTGCGGATGATACAAAGGTTGGCAGGGTTGTTAATAACAGTAATGACAGTATGCTACTGCAACAGGAGCTAGAAAAGTTTCGCAGATGGGCTGAAAAGTGGCAACTGAAGGTTAACATTGACAAATGCAAAATACTGCATGTGGGTAGCAGTAACCCCCCAAAGAAATGTAACAACTGGGTGGTGTTACACTCAGGGTAGTGGAGAATGAAAAAGACCTGGGGGTAATTGTGCAGTCAAATATAAAGTTCTCTGAGCAGTGCAGACGGGCTCCAGAGCAGGCCATGAAGTTTTGTCAATGATATACAGGAATTGTGCGAATAGGAAGGAGTTGATTCTTGCTTTCTACAAGGTAATGGCCAGGCCATACCTTGAGTACTGCGTACAAGTCTGGAAACCTCATTTTAGGAAGGATGTATAGTTGTTAGAACGAGTACAGAGAAGGGTAACAAGACTGGTGAGGGGAACAAAAGGATGCTCTTACGAAGAAAGGCTTAAGTTCTGCAAATTGCAGCTTCTGGAGACTAGGTACCTGTTTGTTGTTTGTTTGTTGTTTTGGTTTTTAGGAGCATTAGCAACTAAGGCCATATTGCTCCGGGATATGCGGTGATCATTCCCTGACCTTTCCGCATCCTCCATATTTGGTGGTGACGGGCTCGAACCCCGGTCTAATCAAGAAGCGTGTGCTATGCACTGCTGCTCCTTCCCACCTGGCTACGGAGGCGCCGACTAGGTACCTGCGAGGCGATCTGATTGAGGTGTATAAGGCCTTGAATGGATCGAGCTGGCTCAATGCTGATATGATTCTTCGTCTTGTTCAGATTAGAAACCTGAGGAGGCGTCTGCGCGGGCGGCACAGTGGTATCATCACCGTCCTCCCCACACTGGGTGGAAAAGGCCCGGGTTCGAACCTCGTCGATGACGCGAGGGACTTTAATGGGCTATTTTCGCTCCGTGGCTGAGTTAATCGGTCACAGGCGTAGATAGCAAGGTTTTCCCATCGAGAAACTGGATATTTTTTGTCCAGCAAAAACAGGCAAATCAAACAGAGAACACACGCGATTTACAGACACAAATACAGGTTAATGTAATCAATTACGGATAACCCTAATATAATAATAAAATAAATAATAAACCTGAGGAGGCATAAATTCAAATTGAGGAAAGACAAGTGTAGAATAGATGTGCGGGAATTTGCCTTTAGCCGGCGGGTGGTTGATTACTGGAACAGACTTATCTTTTGTTCTGGAAGTTGATAGCTTAAATAAATTTAAGGCAGAACTACACAAACATTTGGAATGAATGGATGGGTGAAATGGGAAGTTTTTTTTTTTGGCTGATGCTGTATAAGCTTGCTTTCTTGCATCGTATGCTTCTACTAATGATATTCTCTCAATAGTTAGACTTAGATATCCGCTTCACGAAAGTTATTCGAATATAAATGGTGAGGTTATACTGAGTATTAAGTATTATTAAGGTCTAAGTATTATTCTCAATTGGTCGACAGAGCTAGATTTAAACATGTTGAGCTCAAATATATAACGATGTCCCAAAACAGGTAAATAATTTTTATCCTCGCAAAAGAACCTCAATATTTAATTTCATATCCTCAACGTATTTGTCTGTACCAGCAATTTCTAAATTTTACTCAGTCGTACTTGTTAAACTCAATGAAGCTTAAGCTCCCCTTCTTTCAGCTCAGCGATTTTTTGATTGAGTCCCGTTTATCACGTCGAATAACTTTCTCAAACGATAACAGCACTGTTCGATATTTTCATCATCTATTTTTAAATCCATAATCGTGTGATTAGTTCACTGCTCTGGACACAAACTACAAATGGTTACAGCAGATCCTTTACCGCTAAGGCCTCTGAAATTCATTTGAATCATAGCGCGTAGTGCAATGATTCAAATTAATTGCAGAGGCCTTCACCGAAAAAATTACTGATGTGGAATACAACCGCCAACCCAAGATGAAAGTCTCTAAGCTGCAGTCCATGATCCATATTGGCTTCTAACGTACTGCTGCTGCACAGGCAGACTCAAGAGATTTATATTGATATGTCTGAGTAGATGCGCATGTGTGGAAGTATTCTAGCAAAATATACAATGTTTGTAGAGGTATGTCCGAATATTTCTGGTCATACAATGCATATTCTTTCGCTAATTCGGAGGAGTAACGCACAGCCGAGAGTGCAGTGCCCAGCAATCATCTTACCAGCTGAAGCCCTTCCGTATTAGTAATAAAATTGCATAGTGACGTAAGAAAGAACTTATTCGGAATCTGCCAAAAAAAAAAAAAAAAAATTCCCTTATGTCATTCCTCTCGTCAAAAATTGCCTGTCCAATTTCCCCTTGAACTCTTCTCCTTTCTTCAAACTCTTTTCAACCAGTGCATGATATAAACATAATATGCAGCACACTTTAGCTAAACTATGCCGTATATAGTAATAATAATAACAATAGCCGATTTTAGAACGACAAAATCGTTCTAAAAGAGCGCAATATAAAATTTCATGCAAATCCAACCACTGGGAATCGAGTTGATACATGCGAACGGGCGAGCGGACACAATGAAGATAACAGGAACATAATAAAAAGGGAAACATTTCGAAAATCGAATCATCGACAATCATAAGAACCTTTAACCAATTCGAAAGATATAATGTTTCAAAAACATCAAATTTTCATCAATTACCAGATTTTTTTTATGGTTCTGGCTTTTTCCGGGCTTTTTATTTAACACACAGCAAACAGCTTCGATATAGTTACCGTAAATTACAATTTATAGCAACTGCACTAAGAGGAACTCTGAATATTTTATTTTGCTCTTTACTATGAATATTTGATGTCAATAGATAATTAACAGTATCTGGCTGAAACGGAACACAGGATATTTCGACTGTTTATTCACACTTGCTAATCCTATCAGATAAATGTTTGACGTGGTATTGCTGATGATCCAAGTAAGGCCAACTTCGGTAGCTTAACTAAATAAATGTTCCATGAGGAAAGTTCCGGAAAACTCTACGCAAGACTTACAAAGTTCGTTTTAGCTCCTGAAAAAAGTACCGCTTTCTACAATCCAATTTAGCCTACAACACTAATCACTTTAGTGCTGTTTTTTTTCAATCAACACCAAACTGATCTCTGTATTGTGTTCTTCCGGTGTTTAATGTGGGTGTAGCGTGCAACAGCGCCCTTCACAATACTTCAAGATATTTTTCTCCTAATTAATTAGCCACGTAACCAAATTATTCATTTCTAATGAATCATTTGAACTTCTGTACTACGGTAAAGTAGTTTTTGTTTCTAATAATTCACTGCGGATTCAAATTCCCACCGTGGAAGCATTTGCTACATTTTCTAGCTTCCCTAACAAACATAACAAACTCGTAAAGTGCATGCGTACATAATATAAGCGATGAAAGTAAAGTACTGATATCAAAAAATATCTCGTCGGTCGCTCTGCTACACTGAATCTAAATTTTATTGGGGCAGTCTAGGGTCTGCAAAACAGTGACCACTCCTGAGAGCAGAAAGAGTTTAATTGAACCGAGATTTTAGCTACATTGTGGATTTAATAGGCTACTCTGAGAAACAACTTTGCCCTACACGCTCCTGTTGAAGGTACCACAATAGGAGATGCAATCCACTTTGCAACAGCTGTGCTGTTCTCAGTGCCAAAGCCCTAATCCGTTTTACTTGGATGATACACGTCTCCTATATGAACATGACTTTTATGATCATGCCTACCATTAACTTAAAGACCACATTCCTTTTGAATGTTTTCTATATTTGCAGAACTTATGCTAAATCCTGGAACTGCAGAACGGTATTATAAGCAACTATCACGAGATTAAAGAGAACTCTGGTGGAAGGCTCTAATCTCTCCCTCCGAACTTCATAGACCTTCTTCTTCTCCATGAGATCCATCCAGATCCTGGAAAGTGTGTAGCAGAATCATGGGGATCTTTTTTCCCTAAGAGATGCAAGATTACTGGGGGAGAAGGTGATTCTCACCTTTCCTCGAAATTTTAAAATAACTTTGATTTTTTTTAACGTGTGGTGGGCTTTCTTGCTTCCGACTTCCTTGCTTGCTACGTTCTGGTCCTCCTGAATGACTTCTTACACTCTTTTCTCGTACGTTTCATTTCTTTCTTTTTTCTCTTCCTCCACTTTCTCAAAATTTCTCCACATGGAATAACCGCCTCCACGTCTTTAGCTGCACTGTTATTCACTACAGCGACAGCTATGTATCCCCATCCTTTCTGGATTTCTGGGATCTCTGAGGGTTTTTACACCCACATTTTCTGGGTCCAAGAGAAAAAATCCTTTAATCCACATTCCACCTTAAAATCTAGTACTTTATCTAAACCTTGGTTTTCCAATAAACGTTCTAAAGCTGTTCAAGATAAGAATGTTACACTATGTTGCATCCAAATCTTCAGGTTACATTTTTTTCCTAAACCAACTGCTCGCAAAAATTGCTCGCAACAATTGTAAACCAGTTATTAATCAGTACAGACAGAATTTTCAACAGGTTAAGAGTAGAAAACTTGTTCCTTAGTCAAATGGTAGTCGAACATTCTGGTCTCTTGCCCATCTCTACTCTTACCTCTGTTAAAACTTGATGGTTCTATTGCCAGCTCAGCTAAAGATAAGCTGACCTACTTGCATCCTACTTTTCTTCTAACTCTTGTATTGACAATCTTGCTAAACCGCCTCCTACCGTTCCCGGTACACTCCATTCAATGCCTCTTGTGGTCTTCTGTGGAAAGGATGTCAGAAGAATTTTAAACAAACTTTACGTCAAGAAAGCTCCAGGTTCTGATAGCATCTCTCCAATTGTTCTCAAAATTTAAGTTCCTGAGCTTACTCCTGTAGTGTGTCGCCTTTTTACACTTTATTATTATCGCTACTGTTTTTCCTTCTGCTTGAAACTTTGCTAATAACCAGCCAGTTTATAAAAAAAGGTGACAAATCTCTCTCATCTAGTTATCGTCCCATCGCATTTACTTGTACGCCTACAAGCAAGTGCGACGTAATGGAGAAATTCATTAACGAACAACTCCTAAACGGTCTACAAACCTTCTATCTGATCAATGATCGCCAGTATTAATTCCGTTATTGTCAATCCAATGATATACATGATTGTATTATCAATCTATGGATAAATTCAATGGAAAAAGTTGGTGAAACTCAAGCAATTGCTCTTGATATTTCAAAGGCTTTTGATCGTGTTTGGCAACAAGGTCTTCTAAACAAGTTTCTATCTTAAGAATTGCCGACTATTTTCTGTAATTGGGTGTTCCATCCGATTCACTGCTGGTGGTGGTGGTAGACTGTTCTCTAACTTCTCTACTAATACAGGCGTTCCCCAAGGTTCCGTTCTTTCTACCACTCTTTTTCTCTTATCTACTGATGACCTTCTTCCATTGACTGGAAATGCTATCCGTAGTTTTGCTAATGATAGCACATTTCATTCGAACACCAACTACCAATCCCTTAAATGCTGATATCCAGGTAATTTTCCAGTGGAGGAAAAGATAATTTAGTTAATTTCAATCCATGTAAAACTCAATCCTGTCTTACACTCGCAATAGGGGTCCATCTGCTCTTATGCTTATCTTCGATGACACTCAGATTTCTAGATAAGATCAGATATCTTTATTAAGGATTACCCTGACTTCTAATCTCTCTCTTGGCATAAGCACATCACAAATATTGCTACTCCCTCTGTACAAATCCCATGTCTGTCCTACCATGGAACATTGTTCCCAAATCTGGGCTACCTCCATAACCTCTCTGAGGCTTCTAGACTCTATTCAAAAGAGGCTAGTCAGGTTAACTAATGACCCATCTCTTGCAAAATCTCTCCATTGTCTGTCTCATAGACATTCCTGCGAACACGTGCCACAACCGGTCAGCATCCTTTTTGCTGTCCAACTTCAAACTCACAGAACCACCTCTTCTTCATCCTTATTTATTCCTTCAACTTCCGTTTTCTCTTCCTCCCCTTCATACATATATCCTGAAAATTGCAATCTGCAGAAATTCAAGTCTAATGTGAACAAGTTTCTTCTTGTTCACACACACACACACACATATATATATATATATATATATATATATATAGAGTAAATATTAAACTCTTTCGTGAGCATTTCTTTCACCAATTTTCAAATTGTAATTTCTGAAGGGTGCAAGTAATTATTTAAGCTTTCTTTCTTCAGACATGCTAAGAACAATTTTAATTACAGTAACACCGGAACAAAGCGAAGCAACCTTGAGTGATCGGCAGTGATAATTTTTGCTTTCCATTAGGCAAAATAAAACAATGAAATTTTAATTACCCACGACAATCAAGAAAACTTTATTTTCTAAAACTTAAATTTAAAACAGTACCTGTCATAATAATAACGCAGACAGCGGCTAATTAATCGCATTTTTTTCAACACATTTAAGTAAAAACCGTTTTTAATTCTAAGTATTCTTCCTCAGCGCGAAGGAGATGATTAAATCCAAATTAAACGAATGCCCGCAGATTGTTTTTCTTGTTTTCCTTTCTTCCTATTCCAGATTGGGATTTGAATTAATGCATTTTAACAATGTTTTTTTTTTTTTTTTAGTACTAAATAATTAAGATATGCTGACAAAGTACAATTATGTTCATAAATGTGTGAAAAATATTTTATAATGCCGATCTACTGTCAGAGGCCGAAACTAAAAAGTTAAAATGAAATTTATTTAGTCATAGAATTCCAATGAGCACAAGAATAAACATTTTAAGGCTATAAGTCTTTGGGGGGTGGCAGAATTTAAACTGCTTTTTCTGTCCTCAAACATTAAAAGGGTTTTCTTATATAGAACAAACTTGTCTTTCTAACGAGTTGCTCTAATATTGCACTACTTTCAACGGATGGATTTAGTTATATTATAACTCCGAAAACTGATTTAGTATACCACATGGCATCTCAGATCGAAGAACAACTTTATAACTGCTTTGTCTTTTCTTTACAGGTTATCTGCTGTCCAATTATGAGCCGGTTGTTATAACAGAGAGATCGTTTTAATTTTTTTTTGTGAGGCCAACTGTTTAAAAGAAGTGCAATACCATGGCAACTCATTGCAAAGTTTGTTCTGCTATAAGAATTAAAATGGCTGCGCTATCCTGCTGGGTGCAAAAACAAATTAAAAGACAAGACAAGATAATCCTACAAGCAGCAATCCTAGAAGAAAGAAATGTGACTTTTTTTTTTTTCTGCACAGATTTTTAGACATATGCAATCTTTCATTCGAGTATCGGATTACTTTCTTAATACTGTACTTCCGGATTTTTTAATGTGCAGGATTTTACAGCCTTTACTGTAATAATATTGCATGAATAACTTCTGTGATACACAAACTTTAACTTAAAAATCGTTTGTTTTACATTTTTCATTAAAAAAAGGGGGGAGGTCTAATTAAATATACATTTAACTAGTATTTTAAGTTATAATTAAAATTTTCAAAGTATATTCCAATAGTATTAATAATAAAGATGTGGAGATAATTCTTATAAAAATATAAAAAAACCAACTTTACACCTAATATGATATTATATGTATAAAATACTTGGTGTAAGAGGAACTAGAAATAATGAGTAATTTCCCTAAAACAAAAAAAAAAAAAAAAAAAAAAAGCCATTAAAGATGAAATTTGTTACAGTTTTGCTCTTCTAAAGAAATACTGGTGAAATTAAAACCACACTGCCCTACCAAAATATCAGACATTTGCACTGTGCGAATTTCTCCTGTAGAATCTAAATGGAAAAGTCCATTATGAATACAGTATAAGTAGAGCTGCCCACTCTGGTTGAGTGCTTTGCTATATGGTCTGGTCGTTTAGAATTAGGGCTCTGGTGTCAGCAAAACGGGTATGTTCTATAGTTGGTTTACAAGATGAAAAACCTGATAAATATCATGCAGCCTTTTACCTTACTAACTCAGTTACTGTGAGTAAAGCCCATAAGAGTTCATCGGCTGCTGACGAGAATCGACAGACGATGACGAGAACTAACAACAAAATATAATTCGGGATCGAAGTTAATCATCGATAATGACTGACTTCTTTTCCATAAAATCAAAAGCAATTCGCTTTTAACTGCATCCTATAATATTATGATATGGCAGTGTAAGGTTGCCTTTAATGATGCATTTTCTCTTAGATCGTAAAAGCTCCGTTCAACTTTGACTTAAAAAATGTCCCTCACAAAGGCTCTCATAATATGCAGTGTCATCTTTCCCTACTAAATTGCGGCGATTTGCCTTTCCTTAATGATTATACCTCATATTTTTGAATCAGTAACAGAAAAACAAATTTGGAAAATGACAAAGCTCCCTTTTCTACCATGTAGGTATCGAATTACCCGTATCCCTAAGATTGGCGATAAGATACTTCTTAACTGTAAGTACACCAAAGAGGTTTTTTTTGGGGCACAAAAGACCAACAAAAAAAGGGCAAGTTTCAGATGGTCTCTAATGTCGCAAATACATGAAAAATAATTAACCCTTTTATAGTAAAAACTACAGAAAATAAATACTAGATCATTTTACTGTTACCCAAGCGCAACCACAAGAACATTTAAGGGTTATTGATAACACATAAGTAATTATGAACGCTTGGTAATTAATGCTTGAACGGTTGAAGAGCTTTTATAATTATCTTCTGTTCAACAGGGCTGTTGACAAAACATTAAGCATCTTAACACGGTTGCGCTTGGACAATCGTTGGTCAAATATTTGCTGAGGACTTGAATGGAGAAAATAACAAAAAGGTTGTATACGCTGGTAATGGATTAACTGCGTTCTTCTACCAGACAAACTTTCTTCTTTCTACGAACACTCGATGAACTAGAGCAACTTAATTAATCTCTGATTATCGGAAATTCTGCAATTCCTGAGTTACTGATTGAATTACTGATTACATTATTTTTTATTTATTTATTTTTATTTCCAAGTAACGCTCGAAGGATAGATATCTGCCCGGTATTGCGTAGCCATAATTCTAAGATTACATTTTTGTTATTCCCGAAAGAACCCAACTAATACCCAACTTGGCGTTTTAAAGAAATGTAGAAGCGCGTGTAATTAAAGATTAGTCATCCTGGGTTAACAAATAGAGAGCTATGATGAGAACGGTTTCATTAATTTTTGGAAAAAAAAAAATCTAATGTACGTCTTATTTATTACATTGTATGACAAGTTGATTAAATTATGTTCTTTTCTATTATACTGGTAATTTTATGGTGCCATTAATCAGGAAGGGGAATTATTTCCATCAAAGTTAAAAATTACATGCCTTTAGAGAGAAAAATAATACAAAAATGAGGGGCGTGCTTCACTAACAGATGTCTCTATTGTAGCTAGTACTTATGTTATAATAGAAAAATAGCCAAAATGAAATATAAAATCGAATTGGTGATATTTTAGTTAATATAGCAGCAGAGTTAAACTTATTTTGCTAGTTCTCTCAAAAATTTTCATCAATATTGCAAGAAACAAAATCTCTTGAGACATAAATATACTGAACACCATTAACTAAAATATTTTCTTTAATAATAAAAGAAACGGTCAGTAATAAAATTTTTTGGGATTTCTTGCTTTCTCCTATATTGCATTGCGTTTAACGTGACCTGTACCCTAGGACATAGGCCCCAAGTGCCAAGCGATTCTGTGATCAAGCTCTGAATTAGCGCTCTTTCTTGAAGTAGAAATCGTTTCGTTTCCTTATTTAAAGCATATATTAACACACAATTAAATAATCCATAGTAAAGAAAGCAACTTTACTAGATTAAGAAGGAAAGCAACCTTCTCTTTCTCTTTTATTTTCTCTTATATCTTAAATACTAACCTCCTAGTGCTTGGTCACAGGGCGGCACTGCTCCTGCCTCCACGTGGCGGGGCCGGTAACCTGGAAGGGGAAAAACTCTCCCTTTCAGGGCGAAATGGAGCGAACTGACTCCAATACCCAGGAATCCACTGGGTCAACGGACCCGAATAGAACTGATCCAAGATATGAGAAATCTAGTTCTTTCGGAGACACCTCTAAGGCAATCAGAAAAGGCGATAGAAATGACTCTGTCTCCACAAAGAGATTAAAAACACTCTCAAGTTTTAATTTCTCCAATATATATTATTATACACTCAAATACTGAGAAAGCGGTAGGACAATTGTCACCCTTTCTCATACAAAAGACTCTTGAGAGTTATGTCGGCCCACCAAAACAAGTTAAAAGACTAAAATCAGGCGACATTTTGGTAGAAACGGGCAATGCTAAACACTCAGAAAAATTATTACAAATGACAACCTTTGCAGGAATACCAGTAATAGTATCCCCCACACAATACATTAAATACTTCAAAAGGTGTCATTACGGAATGGGACCTTCTAAATGTGCCCGAAGAGGAAATTCAAATGGAACTTCAGGAACAAGGAGTCATCAGTGTTAAAAGAATTACAATTAAAAAAGAAGGGATAATCACCCCCACCAGGAATCTGATACTCACTTTCAACACGCCTAAATCACCCAGATCAGTGAAAGCTGGATATCTACACTGCAATATAAGACCCTACATCCCGAATCCTCTCCGTTGTTTCAACTGTCAGAAGTTTGGTCACTCACAGACAGTATGTAGAGGAAAATTAACATGTGCAAACTGTGGTTCGCAAGAACATGCCACTTCTACTTGCACAGCTGGAAACCATAAATGTGTAAATTGTAAAGGAGATCATACTGCATATTCAAGGGAGTGTGAAATTTGGAAGAAGGAAAAAATGATACAAAAATACAAAGCAGAAAATGGAGTTTCATATCAGGAAGCTAAAAAGGTAATTACAATAAATATAGCAAACAAACCTTCTTATGCGCAGATTACCACAATCAAAAAGGCTCCGGAAATTAAATTACCCAATTCAAAATGTTGTGGCACACAAACGGATGTTACAATCCCCCCAGGAGAATCCATCTCAGAATGGGTTCGTGAGTTTTACAAACCATCTTCATCACAGAAACAAGAAAAGATTATCAATACTCCTTTATCTTTTCCACCAGATAATTCAGAAATTGCAAGAAGAAAAGCAAACAAAGAAAAGATAGGTAGTACAGGAAAAAAGATTGCAGAACAAATGGACACGGATGCAAGAAACCAAGGAGAGGAACCAGTTCTCGAAATCTTCACTGAAGAAGAAATGGATACGGGTAGACCCTATTTTTCCAAAAAAAGACAAAACCAAGGTAGACAAAAATAAATCAGCCCCAAGGAAGCAATCCGAGGGAACATCTAACCCCAAATGACAGATACGATTATCCAATGGAACTGTCGAGGTTTTCGCTCAAACACTAATGATGTTATAGACCTCATCACCCAGTACCACCCACTAAGTATCTGCCTACAAGAAACCTATTTAAAACCACAGGACAATAGTATAATCAAAAATTATATCACATATAGAAAGGATCGCATAACGAATGGAACAGCGAGAGGAGGAGTTGCAATACTAGTTAACAGACATGTCCCTTCCCAAACAATACCATTGAACACACCATTAGAAGCAGTTGCAGCCCGTCTAGCAATAGGCTTCAATATTACCTAAAACATCTTCTAACATCAGAATATATCCAAAACCATGGTGGAACAAAGAGCGCTGGGAAGCTAAAAAAGAGAGAAATAGAGCCTGGAACCTTTTTCCCAAAAATCCAACAATAGACAATGTGATACAATTCAAGAGAGCCAGAGCCAAGGTCAGGAAAGTGCAAAAAATAAGCAAAAAAGCTGCTTGGATGAAATTTGCATCCACTGTAACTATTTCCACACCAGCTACACTTATCTGGAAAAAGATGAGAAGGATGACAAACAATTCTCAATTAAACCACTCTCCATTGCTAAATTGGAAGGGACAGTTGGTTACAAACACCTTAGATATAGTCAATGTGCTTGCTGAAAATTTTTCGAATACATCTGCCAATAGTGCATACCCCACAGCTTTCAAAACGTACAAGAAAGAGGCCGAAAAAATAAAATTAAACTTTTCTACCAATCAGTGTGAACAATACAACTTGCCACTCAAGGCAGCAGAACTAAAACAAACTCTGCTACAGGTGAAACACAGCGCAGTCGGTCCTGATGAAATCCATTACGCAATGATACAACAATTAGATGAACAGTCCCAATTAGCCCTGTTTGATCTATACAACAAAATATACCTTGAAAATTCTTTCCCAAACAAATGGCACCACGCAATAATACTAGCTTTCCCAAAACAGGGAAAAGATCTCTGAGACCCACAGAACTACCGTCCCATAGCTTTGACTAGCTGCTTAGGCAAGATCTTAGAGAAAATGGTCAACAATAGACTAACATAGTATCTAGAAAATAATGGTCTTCTCAACTCAGAACAATTTGGCTTTAGAAAAAATCGCTGTACCTTGGATGTACTTATACAACTGGAAAATCAAGTAAGAAATGCTTTTCTCAGGAAACAACACCAAGTCATGGTTAATTTTGATATCCAAAAGGCATATGATACCACGTGGCGATATGGTATACTTAAAAGGTTACATCAACTTGGCCTTAGAGGACATCTACCCCTCTACATATACAATTTCCTTAAGAATCGGACCTTTCAAGTTCGAATGGACAATACACTTTCCAATATATTTTATCAAGAAGGGGTCCCTCAAGGATCTGTACTTAGTGCCACACTTTTTGCAGTCCACTTCAGCACAATAATAGAACAAATCCCAAACAATATCTTTACAACAGTTTATGCTGATGATTTCAGCATTTCTTATCAAGCGCAGCATATGAGGACAATAGAACGGCAATTGCAAGTAGCCATTAACAGAGTCATAAAATGGACAGAAAGAAATGGATATAGAATATCGGTACAAAAGAGTGCATGTATACATTTCTGCAGAAAAGGGAATCTCCATCCTGACCCAGAACTCAGGCTGAAAGAACAGATCATCCCAGTTAAAAATAGTGTCCGTTTCTTAGGATTAGTTTTTGACAAAAAACTGACTTTCCTAGAGCATATCAGTCACAAAAGAGTCCACTGTTTGAAGAAAATGAACATCTTGAAGGTCCTATCCGCTATATCCTGGGGAGCAGACAGGACAATCCTACTACGATTATATCGCCTTCTGATTCGGTCTAAGCTAGACTATGGTGCCCCAGTCTATGACTCGGTAAGACCTAGTGCCCTGAGATGGCTCGACCCGGTACACCTCTGCGCACTATGTTTAGCCCTTGGAGCTTTCCGCACCTCACCTGTGCAGAGCCTATACGCCGAAGCTCAAGAACCTAGGACATACACCTTTCTTAATCCTTTACAATTCTGTCGGCAGGAGGTAGTTTGACCCGTTCGACACCATTCTTTGTTACCCTTAACCACAGTAGGGCGTGAGCAACCGAGAAGACGTGCCGTTTCCGATATGGAAGCATCTGACGCACGAGCTCTCACAACCATGCCCCTTTAAAACTCAGTGATATCTTTACCACGTTCCATGCACGATCAGCGATATGCAAATTTCCACTGCTCTAGTGTACGAAATTATTCGACTTTCATATACTGCGAGCTATGCGGCATAGTTCATTACGGATGGGGTGGTCATAATTCAGTGATCACTGAGTATATATACCAATGGCTTAGTCCAGTTCAGTACGTGTGTACTGTAATGGAATTGTACAAGTATATTAAAGAATAGTATATATATCTGCGTATTTGACATTGCTTCGAAAAACATATAAGGTAAAAGAAGAAGAAGAAGAAGAAAAAAAGTTAGTTTGTACACTGCTAAGCAATTATTGGTTGCAAGACTGATCGGAGGATGTACACATTACCTTCTAAAACAAATAATGTAACATCTTGGGGATCTCTCTTTTTCATCACC
Source organism: Mastigoproctus giganteus (assembly GCF_048544385.1). NCBI lineage: Eukaryota > Metazoa > Arthropoda > Arachnida > Uropygi > Thelyphonidae > Mastigoproctus > Mastigoproctus giganteus. The sequence continues at coordinate 41,673,420 of NC_143588.1, forward strand.
AAACAAAAGTATTTTCAAACAACACCGTTGCATATTTGTGCGGTGTATTTGCCATACGTTTCCATAGTAACAACGTAAATGTTTGTAAAGTTACCAAAAGGAACCGTAATGTCTCCCCGACCCAAGGGCCCCCCCAAATTGTTTATAAAGGGTTTGTTTTATGCACGTAAACTTTTAAGATGCGTTTACGAAAAGGCTTCTTTACAATGATATTTTTATACGCTGGACTTAGGAGAAAATGACGCACAGTGCGAGCGTGCTGGGAGAATATCAGATGCAGCAGGGACTCTTATCAACAATTCTCCAGCTGCTTTTGATCTTACCACAGCTCAACTCCACTTATTTAGAAAACATATGTAGATGTATTCTGGTATTCGTGTCGCGGAGACAGGAGGCAGCGATGAAAGCGTGAGGCTAAGGTAGCAGCGCTGCTTAAGCAAATTGGAGGCTTTAGTGCCGGGGGCTATTTTTCCCAAGGATTTTCGATAACAAAGATCTACCAGCTGCTATAAATTCAATCGATATTTCTGTAGACATTAAGAGTTTAGATATTATATTATGTAAAAATTACTTCTAGCGTTTTTTTGTTTATTTAATATATTTATTATTTTTAATTTAAAAAAAAATCGAAAAAACGTTTAGTGGTGTACAAAGTGCTGTTATTTCTTAAACATGTTTCGTCTATTAAGACTCGATCTCAGCTACTGAAACTCCACAGTATTTGAATGTTCATAATGGCACAAACATATGCTACATTTAAATTACGTCATGAACTACGTCATAAAATCTATTTCGAAACAAGTTATAAGAAATTGGCTCGCAAACGTTAACATATTATTAATTAACAAACGTGCACTAGGTTTGAAAGATAATTAATATAATTAAATAAAATTTAGTAGTAAATAAATGATACAACAGTAAAACTTGAATATTTATTTTTGACATCTTTTCTAAAATATGTAAACTTAAAAGTACACCATATTATTGCTTAAATATGCAAATTAATTTAACGCATCTGAAAATAATTTTAGCCAATAGAATGCTAGTTTTCATTTTTTTATCCTTTATATTTGATTTATTTGCTTTATTCGGCCTGAAAAACATTTTTGAGGAGTAGGATTTTTTTTTTCTTTTTTCAAATTTTACGCGTTAATTTTTTGGGGCATTTAACAGAGATGAAGTTTGTGTACAATTAATGATTTTTACTTATTTATGACATTGTGTATGGATATCCTATGAAAAATTACTAAAGAACCCCAAATAATTCAAACAACTTATGAGAAGAATTGTTTATTGAATGGTTTCGTGTAATAGGATACGTTTCGGATGTTAAAGACCAGTTATTCATCACCAGCTGGTCATCCATGCCATTTTGTCCCGTCAGATGACCTCAAAATAGCGATGTCCGTTGCAATAAGAGAGAACTAACATTTGCCATCCGATGACCGCATGATTGAAAGGTTATTTATTGCCTAAACATTTGATGACTCGGCGTACCGAGGTCCCATAATATATTTACCAGTTTGCATTGTTATGGCAAGATATGGGGATTAGGCACGCTCCATCGCCGCGTTAACCTACGTTGTCCCATATCTGCGTGACGTCACCTCCGTACTTCGAGACGAGTGCGGGGGTACATTCTCTGGAGGAATTCCACATCTCATCACGCTTCGCGTGCATTTGGATCTCGTCTGGAAATTTGGTCATCACTTCTAATGTTCGGAAATAGAAGTAATCAGGCAGAAACGGCTCGCGTAGCTCTAATGGATCCGGAATTCCCCGTTGAGCGTTAATCCCACCTGTCTTGTCTCTTCTGTCGGCTTCTTCCCCGTAACCTCAACAAGCACGTGATAGAAAAAAAAAGTGTCTGAGAAAGATAAAAATAATGGATGTTAACCAGAAGGAGTCTGAAAGGACAGAAGCCCTTTTCCATTATGCTAATTTGACTGCGCGTAAAAATAACGTTTTATAGTAACCGAAGTAGAATATTAACTGAAAAACGCAGCTAATGACTTGATAATTTATCTCCTGTATTCTTTAGGGAAAGTTAATTGTATAAAATCGAAAACAAGTTGAACTTTGGATTAATGTAAATATGTTGTGACGTTAATTATTCAGTACAGTACACCAATTAAGGCTAACAGTTAAACTACTTGAATATAGTAAGTCTATTCAAAACGTGATACTGCGAGAAATAACGTTATATATTTAGCTGCAGGAGCGAGAAGAGAGAAAAAAAAGTCAAGTGGAATCACATCGGATGAATATGAAGGCTGCAAATCTTGAGTGATACGATGTTCGTCCAAACTATTACCGAAGGCTGAGTGGTCAGGCGAGTTGTGGTGAAGCGCCCAAAAATCGAATCAGTACTTTTTCAGGCTGTTTTCTCCAAATTACATTAAGAAAGCCTCTTAAATGTCTAAATATAAGTGTCGTGCTCATCATTTTCGACTACTCTTTTAAATAAATGGCTCATGGCAAACTTTTTGGAGATGCGGTTGGTGTAAAGTAGTGCAATACCAAGGCAACTTGGGTAAAGTGAAGTTCGTTCCACTGTGAGCATTACTATCGTTGCATTGATATTTCAAATCCTGCAGGCCGGAAAAAGACAAAAGAGGGAAAGAAAATCATCCTACTTTTCATAATTTAAGTTTTCAAGTCGTATTTTGTTCGATATTTCCTTGTAGCTCTATAAACCATACGTTTTGCAAGTGAGAAATTTTCCTATTAAAATTCATTGAAAATGTTATATCCGTGCTCGCAATTGTCTTCCACTCTATGTTTCAGTTCAGAATAAAAGAATACTGGTGAAAACCATGATACGATTTTTCGGAAAAAAATTGCACTTAAATTATCGCAGATTCTGTTTATCCTTCGCATTTAGTGAATAGTAAAGATTAAAATGATATATTAAAATAATGAGATAAAGATTAAAATAACTATGGCGTTTATTTCCGTTTGGTTTACAGAAATAGAAAACAGTTGGATAATTTTCAAAGGAGATAATTTTCAAGATATATCATAACAATTTAGACAAGGATAAAGTATATTCATTTCCTGCACCACAACAAAACATTCCACTTGTCGGTTAGAGATTAACCAATTAAAACGTAATAGTTGACTTAGACATTGCTAGTACTGAATTGGACTATGATGAAGTCTCTGATTTAGCATACAGATAAATAATATAATAATAATATAAATAATATAACAAATCTCATTTCTATTTAGTTTTTTAAGTATATACTTGCAATTACCGTATTTGAATTTGCAGTTCTAACAGCACCTGAAAAGTGAATATATCATTCGATTTAAAAAAAATAAAGAGTCAAATTATGTCATTCAATATCCACAGCGCATGCGCAGAGAAGTTGTAAGCCAAAAAAGAGAATTTTTTGGGGGAAGGGCATCATTGGAACAAAACGGTGCGCGTGAAAAATTGGCTCAAAAATACACATTGGCTCAACGAGAATGCCCTACGGGCATATTCTTTGAGCCAACATGGATTTTTTGCCAAAGATAAAGGAAATTAGGCTTTTAAAATTATTAATTTATATTTAAAATACAACCATTAAATAAATAATATTTCTCATTCATTGTATGAAAAGGCTGAGAGCGTTCTCAGGACTTCGTGTGTTGATTCTAGTACGTATTTTTGCCAATTTTTTTTCTTATCTTACAAAACTTTTAAACTTGCAGAGCGCGTGGGTCCAACAGCATTAAAAACTTTCATATTTGTTAAGCAGCACTACATTCCCGTAACCTGTCGAAAAGTTTGGCTCTACAAGGAGAAGAAAGATACCCTTGGGTTTTTACAACGCATTGTGTAAACAGATCATCCGTCATGACCGAGCGCAGATAGACAAACTTTCCTGTAGAAGAAGAGCAGAAGCACCTTTCGTATTCCTTGACATACTTTCCAAGTTTATCCTTTAACTTTCTATGCTACACATATTGACAAAATATCGTTTGAATATTAGAAGAGTCAAAAAAAAAAGGAGTACTTCCTTAAGAAATATAGAAGAAATCAAGAATAAATATGCACGTTTCGATATGCAACGGAATAAATATTGATATTTACTGCACATTAACGTGCAGTAAATATGAATCTTAAATTATAATCTTAAATTATAAATTATAATTATAAATTAAAATCTTAAATTATATATATATATACAGTACACAAAACTGAGCCAAAACAACGTTCATAAAAGACGTGTGGAGTCAACAGAGAATATTTTATATAAGTACAGTCTCTGTGTAATTCATTACATAGTGGTGAAATATAAGAACTGTTTGGTTGAAAATAATATAAATACACAAAATTTGGACTGAGGCTTTAAAAAAACTAAAAAAAAGTAAAAACAATCGTATGATACAACTACACACCATTCTAAATCAATGGACAAGATTCAGCCTTATTATTCTAGCGATATATGCTGCAGCCATAATGAAGGGAGAGAGAGAGAGGGAAAGAAGAAGAGGGAATAGGGTGAATATAAACTTTCAAATCCACTTAAAAATAGAATTTAATTTCTGAACATGAATGTGGTTATCGGTGAAACCTAAAACGTTTCTTTTATATTGCTGAAGAGCGATCGGTCTACATTTATTCATAATTAGCTCATAAATTTGCTGTAGTGGAAGCGAGAGGGTACAGAAATACTCATATGTATTTCTGTATTACTCATATGTATTACCATATATGATTGCCAGAGTTTAAATAATAAAATTGTCATATTTTAGAACTCTGCCCGTGTGAACTTTACACTAATTAATTTACCCCATCAACACATTTCCCCCACATTAGCCAAAACTTCTTTAAAGTATTATCCAGAAGTGGATAATACTTTAAGGAAATTACAAAATTGAAATGTTTCGTATTACAATTATCATTCTGAGCCTGCGTGAATAATAAATAAATTTCTTATGATCGCAACAAAAAGTTTAAATCATTTTTTTTTTTTTTTAATTTTTGTTTTCTAACAAAACCGTTCCAAATAAAATTTATTAGAAACGGACATTTCGGTTCTTTGTCATAAGATGGTGCTATAGTAGTCGTGGCATATGTAGCATCAGCCAAAAAAAAAAAAAAAAAATTACACAACAATTTCCTATAAATGTTTGTCCAGTTCCTCCTTGAATTTTTTTCAACCTCTCAACTTCCACAACGACAGATGGAAGTTCGTTCCAGCAATTAACCACCCGCTGGCTAAAGGAAAATTTCCGCACATCTATTCTACATCTGTCCTTTCTTAATCTGAATTTATGCCTCCTTAGGTTCGCAATCTGAACAAGTGGAAGAATCTCATCAGAATTCAGCTTGCTCAAACCATTCAAGGCGTTATACACCATCAGATCACCTCGCAGGTGCCTACTCTCCAGCCGCTGCAATTTGTAGAACTTAAGCTTCTCTTGGTAAGAGGATCCCTTCATTCCCCTCACCAATCTTGTTGCATGCTCTCTTTGAACACGCTCAAGCAAATCTACATCCTTCCTAAAATGAGGCCTCCAGACCTGTACGCAGAACTCAAGGCGTGGCCTGACCATTGCCTTATACAGAGGGGCAATCATCTCCTTTTCCCTGCTAGCAAAATTCCTGTATATAATTGACAAAACTCCATGACCTGCTCTTGCAGCCTGTCTACATTGCTCAGAGAACTTCATATCCGACTGCATAATTACCCAATTACCCCCCAGATCTTTTTCATTCTCCACCTCCCTGAGTGTAGTACATTTGTCAATGTTAAACTTCACTTGCCACTTCTCAGCCCATCTACCCAACTTTTCCTGATCCTGTTGCAGTAGCACACTGCCATTACTGTCATTAACAACCCTACCAACCTTTGTATCATCTGCAAACTTCGACATTAAGCCTGATATACCTTCATCAATATCATTGATAAATATACAAAACAACAGTGGAGCCAACACTGAACCCTGGGGGACTCCACTAATAACATTAGTCCACGAAGAGCAGCACCCATTGATTACCACCTTCTGTCTTCTCCCACTTAACCATCCTTTTATCCATTGTAGCAACTTACCCTTAATACCATTCTGCTCCAATTTGTACAATAGTCTTTCGTGCCAACAGTGTCAAAAGCTTTCCTGAAATCCAAGTATATGATATCAAAATTATTCTTTGCATCCAATTCCTTTGTGACCACATCATAGTAGCCAATCAAATTTGTCAGACAAGACTTTCCCTTAACAAACCCATGCTGTGTCTGAATTATTGCTGCAGTCTTGTCTAGATGATCCTGCAATGCATCTTTAACCAGTGACTCCATTATTTTACCCGGAACAGAAGTTAAACTAACTGGTCTGTAATTATCGTGTCATCCTTCGATCCCCTTTTGTGAATTGGGGATACATTTGCACATCTCCAGTCCGTGGGAGCCTGCCCTGAGTCCAAGGATGCTCTCATAATTATGGCTAAGGGTTTGCTTAGTTGCTTTGCCGCCTCCTTTAATATAACTGGATAGATCCCATCCACCCAAGTTGCCTTTCTTATGTTTATCTTCAACAATTTCTCCTCCACTTTTTTCTCAGTTATTACAAAATCATTAAGCACCCTGCTACAATTTGATAACTTTCTGCCATTTTCAATCCTTAATAACTCCTCATGTGTGAATGTAGATGCAAAATACTCATTTAGTTTATTTGCTCTCTGAGCAGGATCATCAACAGTCGAACCATCGATATCAATGGACCAATCAGATTCATCCCCTTCCTTTTTAGAGTTTATATAAGCAAAGAAATCCTTGCTGTTTTTCTTAGCATTTTTTGCCAAAGATTTCTCGTAATGTGCCTTCGCCTGCTTAATCTCCTTTGTGAATTGATTACAGACCAGCTTATATCTGCCATAGGCTTCTGCATCACCCGATAATTTATATGCATCCCATGCATTTTTCTTTTTTGCCACGAGTCTCATTCGTTCATTTGACAACCATTTAGGCCTAAACCTTGAACAATATTTCTTAATAGGTATGAAACGTTTAGTAGCTTTCACGATTAATTCCTTGAATGCTTCCCTCTTAAAATTTTCTGTTGGTAACATCATCAGTTGATCACACCGTACAGAACTCAAACACTGTCCGAGACCACTGTAGTCACCTTTATGGAAGCAAAAACCCTTTCCTTTAACCCTTATGGTAATTATATCTTTAAGTAAATCTCACATCAGTACACTGTGATCACTGCCACCTAGTGGTTCCTTTATCTGAAATTTCTTAATTCTCAATGCTTCAACAGGGATGGGATACACTTAAATAGAAAGGGTGCAAGAATATTTGCTGATGCTATCGGGGCAGTGTTAGGTGGGTCGGAAAACTGCTAGCTTGGGGGGGGGTTCACAGACTAAACGGTTAAAAGTAGCTACAGGCAGAAGTGAAGGTGATTCTTGCACTACTTCTACTAGAATAAGCAGAGGCCTGGAGCGAGGGATGCTGGGGTTTTCAGGAACTGATGGCAGTCGTTGTGAAACACGTGGGTAAGGTGGGTATATGGGATGTGTTAGGGTAACAAGGAATAGGTGCATGTATGCTTGCATGTACACCAATGCTAAAAGTACAGTAAATAAATTTGATGAATTTGAAGTGTTGGTCTATATTCATCTATTACAAAATAGGGTGCCGATGTTTATTCCTAAATTAAAAATTTCATTTGATAAAAGCAGACATTACTTAAATAAAACAATATTTTTTTAAATAAATAAATATTTTTTTATAAAACTGAATTTTCTTTTTCTTTTTTTATCAATAAGTAAAATTGTACGCAACAGAGTCATATATCCACCAGAACATATACACGAATATCATATCTTTTTTAAAAACAATTTTATTTAATAAATACGGTATTTTAAATTAATATCTTCAATAAATTAGGGAATAAAATAAAATAAAATAAATATTTCTCATAAATGAAAATTAAGAGTGCTACTGCATAAAAATCGTTGTTATTATAATATACCAAGACAGTAATAAAATATAATATTTTCTAATAGGAAACACTAAACATTTCTGTTTTATGTGTAAATTAAAAACAGTTTCTCACAATTCGTTTTGATGAAGTAGTTTTAAGTTTCAATTTGTCGTTTAAATCAAAAGCCAAGTTTCTATTCCAAATTATGATTTTCTGCTTTAATCTCAAATTTCTAGAAATAATAGTAAATGAGAAAGATGCTAATCTTCGAATTTCTGAGCCCAGTTTATAAAGTGCGAGTTCTGTGGACCTTTACTTGATTTACTCGCATATCACACATGAAGAGCGCATTAGACGATGCGTGTTTGTCTCAGTAAAAGCATCCTGCAACTGTTCTCTTTTCGCTTACAAGTTCACACTGTATTATGCATGATCCACCTCGTTAGTGAAACTCTAGAACGCTACTGCATGAGATTATCTTAAATCAAAACTAACTTCCTTAATTTAAATTACTCGCCACTCTTCTTCCACTAAAGTACGAAGATCGTGTGGCTAAAGGTGTTTAAGACACGCGTATTTATGGCATCCCTACTTTCTCATGAATATGAAGTCCAATTTTTTTTTTTTTTGTCTAATATTTATTTTGCAAAATAAATAAGTTAGAATTTATTACCCTTTAACTATGGAAAAAAGCCAAAAGGTCTAAAATAAATTACGCGGTTATTTGATGCAAAATTTGCTTTAAGATGCACATATTCTGCTCTGTGTTTTTGTTATTAAAGATTCCCACTGCTTTTAAAACAAAGTTTCACGAATTACTGGTCTAAATTACCTTTGCCCTTTTTTATTTATTTATTTATCCTGGACTGAGACTATCAGAATCTCATTAACACGAAGTAAGGTGACAAATGAACGACTAGGGTTGCTTTATCTATCCATCTGCCATTTTCAAGATCAAAAATCAGATAAATTCCTTCTACGAGAAGATATTTCTAAGTTTGGACTGGATAAGGGCCTAAGGTGACGTAATAAATAAGGCGAATTTTAGTATAATTCCAAAACAATATATTCTGTAGTTTTGTTTTGTTTTGTTTTTTTGTAAAAATCAGAGGTGTCTCAAACCATCCTCGCGTGAAGCACGGTGGTTATAATCACCGTACTCTCACACAGTGCGCAACAAACCTGGGTTCGAACCCCATCTACGAAGCATGGAACGTTTATCGATTTTTTTCAAAAAATGGCCCAGTTAGTCGGTTTCGGATGACATCTGCTTTGTTTCTGTTTCTGAAAACTCGAGTTTTTCATCCAGCAAACAGACAAACGGACCACAGAATGCGCCTTGGTTCTGTATGTTCTGAACTTCTGTATTATCCTTAAACTTGTAGCCTGAAATACATCTTTAAATGTTCCAAAGATCGGAAAATGTGTGGTAAGGTCTTAAATTTCAACTCCTAAATACATTGGTCTGGCAGACAATGAGGGAATCTTACTATTTATATCATTAAGACTTAATAATATAAATATTAAGACTTAGAACTTAATATTTGTATTATTTATTGACTCACTCTAGTACACTTCTACCATTACAATCCTTGAAATAATAAACAAACTGAAGAAAACACTTAGTTCTTCAAATAAGCAATTCTGTCACACACGAATTTACATTCCGTTATGTATTTTAGAACAACTGATTCGTTCTACGTTCGGAGAATACCTGAAAGTAGATAATGCTTTATAAATCTCATTGAACAGTCCACAAATGCACTTCAAATAACTGCCGGATCAATGTCGTATATTGTGTTCTGTACTACTTTACTTTCAACTAGCGTTTCTTGCAAGATGCGTTATCTTGTGTAAGTACATAGAAATCGGGCATCGATTCGCAACCATCCGATGGTAAAGACCAAATCACAGAGGGCGGCGCTTGAAATCTCTGTTCGTTTCACCGATGGAAATAACCCAGACAAGAAAAAGTGTATGGAAAGAATAAAAAATAAGCAGTAGGCCACGAGGGATCGCGAAGAGCATTTTTTTTTTTTTTCTCTCAGTTAGCTACCTCGATTTCAGAGAGTAAAGAATTGAGATAAAATGTTAGATGACATTATTTTTAGCAGCAATAAAAATGGCTCATTAATAATGCAGAACTCGTAATGGTTGGCATCCAGTAACTGGGCTGAACAAATACAAGACACTCCTTTACGGCGCTGGAAAAGATTAAAGAGGCCGACCTTGTCTTCGCTGTTATCGTCTGTGTAATTGGTGGTCTATTGGAGCTCGTTCAAGGCACGGAAGAGTACTGAAAGTTGAAAGAGATGTAACCGCAGATAACTGTGGGAGTATTCTCTGAGGTGTTGAAACTCCAGTGTACAATTTCTACGCTTTATCCATTCACTAAAATAATGACTGGTAACGTTAACAGCGTTTTTATCTTGTTATAAATTCGACTGAGACAGAAAGAGATACATCATTTATTTCACAACGTATTAGACTTCCTTTATAAGCTAAACGTGCGGTAGCGTACACGTTCGAAGTTACTTGATCTTCGAACCTACAGAAATACGTGACTCTGTGTTGACCGAGCGAAGTACATAGAGGAGTTAGAAAACAGAGAAACTGCAATAACATCGCCGTATTTGGTATTCATGTGAGATTGAACCACAGTCAACTCAAATGGTATAGTGGTTTCACCACTTGGCACTCGTTTGGGGAGGTCTTGGTTCGTCGACGACTGGAGGAATTTCTCGTGTCCTCTTCAATCAAGGCTGCCAGATTGCTATCTGACAGCCTTGATTGAAGAGGGCCTGTCAATCACCCATAGAGCATTGTCAGTTGTATAGAGCCCAATTTGCCTATCATTTTTTACCAATCTAGCTGCTCGGTGGAATCAAGCACCTGCAGCATACGACACGATCGGAAGGAAGACGGCTTTATACATAGCTGGAGCGACCTCTTGGACAGATCCCATTCGTTCCTGATGATTCTGATAATTGAACCTGAAGATTTTTTCATCTTGGAGCTGAGTTGGATGAAGTGGAATGAAAGCTTATTTTGTGATCAAGGAGCACCCCTAGCTCACTGGTCTGTATGACAATGGGGAGTTGTACTCCAGAGACTTTAACTTGCAGAGGCCGCCTGAGGTCCAGCTTATTTTTAAAGAGCATCATTTCGGTCTTGTTTGGATTTAACTAATTCCTAAGAAATAATATGTACAAATTACACACTGTCCAATGAAAACATTATAACTACCTACCTCATATGGTAGGTAGTCATAATGCTCAAGAGGACAGTGGATATGTCTTCTTCTCCCCACTATACGGGCGCTTATATGGAGGAGGATTCATTGAATCACAGTCTTGGAAACACCGCTAGTTCTCTCCTGGTTAAAGTCCATGGTCAGCCGTTCCACAGTTTTCAGTCTATCGGTTCGCACACAACGAGACGGCCTACGTTCACCACGACCATCGATGATACGCGCATGCTCACCATTAACCTGGCGACCTGCTCTGCCCACTATCCGTCTACTCTTAACTACAGCACTCTATGAACAGCGCACAAGGTTCGCAGTTTACATAATACCGCCCCCTTCAATCGGTACACAACAATCATCCCTTTTTTCGAAATCCGTCAGATCACGTCCCTTGCCCATATCGATCAAATACTTCGTATGGAACGCATACCACAAACCTTTAGTGTCAAATTTACCGGTGCTCACCGCGATACGCGTGCCACCAGCAGGGAGGAACGGCCGATTGCTAAAACACGAGTGTGGTCATAATATTTTGACTGGACAGTGTATATGATGATATTAGTAAAATAAATCTGTAAAATAAATAAATCCCAGATAATAAGTTGTCTGATTAACGCCAGGGATCATTTAATAAGCAATACCAATGATATGAAAGAGGCGTGCAAATAAAACTTTTTCATTAAGACGAGCTTTATTTCTGGTTTTATCTTGACGCAGCTGGTGTGTCCACTTCAGAATCTTCGTAGATATGTATTCAGTGTGCGCAATGCATTTAATACAATATAAAAAGGGAGAAGACGTTGAAAGCTCGACTTTAATAAGGATTCAACGCAACACATGTTATATACCTTTCACATCAATGCATCTCAGCAACAAGATCATTCGAGAAGACTTAAAAAAATCAAAAGCAACCCCACCATCTGTTTGCGCTAGAAAGATTCTAGTAACGGCTACCTTCTGCCGAAAGAAAACATCAGAGAACTGCTCCGCACGTGCCTTCTATGAACACGGTCTCGTGGGACTTCCAACTTCTTTTCTGCCTCAGAAAGGAACAGCTACGGGGAGAGATTACTCTCGAAGCCGATCCTAAGCCCGAAGGCAGCTCAAGACATTTAGTTCATTTGAAAAGAAAATTTTCAGCAAGAGAGTACGATGTTTTTATTTGCTCTTCGCCCGTATTTGTTTGTTTGTTTGTTAGCGATCTCTTTTGCTATGCACGTCAACTAAAGTTATACGCAGTTCCTTATCGTGTACAAATTTAAAGACAGGAGGAAGAAGCACTTCAGGATTCGATATTTGTTTACTTTTCTTTAATTAAGAGACGTTTTGAGTTCGAACTTTAATGAGTTTGAATTTTAACTTTAATGAATTTGATACGATTAATGTTTCGCAAGAGTAAGCAAGTTCCAGATTGGGGAAGTGGGGGCTGATCCATTAATTAATTAATGGGTCAGCCTCCCCCCCCCCAATATGCATTTTTTTTTTTTTTTTTTTTGTTTTTCATCAATATAGACAACCCTCTATTCGAAATGATTGAATTTACGAGGGGTGATCATTTAATTCGCGGACTCGTGCAAGGTTTTATTCAACCCCAGGGGCTCACATCTGGTGAATATGGGCTTGGCGCACCGAGGGTCCTCAGCTGGATATCATCATTCTTCTTTTTCTTGGTGATTCCTTTCTACTTCTGACTCTCTCTCTCATTCTCTCTCTCTCTCATTCTCTCTCTCTCTCTCTCTCTCTCTCTCTCTCTCTCTCTCTCTCAGGGTAACTCGGATTCTGGCTGGTGCAGCATAAGCCTCGGACTTCCTTGTACCATATGGCTAATCATAATAATAATAATAATTATAATTATGTTTACTGCGCAAACTTTCCATAACTGCCACTACAGGCGCTCTGCCTGATACCTACTGAGCAGACTCTGTATGCGGACGCCAGTACTTGTCGAGCTAGTGTTGCGTTGAAGAGTTTTTTTTAGCCGCGTATCACTGACGATCGTTTTGAAGCAAGTAACATGTCAGACATACAGATTGAACAGCGAAATGTCTTCGTTATTGTGTCAGACGGGGCTTAAATGCATCGGAAACATTTAAACAGCTAAATGAAGCGTATGGTAATCAGTGTAGAACGGCCATACTCCGGTGTAAAGTGGTTTCTCCATCAAAACAATGGCGGGTCCCAACAGCTAGTATTGTGCAGGCAGTGATAACTACCATAAGTGCCGAGATTCTGCCACATCCCCCTTATTCACCACACATAGCCCCGTGCGATTTCTTCCTCTTTCCATGTCTGAAGAAAGCTCTGAAAGATAAGCGTTTGGAGTCTGACAACGATGCTCGTAGAGTCACAACGGAAGCACTTCGCAGTCTTTCGAAAAATGGCTTGCAAGAAGCATTTAATGGGTGGGCAAGATGGTGGCGAATGTGTGTAAAGTTCACAGAGGGTATTTCGAGAAGGAGAAATCCACAGAAGATTCGGTTGATGACAATTAAGATAAGATCCTGCGCCAGCCCGTGGATTAAATGATCACCCTTCGTAGTTGTTCTTTGCAGGGAGCGGTCCCAGGATTTTGTAAAGGGGAAGGGACTAAAGCCATGTTCACAGAAGTCGTTAAGCTTTTAATCATGACGTAGCAATTAAAAGAAAAAAAAAAAAACCACATTATTTTGAGAAGAGCGATCTCAGTTGGACGCCTTCTTCAGGTCCCCAAGCTGGATCGCCCTTGTAGTAGTAGCAGTAGTGGCATGTGATGCAAGAAAGTAAGTGTATGAGCTTATGCAGCATCAGCCAAAAAAAAAATCACACCATTCCCTCTAAATGCCTGTCCAGTTCCTCCTTAAATTTATTCAACCTATCAACTTCCACAACGACAGATGGAAGTTTGTTCCAGCAATTAACCACCCGCTGGCTAAAGGCAAATTTCCGCACATCTATTCTACATCTGTCCTTTCTTAATTTGAACTTATGTCCCCGTAGGTTCGTAATCTGAACAAGTGGAAGGATCCCATCAGAATTCAGCGTGCTCAACCCATTCAAGGCCTTATACACCTCAATCAGATCACTGCGCAGGTGCCTAGTCTCCAGCCACTGCAATTTGCAGAACTTAAGCCTCTCTTGGTAAGAAGATCCCTTCATTCCCCTCACCAATCTTGTTGCCCTTCTCTGTACACGCTCAAGTAAATCTACATCCTTCCTAAAATGAGGCCTCCAGACCTGTACGCAGAACTCAAGGCGTGGCCTGACCATTGCCTTATACAGAGGGACAATCACCTCCTTCTCCCTGCTAGCAAAATTCCTATATATCATTGACAAAACTCGATGACCTGCCGTGGCAGCCTGTCTGCATTGCTCAGAATGCTTCATATCTGCCCGCACAATTACTCCCAGGTCTTTTTCATTTTCTACCACCTTAAGTGTAGTACCACACAGTTGGTACGTTTCTCTGGGGTTACTTCTACCCATATGCAGTACTTTGCATTTTGTCAAGGCTAAACTTCAGTTGCCACTTCTTAGCCCATCTGCCCAAATTATCTAGATCCTGTTGCAGTAGCACACTGCCATTAACAACCCTGCCAACCTTTGTATCATCTGCAAACTTCGACATTAAGCCTGATATACCTTCATCAATAGCATTGATGAATATACAAAACAACAGTGGACCTAACACCGAACCCTGTGGGACTCCACTAATAACATTAGTCCAAGAAGAGCAGCACCCATTGATTACCACCCTCTGTCTTCGCCCACTTAACCATCCTTTTATCCATTGTAGCAACTTACCCTTAATACCATTCTGCTCCAATTTGTACAGCAGTCTTTCGTGTGCAACAGTGTCAAAGGCTTTCCTGAAATCCAAATATATGATATCGAAATTATTTTTTGCATCCAGTTCCTTTGTAACCACATCATAATATCCTATCAAATTTGTCAGACAAGACTTTCCCTTAACAAACCCATGCTGTGTCTATTGCTGCAGTCTTGTCTAGATGATCCTGCAATGCATCTTTAACCAGCGACTCCATTATTTTACCCGGAACAGAAGTTAAACTAACTGGTCTGTAATTACTCGTGTCACCGTTCGATCCACCTTTGTGAATTGGGGACACATTTGCACATCTCAAGTCCGTGGGAACCTCCCCTGAGTCCAAGGATGCTCTCATAATTATGGCTAAGGGTTTGCTTAGTTGCTTTGCCGCCTCCTTTAATATAAATGGATAGATCCCATCCACCCAAGGTGCCTTTCTTATGTTTAACTTCAACAATTTCTCCTCCACTTTCCTCTTAGTTATTACAAAATCATTAAGCACCCTGTTGCAATTTGATAACCTTGTGGCATTTTCAAGCCTTAATAACTCCTCATGTGTGAATTTAGATGCAAAATACTCATTCAGTTTGTTTGCTATCTGAGATGGATCATCAACAGTCGAACCACCGATATCAAGTGGACCAATCAGATTCATCCCCTTCCTTTTTGAGTTTATATAAGTAAAGAAATCCTTGCTGTTTTTCTTAGCATCCTTTGCCAAAGATTTCTAGTAATCTGCCTTCGCCTGCCTAACCTCCTTTGCGACTTTGTTCTTTGGCATTCCCGAGGAAATCCCACTGTAGTAATAATAAAAAGATCGGATTATATGCATTTGCCTGTATGCATGAGTAAATATAGATGGTGGGATCGTGGATGGCCAATCATGAACAACATTGCAAAAATTTCTGAAAAGAAATTTCAGGAATGGACGTAAGAAGCCTCGCCATCATGTCCTGTCCATTGTTCATTTCACTCCAGTTTCCTCCTCTCTTAATGACATCGGTCTTTATTATGTCCTGCGACCTCATTCTTAGTCTTCCCCTTGGTCTTTTGTCCCTTAGTTGTAAAACAAACCCACCTTCACACCTGAATTCTCTCCCTAATCGCATCGTAGCGTCCTAAAAGAGAAAATTAAGGAAAAATTGCCAGATCAGTCACTTTTAATCAAGCTGTGTGTCGCATTTGCTTACTACCCTATAGAACCCTACCCTTCGAATCCTATAGGGTTCTCTAAAACCTGAACACTCCAAACGCATACCACATTATTTAGCAACTTACAGAGACAATACGGGAGAATTTTAGCAAAGTTAAAACTGCCAATAAATGTAAAAATGTTATTGTATATAATAGTGCTTTGGTGCATATATTTTACTGCGTATTTTTCCTAAGTTTTAGTGCATATTATCTGTCTAGTAATAAGAACATATTCGCTGATATCACAGTTCGAATGGCCATGCATACAAGTCAGTGCACGTAATGCCGGTCTGATGATGCCCCAAGCTACAGCGAGACATTATTTCTTCTCTCTAAGCGAACATCCAGGCTGAGAAATATAAGAAAATCGTTACGATAATGTTCCAGGCTTTCTTAACGTCTTCTACGCAGCATCCAATTTATTTCAAAAATGAAGGTTTCCTTTTATGAATTCCTTGATCGGCTGACGCTAAGAAAAATTATGCAAAGTAATGCACGTGTACTAGCCCGTCACCTGCACGGGTTTTGTTCGTGGTGCGCGCGTATACGGGTCCTCTTTGTGCGGGTGTGGCGAAATATTCTCCTCAGTGGTAATACTTATGCTTATTATTGTGTTTTCCAGCCACATGCGACAAGGGGGAAAAAACTAGAAAGCGAACTTGTGCGCCGTAAAAGAGCACTAAAATACGGGGTGTTGCTTTAATGCCAGAAGAATGTAGTCGCCCTGTCTCTGTGACATCCGTCTCTGCCGTGTTTAGGACGGAGACAACGCTATTTACAACTTACCAATAATATTTGTAACCAATGGAACTTCGGAGGAAGTCGTTACTGCGAGGAACTAATATTTTAGCGTTCTGTGAGCCTGAAGAGGTTAAGGAACTCAACAAATACACGCCAGTTCATATTTATACGACAAAAACACGAGTTTAGTAGCACCCCCCCTTCGTAAAAGATCCTCCACACATCAGCTGAAAGCGAGATCGTGAAAGGTCACATCGAAACAGAACTCCATTTTTAACATAAACGTAGATATTTTATAGAGATGGAAATATTTAATTCTCCAAGATACGAAAAGGTCAAAGAGAGGTCACCATAATGTGTAGTTGGGTTAAAATTCTGAGTACATTGTAAGGCGCACAAATTTTTTTCCATCTTTCGGAACAGTTATGAGAGATGGATTAATAAATGAAAATTAAATTCATAAATTTTTCGTATTTTTAAATTTATTATTAAATATTCTGTAATTATATTTTATTTGCAATAATCTTTGCTAAAAGACGAGTCTGCAGAACTCGGATATGACGTCACTGCTGCATACATAGTTTTAAGAAACTAGTACGAAAAACTCATAGTATGTATATGATAAAATGGTGTTCTTGGATAACTCTGATTCCATGAATCAAGTTGTCGGTTTTGTATTTACCATAAACTTATTTTCTTCGCTTTTCATCTTTCACCTCTGCCACTTTTGTTTTTCGTAATATCTGCATTGGCCGAATCGCATTTTGTTTCTCCCAGAAGGGAATTCTTCCACTGTATGTCCGCTATTTCTCTCACAAATAGCGAATAGCTATTTATATCCTCCTTTATGACGTCTACAAAAATTCTTATCTGTAAGAAAGCTACTTATTTTCCATATCTGACATCTCCCCGAGTACTAGGAAACTATCATTAGTTTGAGATTTTATTCTTTTCCTGTTTTTGTGAAAGAAAACCATCAGGATTAATGCCACGAATAAAGTAATGCAGCATCTACAGTAACTAAGTAAAAAGCATCATTACGTGTGAGCAGTACTGAATTCATCTCACGACCTGGCGCAGTCCACAAGTAAATTCATTTTTGTTTTTACACTAAATGTCATTTTTATTTATTTACTGCGAACAATAGATGAGAATGAATCATTAGAACGCATGATTATTTTAAATTATAGTGATGTCTATAAATTTGCAAAATTTGAGACAGTATATGAGCAATCAAGTATCAATTAATTGCGCAGCATAAAAAGAAATAAGCAGGGTTAATAGGTTTTGTTACTGCAGGGTTTTGTTACCAACTATTTAGTATGTAAATAGTTGGTAACAAAAACTCATCGTCACGTTTTAATAAACAAATCGACTTCAGTAAACCCTTTTCAGAAAAAAATATTAATCATCTTTAAAAAAGTTTATATTCTTTAAACTAATTCAAAATAGTGATAAATAGATATATTTTTCTTAAAAATACTAATTAAAAAACATAAGTTTATTAATACACCTTGAATTTTTTTTTTTATGATCTTAGAATCTGTAACATTTAGTTGACAAAAAATTTAACAAACAATTTAGTTTGCTGGAATAATAGTTTTGGGGAAATGGATTATTACAAAAGTGACGAGTTTATAAAATTTATTTTTAATAAAAAAATTAAAAATATAATAATTCCATCAATGGTACATCAATTTTCATTTTAATCTACCGAAACATCATATGCATACCAATTTTTTAAAAATTACAGGCAGATCCTCATCCCAATTTAAAAACCTTTGCCAGCACTCCAATTATCACACCATAATAAATTCAATTAGTCACCACTGAAGGTTGCTGATCCTTAGATCTCATATATCTGAATATAATATGTTGATCTCAGATCGTTTTCCCAACATCACTAAAAACACCGATTAAGATCAATAAATATATATAATGTGGCATTAATTGCTGTTTTACACAATTAGTCATAAAACATTAACATTTGATATTATTTTTTTAATATGAAATTTGATGTAAAGTATAAATTTTAGATCAGGGACGTTTAGGGAAATTTAATCGTGTGCTGAGTTAGTCAGTTTCTAGAGGAAGCCTCAGAGTGTACCTAGTGAGAAATTCTGACTAGTAGAATTCCTTTAACTGCGCAATACGGACAAGCCAACCTTTTCAATACACATACTGGTGCTTTATAGTTTCAGTCCTCAATATATTATATCTGCAAAACATGTGGAGGGATTTGATGGTTACACTGAATCCGATGTAATGTTAGAAGGCAGAAAATTAACAAAATGAAATATTTTTTTTTTCTCGTTCTCAGTTGGCTGTGCTACATTCATTGGTCAAAAAATTAAACACCTTTTGCAATTTGCGTCAAAGACAATTAAACGTGCGGTGTGCAAATGTAAGTTGTCATATGTTTGTTTGTTTGTTTGTTATTTGGTTTTTAGGAGCATTAGCAACTAAGGCCATATTGCTCCGGGATATGCGGTGGTCATTCCTTGACCTTTCCGCATCCTCTGTATTTGGTGGTGACGGGTTCGAACCCCGGTCTAATCAAGAAGCGTGTGCTACGCACTGCTGCTCCTTCCCACCTGGCTACAGAGGCGCCTTGTCATATGGTATGATGACAATTTCCTTGGTGTCAAATAAATACTGTACTCATTCATGGAGCTTCTTTATCATTCCGGTCAATTGAATTTTTCAGCCATTTGCTCCAAAACCGAGACCACACGAATTTAATTGGAATTGTGAGTTAGAACAGAAGGCATAATATTCACTTTTGGCAAATAGACTCATTTCCAACCGAACTATGCGCAAGACTGGAACAGTAGGAAAGATCATGAGGGCTGACGAGTTTAAATTTATACTTTTTGCAAAAATGTTAGAGCGAAAGTGTGGTGTGAACCTCACGAAGTCATGCATCCCGTCTTGTGTCCACCAGTCAGATAGATGGAGGTGGAGGCGATATTATAGAATGGGGTATGTTATAATAGTGAGGAGTTGGTCCGATTATAATGTTAGAGGTACCTGTTACCTCCAATGAATATCATTCTGTTGTATCAAGCCCTTCAGTGTTTTATTTTTACCCGGTGTGCGATGAATTCTTTCAAGACTACCACACAACTCCACCGTCAAAAAACTGTATCTGAATGGTTCTAAGAACATCCAACGTAGCCGAGTGGTCAAGAGCGAAAGTGCAATAGCACATGCTCTTGGTGTGGACCGTGGTTCAAGCCCATCACTGCTAAATACGATTAACGATTGTATTCATGATTTATTATAAACTCCTTGGACCCAACGTGTAGGGTAGTTGTCGTGCCGAAGTATAAACAAGAACATACGTTGGGAAGAGCAGTTCGGATTTGTTGTTCTCTATCGATTACGATATAGCAACTGACAAATATCCTGATGGAAAAATGGTTAAATTGGGAGCTTGACTCCCTCAGACACCTAATGGAATTTATCCTCAACGTGTATGTGTATGGTAGTAATTTGGGCAAAAGATGGCTCTACTAGATAGTGAATAAAGGTTTCTTATATATGGCCAGTTGCGTAAATAACCACTGAAAAATGAAGGCATAATCCAAGAGTTCATATTGATTGTGTACTTGGCAAGCTGATGCCAGGTCTGCTCTACAAAATTGATTCTAATAAGTAACTGATTATAACTAACGACCATATTAACCGACATCAACTATATATGATTCCACAAAAATAGTTCAATTTGAATTTAGAAGAGCAGATTTTAGTTTCAAACGATGTGATCTAAAATGAAATTTTTATTTTAGTTCTTGTAAGAACTGAGTTTATTAAATAAATAACTACACCCATATTAATGTCAAAAGTCAGTTTCCAGGTATGTCTAAAAAATCATAAAAAATTTAAGACAATTCGTAACGATTTCAGAAGCAATCGGACTGGCAAACTATTTCAAAAACGAATTCAACAAACGCGCTCAGTCACGATAAATTTTTGTAGTTCCAGTCAATATTTCAGGAAGTACCTAACACCTACAGTAGTTCTCCTTTGTGAGTCGCATATCGATTCATCGAAAGAACCTGATATGAATATTCGGGACACGCTTTGTAAAACTGTACACCGAATTCAATAAACCGCCACACCGAATTGTTGTAATCGAAGTAGTCGCTCTTATTTTCCAAAAATATCATTTCCCTTTTCCCGTCCCTACTTTTTATCTCTGCGTACATCTTTATGTGCAGTTCTTTTGTTATTTCTTTAATATACAGAAAGGGAAAGGAGTAGGAATACATTGGCCAAAGAGCTACGCTACCAAACAAATAAATTTAATTTTATTACATACTTCATCCGTTCCGATAGGTCAAATACCAGCGAAGTGCTTTTCTGGTGGGCTCGTCTTTCTTGGAGCGTGGAATATTAATGAACCAGCTAAGCATGAGAAGAAAATAAACATTTTTACTTCATATTCGTGTACACTTTGCTGGGGCCTTTCAATTGATATTCGAAATATCCGAGTTTCCTTAATACTTTCGTTCCAAATTTCTTAATTTTTTCTCTATTCTATACACAAGTAGGAAATGTAATGATATACTAGTCTAGATACAGTAAATTTGTAAAATTCGCAAGTTAAAAAAAAAATTCGGAATTTGACACTTTTATCAACAATCGCATTTCTGTTTAATTCTCGAAGTAGAACAAACTTGCCTTTGCAACGAGTTGCCCTGGTGTTGTTATACTTTCAAACAGTTTGGTCATTTGTTTAAAAGATTATCCCTCTGTGACAGCTTGGTTCAGAACTAATTGGCCCCTCATCAATTGGCAGGTTGTCGCTACTAACAACACGTAAACAAAACAGTTTTAAAGAAGTTATTCATGTTGCCATGAGGTATACGAAATCAGTCTTCGAAATTGGTGTTCAAAGTTGTAATATTGCTAAATCTAGCTGTTGAAAGCAGTGCGATACCAGAGCAACTCTGTAAAAAGCAAATTTCTTCTAAAAATTGAAACCATCGCATTATCCATACTGTTTAAATCTTGCTGCCCGCAAAAAAAAAAAAAAAAAAAAAACAGAAGGGAGGACAATTATTCATTATAAACGAGCACAGACGTAAATATAAGTTCAGTTGTCTGTACTTAATTGAAATATTATTCTTTAAAACTGCTCAATCTCTTTAAAATCCGGAAAATTTTTAAATTTAAGACCTTTCAATCCCCGATAGCGCCACATTTTAAAGAGTTGGTCGTATTCTTCAGGAAGCAATTTGTTATAAACCAAGTCAGTCAAAGGAATTGCAATCTGTAATTTACTTCATTAGATGTGAATATGTTTACACCGAACTCTTTTTTATATTAATTAAATTTCATTATTTAAAAATACTCTGTTCTTAGGACAACGTAAGAAAAAAATTTTTCGCTTTTTCTTAAGATTGAAATACAAATGGGTATACACCTTTCTCAAAACAGGAAGGCAAAAATCCGGAAATAGTTCTAAAGATTAATTGCAATTAAACTTTTCTTGAGTTAAAATTCTAATTAGTCAAGTTAAAATACTTTTAATTAATTAATATTTCGATTTAATTATAATTTTTAAATTATTACTTAATAATGAAATAAATAAAATGCAGTTTAATAAAAATTAAGGAAAATCAAAGATGCATTTTTAATATTTTACCGTAGATAAATAAGTTCTTGCTACTCTGTTTAACTTATCAGTTTAGCATTAGATTTTCTGTATTTTATAAATTAGCTGGATAGTTATATGTCATAAACACTTCAAGAGCACTTTCATGCGTGCTTAAAGCAAGACTGACATAAATAAACATCTTTTTGTATTTTTCAACAATTTAGTTTTATAAATAGTTTAATAACGTTATCAGTTGTGGTTGAAGAGGTTTAATTAAAGAGCCATAAATGATGTGAGTCCGTACAGATACTCGATTTAATGTTAGTATTTTCTCTCTCTCAGTACTTCCACAAAAAAAAGTTAATATATCATTCGGGTGATTGGGAATGGTAATGTATCAATATACACATCATGTTATGTATCGAAAACCACATATCGATTTTACGATATCAGTGCAACGAAACATTAAATTATGATGCTATTAATGCTAACATTATTAAGCCATTTAAGCCTGTTCCCCTCTCGTTTCCCCAATTGTTTTCCAGCATAAGACCAAACTGAACTCAAAAAAATGTCCTTAAAGTTTAATACCCTTTTTACCGTTTAAATTTTAACCCTAATGATTACAATGGATATCTCCAATAAGTTCATTTTAATCATTATGAATCCGCATTTTACTGATACGATTATGTCAGGGATATACTCGTATAATATCTTTCAATTCTATGCTTACAATTCAGTTTTGTAGTGGTAAAAAAAGAGAGAGAGAGAGGAAAAAAAGAACTGCATCTTCTAGAATGGCATGGCATATAGGAGGCACCATAATTTCCACCTTCGCAAGTTTTTCCAGAACTGCTCTTCAAATAACATTTTCTTGTAAGGAAGTGCTTTTTAAAGTAGTGCGATACCGAAGGCAAAGCGTTATGAAGGTGGTAGTGTGTCATATGAGAAATACTAGCATTAGTACTCCCGGTAATTTGAGCTTCATTAAACCGGCGTTCAGTTAATCCTAAAAAAAGTAGACGAAGATGCCTCTCATTCTGAAATTGGGAAACACACTGAAAGGACAGAATTCATGGAATGCCTGGTTCCTGGGAAACGCGACGTTGTCACCCCTCTTGCTAGTGGATGAACCCACCGCTTGGCAGATATATAGGGTATACTGCATTCACGTAGACGGCAAATCGATGTCAGTATGGATAAACGTCGTGAGTTAACCGACTTTGCACGAAGGTTGATAATGGTTGCCCGACCCATGGGTCACTCTATCGTGGAGGTGGTACAGAAATTGCACTATCCCCGTTCGACAGTATCAAGATGGTATCGGGAATACGCCATTTCCGGAATAACATCTCATCGTGGACAGCGCTGTGGGCGGAGAAAGGTGGTGGATGAACGTGGCTGTCGAAGTCTGTCTCGTATTGTTTCAGCCAACCGGAGAGCAACAGTGGCACAAATCACCACCGACTTCAACGAGGGAAGTACCAGAAACGTTTCCACCAAGACCATCACACGATCATATGCCAATAGGTTATGGTACCAACCAGGGTCCCGTTGCATCACGACACAGGACTCCACGCCTCAACTGGGCGAAAGAACATCCGCACTGGACCTTGGATGATTAGAGACCAGTCTCCTGGTCCGATGAGTCCCGTTTCCAATTATTTAGAGCGGACGGGAGGGTGCGTATCTGGCGGAAACCGCACGAAGCTATGCACCCGTCATGTCAACAAGGAACTGTTCAGGCAGGTGGACGGTCGGTAATGGTCTGGGGCGTGTTCAACTGGCACACGTTAGGACCTCTGGTACGTCTAGACGCATCTCTGAACGGTCCAGGTTACGTGTCCATCCTTGTAGACTATCTGCATCCCTTCACGGTCATCAGGGCAATGGACTGTTCCAGCAGGACAATACGCTTCCCCACAGAGTCCTGGTGACTAGAACATGGCTCGAAGAGTATTCCGCAGATTTTACCACCATGGAATGG